>NC_135308.1:164970635-165335635 GCF_048772815.1 Callospermophilus lateralis
TGGTGTTAGAAGTTGCTTGTTTGTTCTGGTAGATTCCTTCCTTTTCATATAATAATCATGTAAATAAATGAAGTTTAGACCTTCCTTTTGGGTCTTCATGCATCCATCCCCGCCCTCCATTGCCTGGCTAGAGCCTTCTGCAGATGCTCAGGGTAACTCTGTAGGGGTAGCTCCTGCATTACACCCACCCCTTGGGAGAAGCCTGAGTGTGATGCTACTTTGGCAATTACTGCAGGTAATTTTTGTAGATAGTCTTATACAGATTGAATAACTTCAAGTATTAATTTGCAGAAAGATTCACTGTGAATTGATGGTGAATTTTGACTATTTTTCTATATATATTGCAATTACCATAAGGATCTTCTCCCTTTTTCTGTTAGTGTCAAGAGACTAGTGTCTGAATATGAAACCAACCTTGCATTCCTGGGTTCCCGTAGCATAGACCACTGTTGGTTCAGGGCTGAAGATATAGCTGTGGTAGGGAGCTTGCCTGCCACCAGGTCCTGGGTTTGATTCTCAGCCCCATATAACAAGCAAACAAACAAAAACCATGAGTCACATTGTTGGGTTCAATTTATCAATTATTATTAAGAATTACTATTTCATTTAAGTTTGTGAAGGACACTTCCTATAATTTTCTGTTTTTTTTTTTCTGACAATGTGTGTCAATTTTACCAAGTCACATTTCCCAAAGGATTTGTCTGTTGATCTAAGTTGTTGGTGCATAAACTTTTGTTTAAGTTGTTCATAAACTTTTCATGTCTGCAGGGAATTTATCAACTTATATTCTTTTATTTGTTACATTGATATAATTTGTGTTTTCTTTATTTCTTGATAAATCTTGCTAGTAATCTAAAATTTTTATTAATCATTTAAAAATGTTTTTAAATATTTTATATTGTTTTCTAATTAATTAGTCATGCTTCTAATTTATTATTTACTTCCACTTACTTAAATTTATTTTTCCTGTTATGGTCTGTAAACAAGTTAGATTGGCACCTGTTATTTTGCCAGAGAAATGTTAGAGTCTGTAAACAAGTCTGCATGGCGCCTGGCAAAATGCCAGAGGGAGTGGTTTGTGAAGTAACAAAAGTGAGTCATTAAGTGTGGAGATTCCTTATTGGTTGACTGCTGTATCTATTTTATGCTAATTAGATAAGCTGTGTAAAATGTATAAATACCGCTCCTGTCTTACAATAAACGGCTCCTATTCCTGCTGCATCAACGTACACAAGTTATTCGTCACCCCCCCACCTCCGGTTATTTTGCCCAGCCAGCCGGGCTGCGGCATTTTCCTTTTCATTCTCTAGCTTCTTAATTTAGATAATCAGTTTTTAAATATTCTTTATTTACATTAGCATTTAAATCTATAAACTTTTGAAAAAACTCTACTTTGCCCACATTTTACAAACTTTTTATTGCATTTTTATTATGACAATTTTGAAAAGCACTTTTAAGTTATCTTGTATTTTCTTTTTTGCTCATGCTTTATTTAAAAGTTCAGAGACTACAGATCAACATACAAAAACTGAGTGTACTTTTTGTCAACTAGCAACATATCATCAAAAAGTAAAATTGACCAAATAATTTCATTCACAATAGCCACCAAAGAATAGTCAGAAAAAAATTCAACCCAAAGACACATGACTGGTAGAATAAAAATCATAAAATATTGCTGAGAGAAGTAAGAAAACCAACACATCCACAGAGATGACGTGGCCACAAACCTGAAGAGGCAGCATAGTCAAGACTTTTACACCCTTGAATCCATCTGCTTTAGTTAGCTTTTTTACTGATGCAACCAAAAGACATCAAAAGAATGATTTTATAAATTTACTTATTTATTTATCCTAATTTGTTATACATTATAGCAGAATGCATTACAGTTCATATTACACATATAGAGCACAATTTTTCATGTCTCTGGTTGTACACAAAGTAGAGTCACGCTGTTCGTGTCTTCACACATGTACTTAGGGTAATGGTGTCCATCTCAGTCCACCATCTTCCTTACCCCAATGCCCCCTCCCTTCCCCTCCCTCCCCTCTGTCTTATCTAGAGTCCCTCCATTCCTCCCATGCTCCCTCACCCCCATTATGATCGGCATGAACATATCAGAGAAAGCATGAAGCCTTTGGTTTTTTGGGATTGGCTTGCTTCATTTAGCATAATCTCCAATCCGTCCATTGACCTGCAAATGCCATGATTTTATTCTCTTTTAATGCTGAGTAATATTCCACTGTGTATATAACACAGTTTCTTTATCCATTCATCGACTGAAAGGCATCTCGGTTGGTTCTGCCATTTAGCTATTGTGAATTGTGCTGCTATCAACACTGATGTGGCTGTGTCCCTGTAGTAGGCTGTTTTAAGTCCTGTGGGTATAGACGGAGGAGTGAGATAGCTGGGTCAAACGGTGGTTCCATTCCCAGTTTTCTGAGGAATCTCCATGCTGCTTTCCACAGTGCTTTCAACAACGTGCATTCCCACTAGCATTTTCCCCCCACATCCTCGCCAACACCTGCTGTTGCTTGTATTCTGACTGGAGTGGGATGAAATCTTAGAGTAGTTTTGATTTGCATTTCTCTAATTGCTAGAGATGATGAACATTTTTTCACATATGTGTGGATTGATTGTACATCATCTTCTGAGAAGTGTCTGTCCATTTCCTTGGCCCATTTATTGATTGCTGGGTTTTTTGTGTGTGTGTGTGTGTGTTGAGTTTTCTGAGTTCTTTTATACCTTAGAGATTAGTGCTCTGTCTGATGTGCATGTGGTAAAGATTTGCTCCCATTCTATAGGCTCTCTCTTCACCTCACTGATTGTTTCTTTTGGTGAGAAGAAGCTTTTCACTTTGAATCCATCCCATTTATTGATTCTTGATTTTATTTCTTGCACTATAAGAGTCTTGTTAAGGAAGTCAGGGCCTAATCCAACATGATGAAAATTTGGGCCCACTTTTTCTTCTATTAGACACAGGGTTTTGGGTCTGATTCCTAGGTCCTTGATCCACTTGTTCTCCCAGCACCATTTGTTGAAGAGGCTATCTTTTTTCCAATCTATGTTTTGGGCACCTTTGTCCTAGTACAAGATAACTATATTTATGTGGATTTGCTCTGTGTCTTCTACTCTCTACCATTGGCCTCAAGTCTATTTTGGTGCCAATACCATTCTGTTTTGGTTACTATTGCTCCGTAGTATAGTTTAAGATCTGGTGTAGTTACACCACCTGCTTCACTCTTCTTGCTAAGAATTCATTGTTTATTCAGGGTCCCTTATTTTTCCAGATGAATTTCATGATTGCTTTTCCTGTTTCTATGAGGAATGTCATTGGGATTTTTATTGGAGTTGCCTTCAATCTGTATAGTGCTTTTGGTAGTATGGTCATTTTGACAATATTAATTCTGCCTATCCAATAACCAGGGAGATCTTTCTATCTAGAAGATGGAAAAGACTTCTTTAATTTCTTTCTTTAGTGTTCTGTAATTTTCATTGTAGAGGACTTTCACCTCTTTTCTTGATTCCCAAGTATTTTTTTAAGCTACTGTAATTGGAGTAGTTTTCCTAGTTTCTCTTTCAGAGGATTTGTCACTGATGTACAAAAATGCCTTTGTTTTAAGGGTATTGATTTTATATCCTGATACTTTGATAAATTCACTTATTAGTTCTAGAAGTTTCCTGGTGGAATTTTTTGGATCCTCTAGGTATAGAAGAATCATGTCATCAACAAATAGTGATAGCTTGAGTTCTTCTTTTCCTATCAATATCCCTTTAATTTCTTTCATTTGTCTAATTGCTCTGGCTAGAGTTTCAAGAACTATGTTAAATAGAAGTGGCAAATGTG
The DNA here is from genome assembly GCF_048772815.1 of Callospermophilus lateralis. Taxonomy (NCBI): domain Eukaryota; kingdom Metazoa; phylum Chordata; class Mammalia; order Rodentia; family Sciuridae; genus Callospermophilus; species Callospermophilus lateralis. The sequence goes on from NC_135308.1 coordinate 164,974,480, forward strand.
GGCATCCATGCCTTACTCCAGTTTTTAGAGGAAATTCTTTCAATTTTTCTCCATTTAGAATGATGTTAGCCTGGGACTTAGCATAGATAGCTTTTACAATGTTGAGGTATGTTTCTATTACCTCTAGTTTTTTTTTTATCATTTTAAACATGAGGGGGTACTGTATTTTGTCAAATGCTTTTTCTGCATCTATTGAGGTGATCATAACATTCTTAAGTCTATTGATGTGATGAATTACATTTATTGATTTCAGTATGTTGAACCAACCTTGCATCCCTGGGATGAACCCCACTTGATCATGATGCACTATCTTTTTAATATGTTTTTGTTTTTGATTTGACAGAATTTTATTGAGAATTTTTGCATCTATTTTCATTAGAGATATTGGTCTGAAGTTTTCTTTCTTTGATGCGTCTTTGTCTAGTTTTGGGATCAGGGTGATATTGGCCTTATAGAATGAGTTTGAAAGTGCTGCCTCTTTTTCTATTTCATGGAATGATTTGAGGACTATTGGTATTAGTTCTTCTTTGAAGGTCTTATAGAACTCAGCTGTGTATCCCTATGGTCCTGGGCTTTTCTTGGTTGGTAGACTTCTGATGGCATCTTCTATTTCTATTGCTTGAAATTAATCTGTTTAATGTGTGTATATCATCCTGATTCAGTTGGGAAAATCATATGACTCTAGAAATTTGTCAATGTTTTGGATATTTTCTATTTTATTGGAGTACAAATTTTCAAAATAATTTCTAATTATCTTCTGTATTTCTGTAGTGTCTGTTGTAACATTTCCTTTTTCATCATGTAAGTAATTTGAGTTTTCTCTCTCCTTGTCTTTGTTAATATGGCTAAGGGTTTGTCAATTTTATTTATTTTTTCAAAGAACTAACTTTTTGTTTTGTCAATTTTTTTCCAGTTGTTCCTTTTGTTTCAATTTCATTGATTTCAGCTCTGATTTTAATTATTTCCTGTCTTCTACTGCTTTTGGTGTTGATTTGTTCTTCTTTTTCTAGGGTTTTGAGATGTAATGTTAGGTCCTTTATTTGTTGACTTTTTCTTTCTTTTTTTTTTTTTTAATGAACTCCATGAATGAACTTCCCTCTTAGTACTGCCTTCATAGTGTCCCAGAGAATTTGTATGCTGTAGCAGTGTTCTCATTTACCTCTGAGAACTTTTTAATCCCCCCTTTAATGTCTTCTGTAATCCACTGTTGATTCAATGGCATATTATTTAGTCTCCAGCTGTTGAAGTATCTTCTATATTTTATTTTGTCGTTGATTTCTAAACTCATTCCATTATGATATGATAGAATGCAGGGTAGTATCTCTACTTTTTTATATTTGCTAAGAGTTTCTTTGTGGCATAATATATGGTCTATTTTAGAGAAAGATCCATGTGCTGCTGAGAAGAAAGTGTATTTGCTCATTGAAGGATGAAATATTCTATATAACTCTGTTAAGTCTAATTTATTGATTGCATTATTGAGTTCTATAGTTTCTTTGTTTAGCTTTTGTTTGGAAGATCTATCCAGTGGTGAAAGAAGTATGTTAAAGTCACCCAGAATTATTGTGCTGTGGTCTATTTGACTCTTGATCTTGAGAAGAGTTTATTTGATGAACATATTTGCTCCATTGCTTGGGGCATATATATTTATAATTGTTATGTCTTATTAATATATGTTTCCCTTGAGCAGTATGTAATGTCCTTTTGATTAACTTTGGCTTGAAGTCTACTTTATTTGATATGAGGATGGAAACCCCTGCTTGTTTCCACAGTCCATGCGAGTGGTATTTTTTCCCCAACCTTTCACCTTCAGTCTGTGGATGTCTTTTCCTATGAGATGAGTCTCTGGGGGGCAACATATTGTTGTGTTTTTTTTAATCCAATCTGCAAGTCTATATCTTTTTTGTTTGTTCTTTTTTAGTTAATTTTTAAATTTGTTTTAATTAGTTATATATGAGAGTAGAATGCATTTATGCACTTTGTTATATCATACAAAGTGGGACATCAGATGGAACATAATTTCTTTTTCCTGAGTGTTCATGTTGTGGAATCATATTGGCCATGCAGTCACATATATACATACAGTAATAATGTCTATTTCATTCTACTATCTTTCCTATCCCCACATTCCCTTCCCTCCCCTTCCTTTACTTCCCTCTACCTAATCTAAGGTAACGCTATTCTTCCCTAGTACCCCCCACCTTATTGTGAATTAGCATCTGCATAATAGAGAAAACATTCAGCCTTTGGTTTTTTGGTATTGGCTTATTTTGCTTAGCATGATATTCTCCAACTCCATCCATTTACTGGCAAATGCCATAATTTCTCTATTCTTTAAAGCTGAGTAATAGTTCATTGAGTATATATACCACATTTTCTTTATCCATTCATCTGTATAAGTAGATCTAGGTTGGTTCCATAGTTTAGCTATTGTGAATTGAGCTGCTATAAACATCAATGTGGCTGTGTCCCTGTAGTATGCTGATTTGAAGTCTTTGGGGTGTAAACCGAGGAGTGATAACAGGGTCAATTATGGTGGTTCCATGTGGCTCCATTCCATGTTTCCTGAGGAATCTCCATACTGCTTTCCACAGTGGTTGCACCAATTTGCAGTCCCACCAGCAGTGTATGAGTGTCAGTCTATGTCAGTTGATTGGTGAGTTTAAGCCATTAACATTTATGGTTATTATTGAGACATGATTTGTATTCCAAGTCATTTTTGTTTATTTTTTATAATTTAACTTGTCTTGGGTTTCTCTTTTGATTGGTTTTTCCTTCAATGTAATAATTCAGTTTGCTGATTTTCACTGTTGTTTTTGATTTCTTCCTCATGGAATATTTTGCTGAGGATGTTCTGTAGTTCAGGCTTTCTAGTTGTAAATTCCTTTAACTTTTGTTTATCATGGAGGGTTTTTATTTTGACATCAAATGTAAAGCTTAATTTTGCTGAATATAAGATTCTTGGTTGGCATTCATTTTCTTTCAGAGCTTGGTATATGTTGTTTCAGGATCTTCTAGATTTCAGGCTCTGGTTTGAGAAATGTGCTAAGATCCTAATTTGTTTCCCCATGTATGTAACCTGATTTCTTTCTCTTGTGGCTTTTAAAATTCTCTCCTCTTTCTGTATGCTAGGCATTTTCATTATGATGTGCCTTGGTGTGGATCCGTTGTGATTTTGTACATTTGTCCTGTAAGTCTCTTGTATTTGTTTTTCCAATTCATTCTTCATGTTTGGAAAAATTTCTGATATTATTTCATTGAATAGATCATTTATTCCTTTTCTTTGTAACTTTATGCCTTCCTCCATTCCAATAATTCTTAAATTCGGTCTTTTTATGTGATCCCATAATTCTTAAATGTTCCTCTCATTGTTTCTTATCATCTTCACCGTGTGGTCTACATTCTTTTCAAGATTGTATATTTCATCTTCATTATCTGAGGTTTTATCTTCCAAGTGATCTAATCTGTTGGTGATGCTTTCTATTGAGTTTTTAATTTGGTTTATTGTTTCTTTCATTTCAAGAATTTCTGTTTTTTTTTTTTTTTTCCAGAACCTCTATCTCCTTATTGAAGTGATCTTTTGCTTACTGTATTTGCTTATGTAGCTCTTTGTTGAAATGATCTTTTGGTGTATTTGCTCTTATATCATCCCTTAATTCACAGGACATTTTAATTATATATGCACTGAACGCCTTCTCTGTCATTTCTCCTGCTGTACTAGTCATGCTTCTGATAATGTAGAATCTTTGTCTCTGGCACTTTCTTCCCTTGTTTTTTCTTGTTGTTCATGTGTCTTCCCTTCTAGCACTGAGATCTGAGATATTACAGATTTTATCCTATAGGTTTATAGTGTCCCTGCAGGTTCCAATACTCCTTCTTTAAGGGTAGAAACAATATTAACAGACCCCAATACAAACAACATACAGCCTTAAACCAAGTAGCGGCTACTAAGATGTTTATGGTTTTGTTACAATATACAGAAATGGTGAGATCAATTATTGTCTACAACTTAAACAGTAGGTTTACAAAAGGGTCTGCAGTTTCTGATGGTGAACCACGGGTGAGGTGTAGGATGAATGTTAAGGAGGTAAGAGGTGAGGATATAGAGTTATTAGATCTTAGGAAGTTTGAAAGAGGAATCTAAAGAAGTTGGCTAGTAGCAAGAGAAAAGAGAGAAAGTGATTTTGGGGAGACAAGTAAGTGGGAAGACAATAGAGTACAAAAAACAAACAAACATAATAATTAAGAAAAATTTAAAAAATGTAAATATAGGAGATAGAAGTATACAATGTAAGAAATAATAATAAGAAAGGGTGACATAGAAACAGGTGCAGAGACAGGGAAGTGGCTGGGGCTCATTGTCCAAGGGCCATGTTCATTTCTACCAGCGGGTTACATGAGGTCATTAGTACCCTACTGCGTTATTGTTGAGAGTACCAGTCAAGTTGCCTACTCTGCAGTTACATTCTACAGTTACAGTACGTGATGTCAGGAGCTTCGGGAAGTTCTCAAGCAAGTCCATCGTCTGAAGTCACTGTTAGGCAGGCAGATCCAGGGCACTGAGCTTGGTGAAACATCCTAGTTATCAAGCCAGCAAGTTGCTTTACTCCAGGAGTTAGGTGCCTGAGATCAAGGTCGAACACTGCTACAGCAGCCAGGAAGCCCATGTCCTTTACACGGGAGTTTCCCAGCAGGTGGGCACTCTGTACCTTGAACCAGAAACTTCCTAGCCACCAAGCAGGCCACCGTCACCAAGTCTATCAGGGACCCAGTCCCAAACACAGAACTCCTACAGTACAGCACCACTGTGATACGCTCTTCAGACGTCCCAGTCCTCAGAAGCCTAATCCATGAGAAGTACTTGGTTTCACAAATGTTGGGGATGTGAGGGTGGGAGAAGAGAGAGAGGAAAGAAAATCTCAAAGGAAAATACAAGGATTGATTTTGTTGGAGTTCAGTACTTTCCAGCGTCCCTTCTCATCATCAGGTGGGGATTAGTGTTATGATGTCATGTAGATGCGGGACATTTATCTTCAGACTGTACATCCTTTGCTACCATGAGGGCTAGTCCTCATGCTAGTCCTGGCTCCCCACTTCCTCTGAGAAGGATAAAGGAAATGTATAGACATATACACACACAATGAAGTAGTACTCAGCCATAAAAAATAACTTTATGACATTTTCTGGTAAATGGATGGGTGTGAAGAATATCATGCTAAGTGAAATAAGCCAATCCCCCAAAACCAAGGGTGAAATGTTGTCTTTGATATATGGAAGCTAAGCCACAATAAGGGGTGGGGAGTATAAGTTAAGTGGATTAGACAAAGGAGAATGAAAGAAATGGAGGGGTCAGGAAAAAGGAAAACAGTGGACTGAATCTGACATAACTTTCCTATGTATATACGTGAATATACCACGATGAATCTCACCATTGTGTATTTCCACAAGATTGGGGTCCTAATAAAAGTATTCTATATTACGTGTTTGTATAATTATATCAAAAAGGATTATGTTGTCATATATAACTAAAAGGAGCCAATAAAATAAAATTTTAAAAAGAGGGGCTAGAAAGTAACTGGGATACTTCAAGTTTACAGGAGAGATCCTGCTGCTGAGCAGCACTCACGGCTCAGCCAGGTAACAGTGGCCTCACCCACACATGATCCAGCCCCACCTGAGCCTCAACAGCACATCAGCACACAGGACTGGGGAGATAAAAACCCCAGATCAACAACCAGGCCCCAAGCAGGAACAACTAGAGGGGACCTCAGGTCCAACTCTGGAGACCTATTCATTCATTGAAAATACAGAGAAGTCCCAGAAAAAACGGATAACTGCACACACATGGACACAGAGAGGAAGGGGAATCTATCTCAATTTATGCACAAGTCAAGACCTCTGAAGACATGCGTAAGTAGGCAAAAAGACTCTCCCCAAAATTCAAATCATCTAACAAAAAAGAATAATATCAGATATTGGTTATAGACCAAATTTCAGAAATTGACTACAAAAATTATTAATCTTAAAAGTATTAATTTTTAATTATTAAAATGTTCAATGAACTAAAGAAAGATCTAAGTAACAAGAAAGAAAACACAAGAGATGAAAGATCATTTCTATTAAGAAGTGGAGATATTAAAAAGAAAATAATCAGAACTCCTGGAAATGAAAGACACAAGGAATCCAATTAAAAATTCACTTGAAAGAATTGCTGATAGACTAGACTGCACAGAAAATATTATTTGAAGACAAGGTACCTGAACTTGAATATCCAGGTTGCAATAAAGGGTGAGGGAAGACCGTGATCAGAATATAAAAGAACTCAGGTACAGCATCAAGAGAGCAAACCCGCGTCTCTGGGACAGAAGACAACATGGAGACACAGGGCAAAGCATTAAGAACCTCTTCAGGGAGATAATAGCAGAAACATTTCCCCTCATCAGAAAAGAGGTGGACATCACACACAGGATGCATACAGAACCCCAAGTAGATGACACCAAAAAAGAACCTCTTAAAGACACATCATAATCCAAATGCCTAACCTGAAAAATAAGGAAAATTTACAAAAGCTCTAAGAGAAAACCATCAAGTCTCATTTAGATGCAAACCAATAAGGATCACTCTGACCTCTCAACCCAGACATTAAAATAAAGGAGGATCTGGAATGAGCTATCCCAACATCTAAAAGAACACGATTGCCAGACAAGATGGCTATAGCTAGCAACGATATCTCTGAGAACCATTGAAAAAGTTAAAAAAATCATGACAAAGATAAACTAAAAGAATTATGATGACTAAGCCAGCACTAGAAAGAATACTTTCCAATAAGTTATAAAGAATAACATAAATCGGGGGCTAGGGCTATGGCTCAGCTGGTAGAGTTCTTGCCTCACATGTACAAGGCCCTGGTTTCAACCCCTAACACCACCACACACACATACACAAAGAATAACCCAAATCAAATCCCAAAGCTCCCAAACAGGTGAAGATCACTAGGGGAGCAACCAAATATGTGAAAATCAAGACAATTAAATATAGCAAGCAAAAAGTGGCAAGAAACTGCAAACACATATCCATAACACTGAATTGTAAATGGTCTCAACTCCCCAACTAAAACACATATACTAACAGACTGTAACTAAAACAAGTTTCAACTTTACACTGTTTGCAAGAGACTCATCTCATAGGCAAAGACACCCACAGATTAAAGGTAAAATGAAGGAAAAAAATATTCCACACAAATGGAGAATGAAGACAAGCAGGAGTAGCTATTCTTGTCTCTAGCCCCACCCCCCAAATTAAAGCAAAAGTTAATCAGAAGAAACAAACAAAGCCACCATGTTGGTAAAGGGGACTATCCAACAAAAAGATGTGACAGTGAATAATATGCTTCAAATGTCAGTGCATCTAATTATGTTTAAAAATCATCAACAGATACGGCATCCCAACATAAAATCAATAAATATTACTGAGTTAAATAATCCTATAAATAAAATAGACCTGATAGACATCTAAAAAATATTTCAGCCCCAAAGAGCTCAATTTACCTTTTTAACAGCAGCTGACAGAACCTCTTCCCAAATAGACCATATGTAGTTCATAATGTAAATCTTACTAAATAAAAATATTATATAATCCTGTGAATCCTAATGGATCAAAAGAGAATGAAACTAGAAATCAACAGCAAGAAAAACAATAGACACCACAAAAACAAATGGAGATTGAATAATACTCTTTAAATGAGGCATAGAACATAGAATAAATAAGAGAAAGAACCAAGAAATTCTTAGAAATAAATAAGAATAGATACAATGTATCGAAATCTTCGGGACACTACAAAGGCAGCTCTAAGAGGAGGATTTATTTTGCTGGGTGCCTCCATTGAAAAACAGATCCAAAATAAATGAGCTTACGTTCCACCCCCAGGCCTCAGAAAAGAAAGGACAGACTGATTCCTAAATCAGAAGGTAGAAAATTAAAAAGAACAGAACTGAAATTAATGAAATTGAAAATTAAAATACCCAGGATCAATGCAATAAAATTGGTTCTTTTAAAAAATAAAAAAAGATTAGTAAACCTTTAGCCAAACTAACCAAAAGAATGAGCAAGAAGTTGCAAATAAATAAAATTAGGGATAAAAAGGAGTATGTCACTACAGACACTCTGATTCCAGAGGACCACAATAAATTATTGTGAGGGGCTGCAGCTGTGCTCAGTGGTAGAGCACTCGTGTGGGTGAGGCACTGGGTTCCATCCTCAGCACCACGTAAAGAAAATAAATAAAGGTATTGTCCATCTACAACTAAAAATATTTTTTAAAAAATAATTTATTTTGAAAATGTATACTCCAATATACTGGGTAGTTTTAAAGATATTGGCAGATTTCTAGACACATGTGACTTGCCCATACTGAACCAGGAAGACACAGAAAGCCTAAACAGGCCAGTATCAAGTAATGAAATTAAGACATCCCTGATAAGGTCTCAACAAAGGAAAGCCCAGGGCCTGAGGGATTCTCAGCTGCGCTCTGCCAGACCTTCAGAGGAAATCTAACAATAGTTTCTCAAATTATTCAAGGAAATTGAAAGGGAAGGGACTCTCCCAAATACATTCCTGAAGCCAGCACAACCCTGACTCCAAACTGGTCAAAGACCCATCTAGAAAGAAAACTGCAGACCAATACCCCTGGGAAACATAGGTGCAAAAATCCTTAATAAAATATCAGAAAATCCATTGGAAAACACACGAAGAAGACAGTAAAGCATGCTCAAGCAGGTTTCATCCCAGAGATGCAAGGTTGGTTCAGCATATGGAAATTGACAAATGTGATTCACCACTTAATAGAATTAAGAACAAGAATCATATGTTCATCTCCCCATAGATGCAGAAAATGCCTTTGATAAAATCCAGGACACATTCATGTTAAAAATGCTGAAGAAACAAGACGCCAAGGGATTTATCACACTGTAAAAGGTATATATGACAAACCCAGAGCCAACAGAATACTGAATGGAGGAAAAAAGGAACATATTTAATCTAAAATCAGAACAAAACAAAGATATCTACTCTCACCATTCCTAGTCAGCATAATTCTTAAAACTGGATCCAGAGCAGTCAGGCAAGGGATGAAAATTAGAGATACAAATAGGAAAAGAAGCTGCTAGATTATCTTGGTTTGCTTAGGATATGATTCTACACCTAGAAGACCTGGAACTCTATCCTGGAAGACCTAGAGGTCACGGCTGAATTCAGCAGGATGTAAGACCAACATTCATAAGTCCCCAACTGGCTTTTATCTTTTTTCAGGGGGAGGTGTACCCGGGATTGAACTCAGGGCCACATCCCAGCCCTGTTTTGTATTTTATTTGGAGACAGGGTCTCACTGTGTTGCTTAGTACCTTGCTTTTGCTGAGGCTGGCTTTGAACTCATGATCCTCCTGTCTCAGTCTCCCAAGCTGCTGGGATTACAAGCCTGTGCCACTGAGCCTGGCTATAAATCCCTAGATTTCTTTTTCTCCAACAGTGATTCTGCTGAGAAAGAAATCAGAAAAACTATCCCATTCATATTAATCTCAATATATAATAAAATACTTGAAAATGAACCTAACCAAGGAGGTGAAAGATTTCCACAATTATAGGACACTGAAGAAAGAAGTTGAAGAAGACCTTAGAAGATGAAAAGGTCGCCCACGCTCTTGGATAGGTGGAATTAATATTGTCAAAACGGTCGTCACGGTCATAGTATCAAAATTAATATACAAATTCAATGCAATCCCCATCAAAATACCAATTAAATTCTTCAAAGAACTAGAAGACAGTCCTCAAATTCACTTGGAAGAATAAGAGACCCAGAATAGCCCAAGCAACCCTCACCAAGAAGGGCAAGGCAGGAGACCTGACGTTGACCAAGGTGACAGAGATACACGTGGAGAAAGACAGCCTTCTAACAAGTGATGCTGGGAAAACTGGAAATCCACAAGTAGAAGAATAAAACTAGATCCCTCTCTCTCACACTCTCACAAAAATCAAATCAAAATGGACCAAAGACTTAGGAGTATGACCAGAAAACTTGCAGCTACTAGAAGAAAACAGTCAACACGACATCACATAGGTGCAGGCACGGACTTCCTCAATGAGCTTCCTAAAGATAAAGAGATGAAACCAAGAACCAGTAAGTAAGAGGCATCAAATTAAAAATCTTCTCCACAGAAAACAAAACAAGAACATGGAGCCAGAGTCTGCAGAACTGGAGAAGGATTTCATGCTATCACTCAAACAAGGGGTTAACATCCAGAATAAGAAAATAACTCAAAAACCTTAACACCACCACCACCAACAACAACAAATAGCCAATCAATAAATGGGCAAAAGAACTAAACAAACATTTCTTAAAAAAAAAAGAAAGAAAGAAAAGAAAAAGAAAAAATATAAATGCCAACAAATGCATGTGAAAATCTTCAGCATCTCTAGCAATCAGGGACATGCAAATCAAAAAGTTACACTAAGATTTCATCTCATTCCAGTCAGAATTGTAATTATCAAGAATACAAATAATAACAAATGCTGGTGAGGATGTGGGGGAAAGGTACACTCATACATTGTCATACATTGTTGATGGGGCTGAAAATTAGTGCCACCACTCTGGAAACCAGAGATTTCCACAATTTGAGACACCTCAAAAACGAGGACTGGAGCCACCATATAACCAGCTATCCCACTGCTTGGTATTTATCCAAAACAACTAAAATCAGTACCATAGTGAAGCATCCACTTAACGTTAATAAGAGAACAACTTACAATAGCCAAGTTATGGAGTCAGCCAAGGTGTCTCTAAACAGATGAATGGATCAAGAACATGTGGTACACACACAGTGGAGTTTTACCCGGCCTTAAAGAAGATTGAACTTGGGGAAGTAGGACTTCAACACAGCCAGGTTCTGGCGGTGGCTACGGCCTGGCCCAGGGCGGGCAGAGCTGGAAGTGGTAGCATTCGCTTTTCCTAGGGGCGTTGGAGCTTAGCGGGGACTGAGCCTGGGAGATCAGCTGGCGCCAGCACCTTTCGCCTTTTGGGACAGCGGCGGCAGCAGTGTTCAGGTTCTCAATGGCTTCTAAGAAGCTGGGTGCAGATTTTCATGTATGACTTCTCCCTGGAAAGGAAAACCATCGAGTGGGCTGAAGGTATTAAGAAAACCCAAGAAGCCCAACAGGAAGCAGAACGCAAAGCCGAGGGAGCAGAAGCTAAGGTGAACTCAAAGAGTGGCCCAGAGGGTGATAGCAAAACAGAGTCTCCAAGACTCACAGTACAGCCACAGTGCCACCTCCTATTAACCCTACCCTCGCCAGCCTACAGCACAACAGCATCCTCACTCCAACTCCGGTCAGCAGTAGTGCCACGGAACAGAAAGTTCTCAGCCCACCCCGCCCAAAGGCAGACTTCAACCCTGCTGATTTTGAGTGCGAAGAAGACCCATTTGATAACCTGGAGTTGAAAAACCCCTGATGAGAAGGAAGAGCTGAGAAATACTCTGGTAGGGACCACTGGACCCGTCATGGCTCAGCTACTGGACGACAGCTTGCCCAGAGGAGGCCCTGGGTCCGTGTTACAGGATGAGGAGGTCTTGGCATCCTTGGAGAGGGCAACCCTAGATTTCAAGCCTCTTCATAAACCCAGTGGCGTTATAACCTCACCACAGCTGGGCCACTGTGAAAAGATGTCGCTGTCTCCAAGTGCCCCTGCCCCCTCTCCCTGCAGTAAGCGATATCGGATCTCTGTCCCTCCCGACTCTGATGGCAGCAGTCAGACCACAGTCAAGCTGGCAAGCCCTTTCCGTAGCGCATCCTGCCTCCGCAGTGGCATGTTCCGGAATTCCCTAAAGCCTTCCACCCAAAGCAGTGCCAGGGAGCTCCATGGCTTTGAACTTGGACAGGGCACAGAGGTGCCACCCTGAGGTCCTCTCAGATGCCTTTCCTGTCTTCTTGTGTGAGAAGGAGTGAGGGTGTGAAGGAGGTGGGAAGAGTCATCACCTCCAAATACAGGCCCCACAGTTATCCCTCCAGATTTCCCAGTGTCACAAGTGCCCGACATGCCCAGCTGTCCCCAGGCCTGCTCTGAACTGCAAACACTACCTCCAGTGAGCGGCAGTGTGTGGAGACGTGGTTAACACGGGCTACTCCTATGAGCTGTCCTGAGAGCCGTGAAGACGAAGGGAGAGAATACCGAGCGGATTCTCGACTACCTCTTTGCACACGGTCAGCTCTTTGAGAAGGGCTTTGACCCTCTTTTAGTGGAAGAGGCTCTGGAAATGCTCCAGTGTTCAGAAGAAAAGATGATGCAGTTTCTTCAGTTAATGAGCAAACTTAAGGAAAGGAAGTTTGCTATTACACAGCAATGACCAGGACAATGACGTCATGGCTCGGGCTGGAGCCTGCTGAGACCAGGCCCTGTCCAGGCCCTGCCATGGACCACCCCCCGCCCCCCCGGGGCCCTGCAGAGCCCACAGGTGGGGAAGAAGGGGCACACTTCTGGATTTTCTTTTGGGGATTAGAAGATCAGGTGTGGAGACTGTGAGCCTAGGCTCTGAGCTGGGGGAAAATGGGGAAGATTTGGGTGTATGAATGCCCCAGACTAGTCCTGGCTCCTCCGTGTTAAATGTATTTGAGAAACGTCCTTCCCACCTTGACCCTGCAGAGGGACTGCGTCCTCAGGAGAAACCTGGTCTAGCTGCCGACAGGAGTGGGGAGCAAAGGGAGGCTAGCTCAGTGCTGCTTTGGGGCTCGATGCCTCCCCCACCACCTGCACTGGTGGACGGGACTCTGATCCAAGGTGAGTGCCAGAAGGTTCTTCCAGGGTTCTGTTCTCTCTCCCTTTTAATGAAGTCTTGGGCCACACTGGTTCTGGAATGTCTCTGAGGTGCAAAGAAAGCACTTTCCCATGGGCCCAGTTTGCCTCTCGGCCAGGAGTCCCCATGCTCCCCTGTCCAGCCTGTTTCTTTCAGCTTGGCTTGGACCACAGTCCTCTGCTGCCCAAGGTCTTAGAGCCCTGCTCTAGGAAACCTGTTGTCAGTCGGAGTGGTCATTGGCCCCTTCCCAGCACACGGAATGGGCTGAGAAGCAGGCACCGCTCGGTGGCCTAGCACCGACCCTCCTGTTATCCTCCAGCAGCCTCTTCCTCCGGCCCTGCCTTAGGATGATCCAGGAATAACCCGAGGTGTAGAAATCACCCTCTTTGGTTTCTTTTGTGTTATATTGAACATCATTATAGATCTAAATACAAAGGATACACAGCCTTAGTGAATCTAAAATAACTGGCTAACTATTTTGATTCTTCAGAGAGAACTAATAATAAATGTCTAAAAGGTAAGAAAAGAAGAAGAAGAATGAACTTATGGAACTGGCTGTAAATGGATGGAACTGGAGAACATTACACCAAGTGAAATATGCCAGACTTGGAAAGTCAAGGGTTGAGTGTCTTCATCTCATATGCAGAAGTTTGAGAGAAATAGGGGCAAAAAGGGAAATGTCGGATATCATAAAGGGATGATCAGTGGAGTAGAAGAAGCAGACCAAGAGAGAGGGAGGGGGGACAGAAAAGGGGAGGAGATTAGGAAGGCATTTAACAAAACTATGCTCTGTGCATGTATAAATGCTATAGCGGATGCCACCTTCATGTATATGTCAAAAGCTCCAATCAAAAATAAATAAATAAACCAGTGGAATTCAGACCCGTACAGCAGAGGAGGGAAAATGGAGGAGAGGAGGGAAGGGAGGGGGGCACAGGGACCCAAGGGAAGTCCATCAATTCCATGCATATGTGACTGTCAAAATGAGCTCAACTGTTATGTATAACTACAATACACAGAATCAGAAAAAAATCCATTATAGTTTTTACTCTAAAAGATAAACAAGAAGAAAACATTTGCAAAGTTTTATACTGTTGGGTTGGGCAGAGAGCTCCTAGACATTATATCAAAACAGGATTCATGGAAGGAAAAAAGGCATATTGCACTTCATCAAATTAAAAACACTGGTACCTAAAAGATTCTGTTAAGAATATGAATATATTAGCCATAAATGGTGAAAAAGCATTTGTAAATCCTGTATCTGATAAAATATTTGTACACAGAACTCTAGCATCTCAGTAGTAACACCGATAGCAAATCAAATTGTGGACAAAAGCTTTGAACATACATTTCACCAATACAAACAAGTACTAGCTCAAGCCCCGAGGAAAGGCTCATTCCATTAAGGGGAATGCAAATCGAAACCAAAATGAGGCACCGTCACTGGCACAGGGGCTCAGAGACCTGGGGTGGCTGAGGATTAAAGGAGCTAGGCTCCTCACAGACCATGTGCAGGTCTTTGCAACATGGAACAGTGGCTTTGGAAAGCACATGGCCAGTTTTGTTAAAAGTCAAATCACCCAGTGATTCCCCTCCTCAGAGTACACCCAAGAGAACTGAAAACACATGTCCACAGATGAGCACACAGGTGAGCACAGCAGTGTTATTTTTAAGTGCCCTGTGTTAGTGTGTTTTCTGTTCTATGATAAAATACCTTAGGCTGGGTGCTTTACAAAAAAGCAAGGTTTACTTAGATCACAGTTTTAGAGGATGAAAGTTCAAGATTGGGCAGCCTTATCTGTTCACCACTCATAAAATGGCTGCATGCTAAGGGGCCAGGCATGCTGAGCAGACATGCTCTTTAACAGCCTGCTCTCTGGAGAGCCAACTCACTCTTGGAGACCATCAACGATCCCTTCCCAGGGCAGTGCCCAGTTGGACCCACCTCTCACAGGCTCCACCCCCTCAGATCTGCCATATGAGGACCAAGATTTCAGCATGATTTTTTTTTTTCTTAAATTTCCTAGTACTGGGATTGAACCAGAGGTGCTTCACCACTGAGCCACATCCCCAGCCCTTTTATATTTTCTTTAGAGACAAGGTCTCACTAACTTACTTAGGCCCTTGCTAAGTTGCTGAGGCTAGTTTTGAACTCGTGGTCTTCCTGCCTCAGCCTCCCAAGCTGCTGTGATTATACACGTGTGACACCGTGCTGGTCAACCTGAGATCCTGACAGGCGTTCACAAACCTCACCTAAAGGATGGCGAGCGTCTAAGTGGAGACCGCTGCAAACCCAACCGCCAGTGCACAAACAAGTGTGGGGACTCCTTCAGCTGCGCATTATTCAGTGATTCAGGGAACAAACGACTGCCGTGTACCCCAGACAGCCCCTGAAAGTGTCAAGTGGAAGACGTGGTCAGATAAAAACGGCAAGTTGCATGACTCCTTCTATAAGACACACGGAACGGGCACATTTACAGACTGAGCACTCAGTGATCACCTCAGGCAGGTGGTGAGCGGGGCTCAACTGCGGATGGTCATGAGGAAAACGTGTGGAGCTGAGTCTTCAAGTGGATTGTGGCAGAGTTTGCACGACCTCTATAGGGAGCAGAGAAATGTGTTGTTTAATTCCAGTTATTGGGGGATTTATTTCAGATTTCTATCATCATTGGGTTCTAATTTGCTTTCTTACAGTCAGCTAACATACCAGGCAGGGTTTCTATCTTATAAAAATTTATTGAGATGTTCCTCAGCTGCTGAGGGATCTACATTGGGGGCCATTTCACTTGTACTTGAAAAGAACCTGTGTCGTGCCTGGCCCAGCTTTCTATAAATGCCACTTAGGTCAGTCTTGTTGATGGTGCTGTTCAAATCGTTTATGCCCTCACTGGGTCTTTAAAGTGTGTTTTATCTTGGTTTTGTTCCATGTTCCATCAGTTGCTGAGAGAGAGGGTTTGGAGCACAGCCGTCTCTGCTGCTGCAGGTCTGCCTGACGTGTGACCTGGGATGGCTGTCAACTGCTCATGTGTTACTGGCTGCTGGGTTCACTCTTGCGTCATGAGGAAACGTCCCTCTAATCTCCGGTTGTAACTTTGTCCTGGATTATAGGTCGACCTACGTTATCAAGGCCACCCACCCAGAGTTCTTATATTTACTATGAGAAGAGTAAGTGTGAGCACTCTGGCGTGGCTCTAAGAATGCAGGGCGACTTTCCACTCTTACTTGACTTTCTGTTGATTTTCCTCTTTCACAAAGTCTTGCTTTTGTGTGTTCTGATGATCCACCTGTTGTGTGGCACGTTTCCCAGTCTCTTGTGACGTTGATCCTGGTGGACTCAGCGGTGCTTCTCTCTTCCTTGTATCTGGTTGGCCCTTTTCTGCCGGGCTGCCTTCCTCACCCCCTGGGCTTTACCATCACTCTATTCCCACGCGGCATGTTTCACTCTGGTGAAAGTGAGCATGCTGAAGTTCGTGGGGTGTGCAGCATGTGCCTTGGATGTGCTGCTGTCGCTGAGTCTGTACTTAAGACTATTTCCCCTGGAATTTAAGACCCTACGGCCATCTCCCTCCCTACGTCGTTGCATTTCCTGCTCTCCTTGCACGGGCTTCACATGACCCTACGTCGTAGCCCTCGGTAACATTCCCTTCCAACAGGCTTTCCCGCAATGACTGGTGCCTGCTTGGGCTGTTATGCTTCACGCCAAGTCAACTGGGAGCTCCTCCTTAGCGCGCTGGGCTGGTGGTTTTGCTTCATTGCTGATGAATTCTTTGACCTTTGATCTTTTATCTGAATGCGTCCTATTTCTTGGCAATGGTGGCGCCTCCCCCTGGCTGTGCAGGTCAGGCTTCAGAATCTCCCCCTGCTCAGTTCACACTGTAGTCTACCTCCAGGTCAGCCTCCTGGTCTTGATGGGAGGCCTCGTCCTGGCCGCCCCTACGTTGCTCAGTCCTCTGGAGGCTTCCTCTTCAACTCCGACCTTCACTGTTTGTTTGATGTATATGTGAATGTGATTCTCTGAATGCATCCTGCTTGGGACTCAATGACCTGTTTTAATTTAATTCCCATCAAATTCAGGAATGTTTGACTGCTTTTTGGGGTATGATCTGTACCCCATTCCTTCTCTTCCAGCGAGGCTCCCGACGTGTGTCAGACCACTTGATGTTACCTTCTAGGTCATTCTTGGCTTTTCGCCCTCCAGTTAGACACCTCTGCTGTTCTGCCTCCGAGCAGGTGCGCCCTCGGCAGTCTGCCTCCCCTCAGTCCCTCCAGCGAGGGTTAGAAATCGGCCCTGGCGCTCCCCAGCACACTTCTCCCATGTTCGCTCACTCTGCAGCCACCCTTGGCTTGGCACCATGTGCAGATTGAAAATAAGACCTCAAAGCTCTGTTGTCACCCCAACATCTGACCCCCTGTGCCATCACTCTGGGCTCTTGCCCAGAGGAGAGTCCTGCCCGGGTCCAGGCCTCACCTGTGGCCTGGTCTGCAGCTGCAGTGGGTGAGAGCCCCTTCCCTAGCCGTCAGCTGGAGTGGTCCCACCTTGGCCCCAGCCGGGTGCTGTCGCTCACTGTTAGGCGGCGTCTCCCTCACGGGAAAACCTCATCTTTCCTTCTACTACACGCAGCCCAGTTCTACACCTCAGCATGGCTGCCCTTGATGGCTACTTCCACAGCCCACGGGACTTCTGTTCCTTCTCGCGGCTGATGTGTGCCTTGGTTTGGTTCTGCTGTGCAGCATTTCTACGACAGGTGTGCTTTGCTGTGCTTTCTCCTGTGGATCTCTAGTTGACGCAGCCCCAGTTGAAAATCCCTCTCCTCGCTGAACTGCAGCCTAGAGGTGACCATGCCAGTCAATGTGTGGCTCGTTTCTGCTCTTGCCAGTCCGCTCAACCGGTGCCACCCTCGTCCAGCTGTGGCTCCCAGCACCCCTCCCTGTCTGCAGAGTCAGGCCTTCAGCTCTGGTCATCTTGTTGGGGGTCTTCTTGGGTGTCTCTGGCCTTCCCAACGTCCACCCAGAAACCAGTGGGGATGTCGGGGGTTGCCCCCAACACAGGATCTGCTTTCCACACAGCCTCCCAGGGCGTGACTCTGGGACAGTTCTTGGTGGGTTTCCCCAGTCACATCCTCCATATTTCCCACAGCATCTCCTAAAACTTTCTCTAGATGGATTCCTGCTTAATCAACCTCTGATCCATCACAGAATCTTTTTTTAAGAGTTCATTTTCCATCTGATCGTAGCCGGCAGGGAGAAAGCAGCTTTCTTGTCTGCTCCCTATAGACATTCTGGACTTCCTATGTCTGTAAGCACATTTTTTTTCTCTCTCTGTCCTTCTTATTTCTTCTTTTTCCCCTTGCAGTGACTAAAGCCTTCGATGCCACATCGAATAGAACTGGAAATAGCAGAAACAAGGGACCTTTCAGTGTTACAAGCAAAGCTTTATTAATTAATCTTTAAATGTGAAAGTTGTTGTAGATATTTTATAGATAACGTTCATAAAAATAATAAAGTTATTTTCTGGCCCACTTTTGGTAAACGTGTTTAGCTTGAAAGGTGTTTAAATTTAGCTGATGTGCGTGCTGCACAATTTCAAGTGATTATATGATTTCTTCACTTATTTCATTTGGTAGATACATTATTTTCAAATGTCTGTGCCCTTTGTATTCCGGGAACACACACCACTTGGTCATAATGCTCTCACCTTCCTCTCTACTACTGAATTCTCCTTTTCTAGTAACTGTTTGGTGTCTCGCTCTGTGCCAACCAGACGTGTGGGTTTCCAGTTCTGTCTTTCCACTCCTGTGCCAGGTTGGGTATAAAACAACAGGCTGGGACTCGCTATGTACACTGGGCAGTGTTTCTTCTTTTCTGTCTTTGGAAGACTGTGCAAGAGTGGCTCTACCTGGCCTTCAGTGTTTCGAACACACTGGTCACCTGCTTTGAACCTGAAGATGTTGTTTTGCTTTCTTTTTCTTGTAGAGGTGTGCAGGAGAGGGGCACAGTTAAGTAGCAGATCCTTCTCTGAAGATAGAACTGCAAAAATTTTAAGATTTGCTCTTATGATGTATTTAGAAGGCATACTTTAAATTTTCCCATTTTATTTAAATTATCTAATTTATTGTCACAAAGTAGTGCACTATATTTTTTCTTTTAATATTTGTAGGCTGTGTGATAAATTTTATCATTTCTGTTATTGGTGAAGTTTATTTGATAAATATTGCTCAGTTTAACATTTCTGCACTCCTTTTTCAAAAGTAAGCTATCCTTTGGCTCTGTTATTTTTTTTTAATTTTTTCTTTTCTTCTATTTCATGTTTTGCCATCCTGTCTTTACTTCTACCTTCTTTTACTTTGATTTGCTGTTCTTTTGCAAGATGCTTCAGATGCAAAGTTGGACCATTAATTCTGTGGTTCTTATGTATGTATTTAAGGCTACTGATTTTTCTTTTGGCTTGATAATCACACATTCTGTAACAATTTTTGTGGTTGTCACCATAGAGATGGTAATGTGTCCTGGAACTTCATGGTCTGGTGAGATGTGTGTGGGTCTCTCTTTTTAAAGCTATTTACAAAGTTTTATTCTACTGCTTCTACTTTTAAATAAATCAGGAACTTCTAAATATAAATATATAAAAGGACCGGATATTCCACAGAGAGCCTGTCCACTATGCACACTGCGTGGTCATTGAAATCACACACGGAGCCACGGTCAGAATCTGAGGTGTCTTCCAACATGACCATTTGTCCTTGAGCCTTGTCCTCCTCACTTCTTTCTCTCTGGTGGACAAGTAGAGGCTTATGTGATGCTTAGAGATGACCCGACAACCTGGTGTCCAAAAGTCATTTACAGAGAACAAGCTTTCCCATGAATTTCAACACAAAAAGTGCCAAATGTGCTAATTTCACTATGTACTTGGTCATACACTGGCAATGTCTTTGACATCTAGAGACTAGATGTTGCCAATCTGTGCACCTACCAGGGCGGTCACCGTCTCGGCCTTGTCTGGACCAGGTGCCGTCCCAAACACAAGGGGCGCTCTCGCAGCTCCAGGTGCGGCCCTGTGGCTGAGGTGTTTGCCCGTGGGGGCCGAGGTGAGGTCCCCCGTGGGCCGAGATGCGGTCCCCTGTGAGCCACAGTGAGGTCCCGCGTGGGCGAGGTGCAGCCTCGCTGGGTCGAGGCTCTGTCTCCCGGGGGCCGCACCCAGGGGTCGCGGGGCCTGGCTTGCGCGCTGTCCGATACCACCCGAGCTGCCCACCCCTCAGGCCTTCTTGGGCCCTCGAAGCTCCCAGCCTGCAGGGCGTTTGCAGGGCCGCCATTCTGTCCCTGTGCCGCGTCCAGGGCGAGGACCTGGGAAGTCCCTGCTGTCTGCGGGAAGGACTCGGCAGGGGTTCTGGCGTGCCTCTCACCTTGTCCTCTCCGTGCCTGCCGTCCCCCTGCCCTCTGCTAGTCGCACAGTCACTCCAGGTGCACACCTGCCTGCTGGAGGACGCAGTGGCTCCTACCTTGAGCGGACACATGGCGCTGGTCCCTTCCTGCATTTCCGGGTTGGGTTGACTCATCCACCCTGGCAGTGGTGTCCTCTGTCGGGAGAAGGCCACGCAGGGTTCACTCTGGTCCCCAAGCTCAGAGCCATTAGTTTTAGGCTGATTGCGGCTTTTTCTTGAGTTTGCTTTCGCAGGTATTTTTTCCCGATGTCTTTTCACGGCCACCCTGGCAGGCTGACTGCTGTCCCCTGGTCAGTCTCTGAATCCTCATAGGAGTTCCCGTACCTGGGACATGATGTCTGACTCAGCTGTGGAGAGTGCGGGCACGTGTCCCTGCAGATGTGCTCCTGGGTGACTGACGTCCTCTGCCCACTGGTGACCTCTACCTCAGATTTCCTGGTCCCCTTATCCCTCTCACTGGTTCCCGGAGGCCACTCTGCTCCTGTGTAGCCTTTCTGCACTGAGAGCCCATGTGACTTACTCCATGGTCCATGGTAACCACTCCACCCCTCTGCTTGGAACTCCCTGGTGGTTTCACTCTTAGAACAAAGAGGTTGTTGGTGTGAGAGCAGTCCACTGGAGGCCAGGACAGCAGGCAGCAGGCCATATGCCCTCCTCCTCTGCTGGCCATGCCAAGGAGAGTGGCTGTGAGTCAGGCCCTACATCCCACG
Source organism: Callospermophilus lateralis (assembly GCF_048772815.1). Lineage (NCBI taxonomy): Eukaryota > Metazoa > Chordata > Mammalia > Rodentia > Sciuridae > Callospermophilus > Callospermophilus lateralis. The sequence goes on from NC_135308.1 coordinate 164,995,468, forward strand.
GAGGTGAGACCTTTGATCAAGAGCACTCAGAAAAGAATCTGAGTCTGAGTTGAGCCTGGGCAGACTTTTCTCTGGTTACTGCTCCCTGACACACTAGAGCGACTCCTTGCCTACCACTATGTGAGCGTCCGTGTCGTCAGTGTCCAGACAGGATGTAAAGTACTCAGGAGGACTGCGTGACTTTACATAGGGGACTTGTGCATCTGTGGACTTGGGGTCCTGCAGTCAGTCCCCTGTGGACACTCAGGTTTGATCGTATGCACACATGCGTGTGCTTATGTCTACACACTTGCATGAACATGCATGTGTACACTCTTGTGTCAGAGCACATGTGTGCTTCCTCAGCTATTCCAGGCTGCTCAGTCTGTCTTCCCTGCCACCTCTTCTGCTGACCTGTCCTCTGCCCTGTACACTGCTGGATGTGGGGTTCTTGAAGGCACGGAGGCTGCTGCCCTCACGGTCCACTTGGCATCTGTGTTTCTAGTGCTAATCTTGACGTCCTGCTCTTAGTTACCAGGCTGTGCCTTGCTGGTGTACTGTGTTTGGCCAAGGGGCCCCACACAAAGGCCGCTCTACTGCAGAACCCGTGCGTTCCTGGGCAGGGTCTGCTTGTGACCGCATGATGAGGCTTTGGGCTCGTGGTACACAACCGGTCAGGTCTGGGGAGCCACTGGCCGCATTGATTCATTGAGCAACACCTGTCTTAGTCAAGGCTACCAAGCTAGGCCACCTAGGGCCACTTCTCTTCCCTGGACACTGGGTCCCAGATGGACACTGAGGAGTCGGCTGGGTGGGACGTGATTCACCACTGGGCCCCACAGAATGGCAGCAAGCTTCTCTGGTCTCTCCGTCCACAGCCCTTCCTGGGTCTGTGTGTCCATTCCTTGACTGGCATCCTGGGTGTTGGTTCCAGAGGGAAACCAAGAGGACGCTTCCTGCGAGTTGGCCCCTGAGTTCTCTGTAGCTCTTCTCCCTGCGGCTTCTGATGTCCACGTGCCTGTCCTGGACTCTGCTGTGCCAGCTCGGCCTCTGCCAGGTGTGTCTGGCTCTATGTAGGTGGAGCCTCTGCCCTGTGTAGTCACATGGATCTTCCCAGGATTCTCTTCTGTTGTCGGTGGGTACATGAGCTAGTGAGCGGCCATGGGTGGGCCTGTGACCCGTTGGCCATCACAGGAAGCCACTGCAGGCATGGCTTCTGCAATGGCCACTTTGCACCTGAGAAACAGGTTGCTGTGTCCAAGGTCATGTGGCAGCCAGCTGGGGCCTCCAGACCCAGGCCGAGCCCCGCACTGGTGGTGACCCCCACTGCAGCAGCACCTCCAGCAGGGTGTCCTGCCAACCTCAGCTGATGACTTCGCACCCTGCCCACCTGTCCTGAGCAGTGTGCAGGGCCCCACCCTGAGAGCAGGGAGAATTCCACGTTGACTCAGGGGCTTCTCCCGGCTTGTTCCTGCCTCACCAGTCTGCTTGGCCACCCCAGCCACGTTCCACAGATGGGTGGTCATACCCCAGAGGTGAGTGTCTCATGGTGCTGAAGGTGGAGGCCAGTCCTCCCCAGCCTGGGAGGAAGATTCTGTCCCAGGCCTCTGCCCAGCTCCTGGTGGCCACAGGTGTCCTTTGGTGCATAGATGGCCTCCTCTGTCCAGTGTCCCCTTTTATAAGGACTGTCACATTGGGTGAGGGCTCGGCCTAAAGACCTCATCTCTCCACACGTCTGCAAAGGCCCTTTTCTCCCTAGGGCCACCCTCGGGTGTTTGGACTCTGACATCTTGGGGGGCACCATCAAGCCCACCATGCCCCCCATTCAGCTGACCCCTGCTCTGCCCTGGCTGTCTTTCTGTACCAGCAGCCCGCAGGCCTGGTCCTGCCTTGGGGCCTTCCCTAGGCCTGGTCTTGCCGGCCTCAGTTCTTCCCTCTAGTGCACAGGCACAGAAGGTCTCCAGGTTGGGGGGAGTGGGGGTCCCGCCTCCCTCTCTAGGGCCAGTCCTTATCTCTCTGTTCCTCACACCACCTGCGACTTGCCCTGCACAGCTTCCCAGTGATCTAGAACGTTCTCGGTGGAGGCATTCTCTCCTTGATGTCTCGGTCACTAATTTCATTCTGGGGCCTGGGCCTCTTCGTTCCATTCCCAGTGGCTTCTCTGGGCCCTGGAATGGTGTCTCATCAGAAAGTGCAGGACCAAGGAGCCCTCTGCATGGGGTCATTAAGCTGGCCTGCCCTCTCTGAGGACCAGAAGTCTCTGTTCCGGTGCAGACGCATGCAGACACAATAAACGGGCCCGGCCCTGCACCATTGCCCGGGCTGGGAGTCCTGCTGCCCAGCTCACCTCCTCCCCTCCAGGGCCAGGCCGCCTCCCAGAGCTCCCCGGGGAGGCATTTCCTCAGAACATCACAAAGTCAAGTGCTTCTTTCCTTATGGAGCAGTGTCAGCCCGAGGTCCACAGGAGGACGGCTCGGCTCCTGCCTTATTTCCCTCGGGCAGGTATGTGCTCCATTCAGAAGCCCTGGAGGGCACTGCTGGTGAGGGGCTGCCAGCTGCTGCTGAGGAGGCACAGTGCTCCCAGGCTGGGAGGGGCCCTCAGGACCCATCCAGGCCCCATTAGGATTCCAGGGACCAGCCTGGATCCTGGGCAGGGGTGTCGTGAGCCATCTGTCAGAGCAACGTCCTGGCCCAGGACAGGGGCACCAAACACGGGGGCTGGCTGATAAATTAAAAAAGGGGAGACAGCAGAAGTTTGTCCCAGTACATTATTGTCCACCTGCCCCCGAGAATCCTGGCCAGGGGGATGTGTTTATGTCAGAAGGGCAATTAGCCACAGGAGGTGTCCACGGACACTTCATGGGGAAACGTCTCACTACATTGTCACGTACACAGAGTGAAGCCTGCTGCTGTTTCAAGTTTGTTGGATGATATAGCTACCCTGGAGGTCTGCACACCCATATTTCACATACGCATGTGTTTCACGTTTGTACGGGGGGGGGCAAAGCCAGGAGCCGTGGTTCAGCAAGGCCACTGGCCTTCCTAGCAGGCTCTGTGCTCTCCCACCCCAGCTGAGAGGGCGGGCAGCACTGTTTCTTTGTCCCTCTCAGGAAAGAGAAGAAGCTGAAGTCTGTTCTGAGCTGGCCTGGCCCGGAGTCATAAGCACAGCTCTCAGTGTGACTGGAAGTGGGCTTCCCACATCTGCCCGGGCTGCTCTGGAGGAACACCAGCAGGAGGGGCTGCCTGTGGCCAGCACCCGCCTCCCGGCCTCATCCTTTCTACCCTCTCAGCGGTCCACAGAGTTTTACCCTGTCCACCCTTTGGGGAAATGGGAAAGGTGGGAGACCTGGGCGTGGGCAAGGCAGTGGGCAAGGGCAAGGAAGGCCGTGGGGGCTGTGCGGCTTTAGGTTTCCTTGTCTCAGCCCAGAGGGCCCCCCAGGACCATCTGGGGGCTGAGTCTTCAGCGATAAGACGTGTGCATTTCAGGCTGCGCCTCCTGGGCCCATGGTTCCCTCAAGGGCCGTGAAGGAAGCAACGGAGCTGGGGCTGGAGAGTGGCCTGCCTCTCCCCCTCCGCTGGGACACACAGCCACATTGCATGCAGGAGGGATGACAGAGTGTCCCATCGTCACTGTAGACGGACCCCCAACCTCAGCAACCTAGCTTCTGTGTGCTCTGCATGAAAGACACTTCCAGCTGCAGTGACTTAAGAAATGTACATATATGTGTGTGTGTGTATATATATATGAACACACATACACACATATACATATTTATGTGTGTTATATAGGTAGGTGTGTATTTTCTATTTTTAGAACAAGTGGAATTTTGCAGACAGAACGCGGAGAGAGTTTCCGGGTGCATTGTGCCGGTTCCTGCTGTTCACCTCTTGGGTGTGGCTGGCACATTGTCCAGTTAATGAACCCATGCAGATGTGCTCTTGTTAACCAGCCCAGCTCATTTCCACTGCTCCGGGCGTGTTGGTGTTCCTCTAATGGTTGGGCTGCCGATGCTGTTCCAGGACCATCTCACATTTCCCACTGTGCCCTTCAAATCTGACTCCAAACCTGAGGCTCTCCTCATGTCTCTTCCCAAGCCCATCTGCTTCCAGAGGACCGTGGGACCCACCCCTTTGCTGGTGTGGCACCTCTTTTTCTACCTGCCCCCTGGCCCCCATCACTGGGTCTGGAGGAGATAGCTCTCTGACTCAGGAGCTGAGTCCCAGCAGATAAAGCAGGTTTTCCCAGGCCACACGACTATTCCACGGCAGATCCAGGGCATGACATGTGTTTGTGCAGGACACAGAACTTGGAAATCATGCAATTCCAGGTGTGTGGGGGCTAATAAAACTGTCCCCATCAGGACTCTCCAGGCTCTTTCTTGAGGGCTTGTGTCACCATGTCATCTAGCTCTGCAGGCTCTGTCCGTGGAGCTGTGCTCAGGAGATAGGGTGAGGGAGCTCCTGGAGTGCAGGCTCACCCCAGCCCACTGGAACGCTCTCCTGCAGGCAGGTGGGGTGGGGTCGGGGCATGTGCCCCCTCGTGGGCCCCCCGCTGCAGCTGTTGGGCACCTCCTGGGCTTCCCTCCAGGAGAACACTAACAAGCTCCTGCTGCAGCCGGGTGGTGCCCTGGGCTGCCCTTCCAAACCCTGGCACCTGCGAGGGCCCCCCACAGCTAATGGAGAGCACCAAAGGCTAATGGCAGGAAGTAGTGCTTTGGGGATGGAAGCCAAGATCAGATGGGGGTGAGGGCCTTCTAGAAGATGCCCATGGTCAGCTGGATTCCTGCTCACCCACAGGTTGGGGAGGGACGGCTGGCTTCAGCAGGTGGCTTTGCCGTGGAACCATGCTACGGTAGTCAGATCTGGCACCTAAAGCGTGGTACCTGGAAGGGTCATGCTGCCATGTCCATGGCGCTCCACTCCAACAGGTGGACAGTGCAGGTGTCTGGCAGCAGGACAGACTCAGAGCAGGCAGCAGCTTGCCTGAAATGGATCTGGAGCCATGTCCTGTTCCCACATCTGTCCTCCTGGGCACTAGACTAATGCACTTGGGTGTGAAGACCACCATTGGCCTGTGCTTGGGTTTCTCGTGGCTTTGAGGACTCTGGGGGAGTGAAAGCCCAGCTTTGTAGGTCAGCATGCATGAGCAGCCAAGGCCAGCAGCCAACGGTGGGTGCGGCGTCCCCACAGAGGAGAACCCAGAGTGCCGACAGCAGGACTCCTCACCCCGCCAGCGCGCCTGCCTCTCTGGAGCCCCCTCTGAGCCTCAGCACGGTGGTCTTCTCCTTTCTCAGGGCCTTTGCACCCCCTGAAACACTCTGTTCCCAGTGGCCCCCACTAGCAGGCCCCTCCTAGCCATCACCACGCTGACCCCTTCTCCCCCAGCTCCAGGTGCCTGTCACTGCGCTGACTTGTACACTTGCAGCCTCTCTCAGGTCTCAGAGCCCGGTCTCAGGACCTCCTAGGCTCTTCAGTGTCAGTCCTGCCAGGAACCAGGAACCTTGTCTTCCTGTCGCTGCTGCTTCCCCGCAGCACAGGCCCAGAATCCCTCCTGGAGAATCCCAGGGAGACGAGCCCAGCGTAGCAGTTCCCCCTTTCTTTGTCCCAGGGCTGACAGGAGGTGGACGCCAGGTGAGCATGATGAAGAGCCTGTGGATACTCAGCCCTTGGGGGGTCAGAGATGGGGACTTCAAAACCGAGGTGCAAGTCCCGCAGCCCCACTGGGCGATTGTGACTTCCTGTTCTGATGCTGCAGGAGGGCCACCACAAGGGGCCAGGGGTGGGTGGGGTTTCTTCTCCAACTCTGTACTTAGAGAACAGCTGTGAGGGGGGGTAGGGGGTAGGGGGTAGATTTAAAGGTGAAAACTTAAATACGCTCTGCATTAGGAGGTGCCAAGTGCTGGGAGAAAAGCAACACAGGCCAGAAACAGTATTGCAGGTCAGAGGGACAGTGTTCAAAGGCTCTGGGGCAGGGGTCCAGCTGGGGAGGTGGGAGCAGGTAGAGAGAGGCCTTTGACAAAGAGGGAGGCCAAAGGGCCAGCGGCAGGGCATGAGCGTGGACAAGCGCCTCTGCTCTTAGTAAGGTGGCAACCGCTGGAGGGCAAGCCGGCGAGGGGGGAGGTCACATTTGAAAGGAGGAGGCTGGCCGTGGTGTGGGACGAGGCTGGGGGGTGGCGCTGGCCCTGTGTGGAGAGCCCCGCGAGGCAGGCCTGGGAGCCACGGGGGCTTCTCACTCCTCTGTTTCAAGTGGTTCATCTATTTTTCCTTGTAAACTATGAATCGCTGATTCTAGGAGAAGCATCTTCTACTGCCGTACTCCCCCCACGGTGGCCACCACCGTTCCGTGACTCTGTTTCTCCTTTGGATTCAGACTGCAGAGCGCTGATCTGTCTCTTCCCGGTGTCATTGGGTCGTGGTCACCTAGTTTGTTCAACTCCGTGACGGTTCCTTACCTGGCTCCTGCACTGGGCACCTGGCCTCTCGATGCCCAGGCCTCTGCCCTGGAGTCGCGCTGTCTGCCCCAGGCCTGTCTGCAGGCCAGCCCCGCTCCCCCTCCATGAGGCGCTCCGAGTCTGCCTTCCTGTGGCTGCGTTCCCTGTGACATTACATCTGTGACGCAGTCTTGTGTTTTCTTCAAATGCCCTGACCCTTCTCATCTCTATCTGACACGCTCACAGCCGTCCAGCCGTCTTGTTTGATGGACGTTGTCTTGTCACCTCATCCTCAGAGGCCAAGTGCACTGCTTTTGGATTTCCTGTAGCACTTTGAGTACACGCCCACATGCCATCAGTCAACCCTGATGGATTCGGGCCTCCCCAGGGTTCCAGGGACACATCAGAGAGCAGAGGCCGGGCCCAGCTCTCCCAGAGGCCCCCTGCTAGGGGAGGGGCAGAAGAGCATGTACCCATGAGGATTAGGATTACTGTTGTTGAAAATGCCTGCAGCCAGGAGGTGTGAGGCTGCTAGCTTCTGTGCATGGTCTGGGCAGACTTCCTGGAGGAGGCGCCAGGTGAGCTGAGCCTGACGCATGTGGAGCATCCACCCTGAACTGTCCAAGGAAGAGGATTCTGGGCAGAGACATGCATTCTGAATTTGGAGAGGATACAGAAGCTCATACACAGCCCTGTGGGCCTGGGACTACTGGGTGGGCCTGTTTGGAGGGAGATGGGACTTGCTTCAGCACAGCCCACCCTTCCTTCCCATGCCGACCCAGCACGCTCTCACACGTGAGCTGGAAGGAGAGTGGTTGGAAGCAACATCCCCAGACCATGCCTGCTGCTGGGTGGGGTCCACTTGGAGGACTGAAGAAGCTGGAAAATTATTCTACCCTTGCTGGGAAACCAGCTCCAAACCCCTCTGAACCCCTCCATGTCATCCATCACTCTGGGCTGCAGCGAGCAATTTACATGTCATTCCTGTCTGCTGGAGCAAGCCAGTTACTGCTGAGCACGGCCAGACTGCTGGCCGCCCACCCCTGGCCCAGAGGGAGCTGGAGGAGGAATTCTCACGGTTGGTCTTCCAGAAAGAACTATAATAAACTGGCCCTTACTTCTGATTCCAGATAATGGCTTTTTGAAGGTGCTCAGAAACCGTCTCTCTACCTTCCCTTCTCACTAGCAACAGGATGGTCAGTGCTGTGGGTCTCCTGGGGGTCCATGCTGGGTCCCCTGGGGGGCCAGAGAAGTGGATGAAGCATCTTGAGACAAGCTTCTGAAGAAAGGTTTGAAGCTGCAGGTCTCCCTGGGACAGCCTCCAGGAAGAGGGTGCAGACGTCTCCTCTCCAGGCTGCAAGCCCTCCTGGCTCCGCTGGGCCACTGAGTGACGCTCCCCGTGATGTCTGGACCCAGCATGGCACCAGGGGCCTCCTCCAGAGCAGTGGAGGTGCTCCTGCCAGGGGCCTCTTGCCTGTGCCCCTTCCTCCTGTCCCCGATGGGGTCTGTATCCCCCCCAGCCATTCCACACCCACTCACAGGTTCAGAAGGTTGGATATTCAGGACTTAGAAGCAGAATAAACTGTCGCTCTGCAGAGATCAGAATCATAAGTAGCCAGGTCTGGGGTGACTTTGTCTGATGTTATTCACCTTAGTTTGCTTGGAAAATGGGAAATACATTCCCCACAGAGTTCTTACTAGGACCAGATGCAAGGTAAAACACGAGCACCGTGTCCACGCACAGTGCCCAGGGCATGGCTCGTTTAATTTCCCGTATAGAATGCTGCTGCTTCAGGTGCCCCTCGTTTCACAGTGACACAGATTGATTTTTTATCCTAATCCTCATCTCTCCATTCAGCGAGTGTCAGGTGCTCACGATATTCCACACACGGTGCTCTCTAGCTGCTCCACAAACCAGGCTTCTCACTGCTGTCTCCCCGTTGGCAAGGAGCTCCCAGTCCATCACAGAACCATGCACAGGAGAGCAGACGGCGACTGGCACAGGTCCTCTGTAGAGGGAGAGGCTGGGCAGCACAGGAGTCACACGGTCTCCACCGAGAGCCCATTCTTAATGGAAATTGAACATCGTCCCAAATATTTACTGACTTCCTTCTGTGTGCCAAGCCAGATCAAGGCTGCTGCTCTGAGACCCTGCTTTAGAGCTGCATCTCTCCACCAGCGAGCTCCGTACAGGGTCCTTGTCCCTCGGGTGGTGACTGGCTCCCCTGCGTCCCCAGGCTTAGAAGCTGGAGCTGTTGCTGGTTACAGAACCAGAGTCTTTGGAGTCTTAATAGATCAGAGTCTTTGAAAGTGCAGTCCACACCAGATTGCTTTTCCAGGGTTGCACCCTAGTAAGTCCTCCATTTTCTATCCGGAAAACGGCAATTACGACACCGACGTTAGGGTCAGAGTGAGAATTTAATGGGGTGACACTGGTGACCCAAAGACACAGGATTTCTGCTCAAGACAGAGGAGTGAACAGGTGCTAAGAGCCTCTAACTCGGTTTCAGACACAGGAATTCTGGATTAAATACATATTGAAGGTAAAAATACAGTTTAGATTGAAAATAAGGAGAATCTGCCACATACTTGGATGACAGACACACACTCCAGCCCCAAATGAAGACCATGGCAATGCATGGCCACCCCAGTACTGCTGTGTTCCTCAGAGCCTGAAACTGAGCACCTGGCAGGCCTCGTCTGGCCAGCTCGCTGTGAAACTAACCATCGTGCCCAGCTCCCTCAGCTCAGAGGTAAGCCCTGGTCCTTAAGCCAAGCAGAAGCTGAACATCTGTGATGAAAGAAACCCAGGCCAGAGCGGTGTAGATCCCCGGGAAGGAGAGGCAGAGGCCCTGGTGTGTTCCTGCACACCCACAGGCCTCCAAGGCTCGCCCTGGAGCAGGGGAACCCGGGCACCAAGGCCGGCAGGTGGAAGCCCCAGGCAGCATGAGGCTTGCACTGAAGATGGGACAAGCAGGCCAGCCTCAAAGCCCGAGCCCGGGGCTGAGTCCAGGGCGCTCTCAAGTAGGGTGCGGAAGGATGCTGCTCAGCACTCCAGGTCCTTGTCCCTCGGGCAGCCCAGCACAGCAGAGGTGACGGCAGCACCAAGAGCACAGCATCGTCCTCCTGGTCATACGGCCGAGCAGTGGGGACCAGTATTCCTGGGGGAAGCAGTCAGGACCGGACAGAGCGCCTTTCATTGGATTTGGCGGGATCTGAGAGCTATCGAAGGGGAGAAGAATCTCGAGGCCAAGATGTGGTAGGAGGAGAGAGCTCCCAGAGGTGACCCTGCGTGTGGTTCCGCTCCTGCTGTACCAGCACTGCCAGGAGGACGAGGACGCACTGAATGTGCCCCTCTGCCCAGTGTGGTGGCCACCGGCGCCTAGGCCCCGAGCACTTGAGAGCGGCAACCGCGGCTGAGAAAGCAAACTTTAGGCCTTATTTTATGGTGATTAATGAACTTAATTTAAATTTGTTTTTAACTGATGCATAAAAACATAGAAGCTCAACCTATTAATTAATGGGATGCCGTGTGATGTTTTGCCACATCTCTGCGTGTGCCGGGCTTACGTCAGGTTGAACATTCATCTCTCTATGGTGAGAACATTCAAAACTCGTCTAGCTTTTCAAAATGTACTTACATTATTGTTATAAATTCAAATAACTTCATGGGACCAGGGACTACTGTTTAGGACAGCACAACTCTAGAATCACTTGTCAAATTTGGAAAAAGCAGCTGAGACGCTGAGGGGAGAGTGGGCGCTTTTAGCTGGAAGTTGGAGTAAGGGGTTCAAATCTTGGCATCTGAGCCCAGGCCTGCTCCGGCTGGGGGTGAGGGGTGGTGGCAGGGGACATGCAGCTTCCCACGTTTCTGAGGTCAGGGTGGGCAAACCAAATCCATGATCCCAATGCAGCCCCGGCCTGTCCTTGCAGAAGTTTAGGGGGGCCCCGGGCACCCTCCTTCCTCATACCTGGCTGCGGCATTCGCAGCAGCAGAGCCGGTGGCTGTGACAGAACACGGGGCTGCCGGGCCTTGGAAGGTGCTCACTTCCGAGTCTCCAGGGCGCAGCATGCTGACAGGTCAGGGAGGGGCTGCTCCTAGAGAAAGGACCTGCCCCTCCCACACTCTCCTGAGGAGGTGCAGGCCCACTGCCTGGTGGCGGAGCAGGCTTCCTGCTCACCTAAATTGAGGGCGATAATTAAGAGCCTCTGCAGCACCAGAGCTGGCCATGGGGTCAGCTCCAGGGCCAGCCTTCCCCTTTGCCTCACAGGTCCTTGTTGAGTCTCAGCATTGTTCCCACCACACAGAGGTTTGCCTTAGGGTCAGTCTCCAGGAGAAGCGTTTGGGAAATCACCCGAAAACTGAAGATTGGTGCCCCAAAGGAAAATATCCTAGGATAAGAGTACAGCAGAGGGTCCTGAGGGGCCGAAAGCCAGGTTCAAACTGAGCCCACCTAGACTCAGGGCCCTAGAACTCCTGCTTTTCTAGACAGCCACTGGACAGAAGCAAATACATTCCTCTCCAGAAAGTGATAACAATATTGGGGTCATTAAATAACCTCTAGAAGTTTTCAAATCCAACATTCATCATTACTGAAAGTTAACAAACTTAGAGACACCAACATGATCCCATACCCAAAAGAAAGAATGTATAATAGGAACAAATATAAAGGACCTGCAGATAGTGAATTACTGAATTATCTTTCAAATGATTATATCTTCAAGAAAATAAGATTAGATTAAAAATGTATCTAGAAGATTGGGAATTAATAAAGTTGATGGAAAATGTAGAATTTCAGAGCAGAGACATGAACAGTGGAAGAGTCCAGATTAGACACAGCTGAAGAGAAAACCAGAAAACTAGAAGATGTAGGAGAAAATATTTAGATATGTACTTAGTAATAAAGAATTTGTAAATATACAAAAAGTAATAATAAGCATATGAAGCATGATATTAAAGTATAGTGTACGTGTACTTGAAATTTCACAGTAGAGGAAAAAGAATATGGTATGGGATCGATATTCGTAAGCAACGAAGATGAGAATTTCCAAGAGTGACTATTAATATCAAGTCATACCATCCATGAAAACTAGGGCAGAATAAATTTAAAAAGGAATAACAATTAATTATAATATAGAAAACTTACAAAAACGAAAGGGAAAAAAAGCTTAATATTAAAGGTTTTTTTAAAGAAGCTTTTCCTTCAAAGGAATAACAATAAACGGATAGCTAATATCTTGAGAGAAAAATGAAGATAAAGATAAAGGGTATATTATCAAAGTCCTGAAATGAGAAATTAATGACAAAAATACCTAGGAAATCCTCATACACATGAGAATAAGAATGATTTTAAACAAATTTTTGGTCAAAACCATCAATTTGGAAAATATTTGGAATAACAAAACTAATAAATACTATAATGTATAAATTAAAAAATAATACTAAAAACAATAAATTATAAATAATAAAAATAATAAATTGTAAAAAAATTAAATAATGGATTAGCATAGATAAATCTAAAATTAATGCTTAAGTGGAAATTTATTTTAACAAGCAACAAGAATGTGTTTTTTCAATGTGGGATGCTAGAGTACATTTTATTTAATAGTTTGTTTCTTTGACTTACAGTATGTAAATGTTCGTTCCAATCTTTTAGTGTTTTCATGAGCATTTTCAAATCAGATAACATGGCAGGGGGTATGAAATCTGACAGTATAGTGGACAGTGTATGGAACATTTTTTAATGGATAGTTCTGGGTCACTGGATGCCCACAGGGGAGAGGGGGGAATGCTTTGACCCTTTAACTCACATCCTATAAAAGGAGAAACCAGATATATTTTAGATCTAAATGAAAATGATAAATCATTAAAATTTATTGGATTTATCAGAAGCAATTTTTTTAATGAACTTGGGTATCAGTAAGATTTATTGATCAGACACAAAAGCACTAATGGAAAAGATGGATGTATCAGATGACCTGGAAATATTTAGACTCCGATATTTCAAAAGACTAAAAAGGCAAACTCATAAGTGGGGGACAGCATTTGCTATTTGATATCCAGGCCTGGGGATAGGCGGAGATTTCTTGAATAGGATGCAAAGATCACCAAAGAAATCATGAAACCAACAATTAGATTCACTTAAAATTAAAAATTTAAGTTCATAAACTTTTTATTAGTAAGAGGAAAATTCAACTGTCAGAGACTTCATGAGAGAGAAGGTCCAAAGAGCCAGTAAACATACGGCAAGACCTCAGCTCCTTAGTCACCAGGAGAACACGAGACCAAGACCCCTGGGCAGATGAATGCATGTCTAGCTAGCATTCTGTGTTACTATATCCAAACGCCTGGGGCAGGCTAACTTTACAAAGTAAAGAAGTTTATTTAGCCCAAGATTCTGGAGGTTCAAGGGTATGGTGCTGGTATCAGCTCAGCTTTGGGGGGACCCCCTTGGCTGTGCCCATTGTGCTGAGAGCGCCCCTGGATGGGGAAGAGAACACATCTCCCAGCAGAAGCCAGGGGAGAGCCCAGTCCCCCAACCCTGGGGGTGCACCCTCCACTGACACAAGGACCTTCTCCTAAGCCCCTTCTTCAATACCACTTCCATACCACGTCCCAACACCACTACCTGGGGACCAGGCTTCCAGCACATGAACCCTGGGAACAAGCCACATCCAGACTGTGTCTCTGTCAAAAGAGCTAAAATGCAGAAGGCTGGGAAATGCAGATGTTGGCAAGGAAGCAATGAAGCTGAGTCGGCTTCAGCAGGGGCCGAGCCTCAGCACCCTGAGCTCAGTGACTGAGCTTCCAGACGGTAGTTACTACCTTGTGGGTACCGCCAGGGCAGCACGTATGTGTGGGATCACCAGTAGGCACCCGCAGCATGCTCGCGACAGCATCATTTTTCAAATCAACTGGAAATGTCCCAAATGCTTATCAACAGCAGGGTAGATTATTACCGAGTGAGAGATGTGAGTGGTGGTGTGTTCAAGTGATCAGAGAGGGCCAACAGGTTTCAAAGAATACTGGGAACCACTCTTACAAATGTGGAGTGGGCATGTCTTTGTATTTTACAAAATCTACATACACACACGTGTACACAGATGCACATGCACACACAAACCTCATACATGTTCACATGCACTGTATTTACAAACAGTAATTCCACATGGAGAGCCTCAAATAACTAAAATACACCAAGAGGTACCCAAGTCTGGTGGGAGATAATTACCACAGAAAAAAGCCCTCTTAGAAGTATTGAAATAGTAAAAGGCCTTTGTACATGGCCTTTATATGTTTATAGAATCAAAATTACGTAAATGTCAAATATAAGCCAGTTCTGGGATCTTGGGTGTGATAGTCTGGTTGGAGGGCATGTGTATCTGTGGGTTTTCAGATGATTATAAGAAATCAAACCCATAGCCTGTCTTGTGGCAAGACGGCAGTTACTACCGGATGATGGAGAGCTTACGAATCAGTATGATTACATTAGCTGGACAAAATAGCCAAAATGCAAACGATATCTCATGTGGCAGAGGAAATCCATTAGACCATTGTTACTGGGGACAGGAAGAGAGGTGGTGGGGAAAAGAGCTATTTTGTAAAATAAAACTTGTAAGAATTCGATAGCTTTTAAAATTACCTATTGTGTAAATTAATTTTGACAAAAATAAACAATTAAGAATTGAAATTTCTGTGCATTCATATGCAATATAAGTGAAATCTTTTGCAGTAACAGCTGAAAGGAACATTTGTCTCAGTGAGTGCCCCATACACGGAGTACATCAGGAGTTTATAAACTTTCAGAAAATTGGCAAAGAGAGATACATACACACCCCTCTAAATTACTAGATGAAGCCAGGTGTGGTGGCACACACCTGTCATCCCAGCAGCTTGGGAGGCTGAGGCAGGAGGATAGCAAGTTCAGGGCCAGCCTCAGTAACTTAGTGAGACCCTAAGCAACTTAAGAGAGGCCCATCCCAAAATAAGGGCTGGGGATGTGGCTCAGTGGTCCTGTGCCCCCAACTTCACTTCCTGGTACCAAAAAAAAAAAAGGTCTTAATGTAGCCGTAGCCATGACAACGCAAGAAATAAACAGGCTCAGGGAAAAAAATCCATGTTCAAGTCCTTTTAAACAGATGAACAAGCTCTAAGTAATATCAGTCTTGAGATCAACAAGGTGTGCAAGGATGACATCCAACCGCCTCACAGGGTTAACCACAGGAAGATGGAGATGCTAGGAAAACCTGTCGGCGGGGGCATCGCATTAGCGGAATGAAGGAGAAACTCCCATCATCTCACCAGATGCTCTGGAGCATGTGATAAAAGCCAACGCACATCCCGATAAAGCCACTTAGAAAACAAACAGTAATGAAATGCTCTTATCTTGATGAAAAGTATTTACTGGAAAACGAGGCAGGCGTCTTCCTAAACAGCAGGACACTAGCAATGGTTTCCCAATCCGCTCAGCGAGATTGCCCATTCCACACCCCTTTCATATCGTGCTCAAGGTTCAAAAGGAAAAATAAGGGGGGGGGGAATCCCACGGGCAACACGACGTGATGTATCTGAGAACATTCTTTCCTATAAAAATGCAGAAGCAGAAGCTGACAAATTTTAAGAACTGGTCCAGAGCTCAGTAACCTGAGGCTGAATACATCAACCTATGAAAATCAATAGCTTTTCTAGAACTAGCAACCACCGAATAGAAAATGTAATAGGGGAAAAAATTCCATTCACAGTCCAAATCTTAATATCAAAGAGCTCCAGACAATTCTTACAGGCTGAAAAACTGAAAGTTGGCCTGAATAGATGGAGGCCTTTGGCAGTGATCCGAGCAGACCAGCACCCGAGCCCATGACCAGAATTCCCAGGGCCACGCAAATGCAAGCTTCTTTCTTGCTCATGTAGCAGTTGGGTGTGGGCTGCAGCAAGTGACCTTGAATGTGGCTGCTCAGCACCCACACTCCCACCACTCACAGTTCTGGCAGGAGTGGACCTGGGTTTGCCCTTGCTGATGTGCCAGAAAGGCAGGTAATAAAACAACAATACCTGGGTGAGGACAGGGGCAGGCTGCAGACAGACCGAGGAAAGTGCCCGGAGACAGCACGGGGCCCGGGCTTGCTGGGGACGCTGACGAGAGAGCAGGATGCCCGAGAAGGGCTCAGTGGCCATGAGTGGCAGCAGCGCCTCCGTCCCTCCAGGGCTTTGCCCAGCAGCGCCTCGTCCCTCAGGGTGTTCTGTCCTGTGGTGGCCACTGGACCAGTGACGCGTGCCCTTCCAGGGTGTCCTCCGTCCTGCGCCTGTCCCCACACAGACAGGGTCCTGTACCCGAGGCTCCGTCACTGTGGCTGGCTTAGTGTGCTGTCTGTCCAGCGTCCCAGAGCAGCTGTCCCATCTCAGGGGCAAGAAAGGCATTTCCCACAGAGAACAGGGCGGCCCTCGTTCCCCGTGTGCCCGAGAGCAGCGCTTCCAGGTGCTGTGTCCACACCCTCTGCCCAGGCCTGCTCTCTGCCCCCTTGACCTGGCCAGGATGGGGGCGGGGGCGGACAGGGTGTTTAGGGACGTGCTGTGTGGCTGTCCCCTTTTCTTTGGGGATGATACAAGAACATAATAGGCAATCCAGAAACAAACAGACCCAGGGAGCCTACACATCATAATTTGAAATCAACAGACAGAGTGGTACTTACGTCAGCGAGGACGGGACCTATCCAGTAAGAGATCAAGTGAGGACCATTGGCCACACACCTGCTGAAGCTGTGGACAGGTCGTAGCTGATGGTGGATGCGGGTGAGCTCTAGCGCTGTGTGAGGTCACAGCCTGGGCAATGTCTCGTGACCTGAGGAAGGGACAGTAGAGCCACAGGAAAGCCCTGGCAACCTCATGGAGAGGTGTGGATGGAGTCATGGCAATAAGTGACGAATTCAGATAGTAACAGACGCTGGCAGAGAGACAAACTCTGTGTCAACAGGAACCGGCAGAAGACGGTGCTCAGCACTTGCAGAGAGTCCCCCAAATCAACACGGACAAGACAAACCTGGGGAGCAGAATATGGAAGGAAGACTCATTGGCTATGAAAGGAAATTGCCAAAAAACTTTAAAAGATTGTCCAGTACAAACCTGAGATTTTTTTCCCCTCTTATATTAGGAAAAAAGTGTAAAAAACCATAGTCGGAAGTGTTGGTGGGGACATGCCACGCGGACCCCGCAGACACGGCTGCTGACAAGCCACTCAGCGAGGGCAGGCCCATCAGGCAGGAGCCTCAGCCTCTGGCTCAGGATTTTAGGATTTTGCATTTCAGGATTCTGTGTAAAGAAGAACCAACTCACGTCCTGAGGCAAGTAGGAGTGTGCACACAAGAAGTCCTCCACGGCTTTACCTGAGTAGCAAAACACGGAAACAAATGAAATAACCACCAAAGAGTTAAACGACCTCCAACACGTGCAGCCTACGGAGCCCAAGGAAGCAGCTGGAATCGGGATGGCGCTGCAGGCTGCCTTGCAGACTGAGCACAGGTGGTTAAGGGAAAGAAGCCGTCCCAGCCAGAGCCTAACTCGGCCAGGGGGAATGCACGAGTCCGTGGGGAGGCGTGGGAGAGAGCAGGGAGGACATTGCCTGCCCCCAGAGGAGACCTGGGCAGCGGGGAAGCCAGGAGCTGAGGGAGTGAGCGCCTGCTGAGGCCTTTCCAAATGGAAAAGCACAGTGCGTTGGGCAAACAGTGAAGGACAGGGGAACTGCGCCGTCCGCCCTCCTTTGCTCTGCCCTCTCTGTCCCAAGAACCCCGGATCCCTGCCCTGTCTCAGCTCCTGTGACAGCTCCTCTCTCCCCGCAGATGCACACAGCTCTGTGCGCGTCCTCCTCCCTCCCGGCGATCTCTGTTGGCTGCTGCTCAGGGAAAAGGCCAGGGAAGGCTTCCAGCTGTGGCCTTCAGCGGACAGCGTTGCTCAGGGGCTGATGACATGTCACCACGAGGCTGCCCGGACACCTAGAGAGGTTAGCAAGAGGCTTCCTGGAGAGCCAAACAGGGTGTGTGCCCTGGGGAAGAGCAGCCACCCAGTAGCTTCCCCTCACATCTCAGGGAGATGCTTGGAGCCGAGGACCTCTGCTTGCCCGCCTGCTGCCTCCATTACCCCAGCTTCTGCCCCCACTGGTCCCTGTGGGACTGTGCTGCTGGGTCAGTCTCCAGCGTCCTGGTCATGCTTTCTTTTCCTTCCATTTGTCCCCTCAACTGTGGGTACCCCTGTGTGGACACTGCCAGACCGCCTTTCTCTTTCTGCCCACAGACACTTCCTCCCCACATCTAGAGCCTGATTTCCAACTTCCTGCCCCAGTCCCGACTCTTCCCAGTCAGCACTGTGCTCTCGAGGGGCCGCAGGTAGAGAACTGCAGCCCTCAGCCCCATCACCTGCACACACTGCAGCAAGAGGCCAGTCCCATGAAGCAGCCACCAGCACCTCAGGGTCCAGGGAGCAGATGCTTTGGGATCCAGGGTCCCCAACACTGGTGCTGCCCTACCAGACTGCCTGCCATCTGGTCTGTCCCCCAGAATCCCAGGAACTCCATGACAGGAGGTCTGTAGATGTGTCCCCCTGGGGAGAGCCTCTCCACTGGCCCTTACGTAATAGTCACAGAGGCAGGGCAGTGCAGCAGGAGGCTCCTCTGTGTGCAAAGCTGGATTTGGGGGAGAGGAAGGGAGAACCTCAGGGAATAAAACCAGCCTCCAAAGTAACGAGGGTCTCCGGCACCGAGCCAGGACACCCAGGGTGCTTTCCAGCCTATGAGCTGAAATGCTTTTTAAACCTAGCAGGTGAGTCTTTGGTTCATCCAAGGAGGAAGATGCAGAGTGATTTCCACCTAGTTCTGGGAACTTGAAGGTCTGCACATTCAGGAAAAGCCAGCCAGAGACGGAAACTCACACGCCAGGAGGAGGAAGGTGTGATGACCCCAGGCAGGGCCCGAGGTGGAAGGGGAGGAGGCCTAAGACATGACCCTTGGTGTCAGTCATGGACGGCGGCCATTCGCAGGAGGCAGAGCTCAGGCGGAAGCACCTAAATCATCCTGGGGGGACACTGCCCTTCAAGGCCACGCTTCCTTCAGAGCCTGGGGACAGACTGACCAGGAGAGTGCAGAAGGACAGAACAGAGGGAATCACGGTGTAAAGTGGCAGGCTTAACCAAGACACCAGAGGACACCCTGGAGACGTCAGGAGCAGCAGACTGTGAGAAAACGCCCGAGACTCAGGGAAAGAAACAAGAAGTTTCAGAAAGAAATCATGCAACCTAACGAATACTGGGTTTGGTGCAAGGAAAGAAGGAATTGTCAAAATGGAGTATAAACCTTTAGAAAAGTTATATGGAGCCCCTGAGGAGAGAGTTGTCGGATTCATAAAAGAGAAATTAAAATAATAAAGGTTGAAATAGAAAGATGTAGCACAGTGTGATTGGGTCTCCAAAGCTAGAGAGAATGGTAAATGATTTCAACCACCAAGTACAAGAAATTGATTCAGAGAAAACTGATGAGATATGTTTATGTTTGTGCAGATAACGCTAAACAAATAATGGTTGCGTCAAACAATCAGTAACTAATTTTTGAGTTTACAACCAGGTGGTGAGACCAAAAAGAGACATTAGTAGGATATTGGGGAATGGAGGCAGCTGGAATTAGGCCTTCGAAAGTCTCCCCGTGAACATGAAGGTGCCTGCGAAGACAACTTTGAGACTTGATTATGTGTTAATTAAAGTCTTTCATTTAAATCACAGTACAGCGATGACATACTGAAAAAATAAAGAAATCCAGCCAACAAAAATGTTGAAGTAGCAGAAAGAGTCAGGACAATAAAGCGTGGAATACCATGAAATAAAGCCAACTATATCAATAGTTAGAATGTATTCAAATGGATTAAACACAAAAGTTAAAACTGACGTTCTATAAAAATGTCTAATAGAGGGGCTGGGGCTGGGGCTCAGTGGCAGAGCGCTTGCCTAGCATGTGTGAGGCACTGGGTTCGATCCTCAGCACCACATGAAAATTAAAAAAAAAAAAAGTATTGTGTCCATTCACAACTAAATTCTTTTTAAAAAAACTGTCTACTAGACTAATACCCATAAGGAACACATTTAAACACACACTTATGCTGGAAGAACAAAAAATCACAAAACAGTCCACCAAATCAAACAGAAAGCACAGCCCAGACCTATGCTTGATGGGGTCACAGTTTGCATAATGCGGGGCCACAGCCAGACCTGGAACAAATTTCCACAGATTGAAATCAGTATGACCAAGCATAGTGTAATTTATGTAGGAATCCATTAAATTAAAAAATCTAACTCCTGAGAAATTGAGCAACATGCTTTTAAATAATCTGTGAGTCAAAAAATCAAAATAGAAGTTAGAAAATATTCTGGTTATTAAAATGTAGCATGAGAGTTTCATGAGCTCAGGAGGACTCAGAGGGAAATCCAAGCCCTGAATACACATTTTAAAAAAGAAGAAAGGGTAATTCTAAGCAGTGACATTAGAAAGAAGACCAAAGTAAAGATCCAGTAGAATGAGGAATAGTAATAGGAGAGCACTTTAAATAATCAGCTTTATGCCAATACATTTTTATACATAGACAGAAATAAAGACTTTATCCAAGATACGTGGCTTATTGTATGGGCTCAAAAGGAAAAGAAGCCTGAACACGCCAATGACGGGCCTTGGACGCAATCAGGTCCGGAGACCGGTGGTGTTGCTGATGTCCACTTCCCACGAAGGCATAGAAGGCTGCCAGGTGACCCAAGAGGGCCCGGAACCAGCCACCACCTTGCCTTTTCACAAGGAGAGTGGACAGCTGTGCCTGGAATGGTCAACAGGTGGCTTCTGGGGAAAAGGCCGTCCTTGAGGGACAGGCAGGACAGACACTGTCTCCACACCTGACACCGGGCACGGGCTGGTCCCGCATGGACAGGACCTTGTCAGCTGAGACTTTGGCTGTGAGTTCTGTGTGGGCTGGCGACCTGCAGCAGAGCCTCAGAGCCCGGGATCCACGGGAGGGAGAGACCCATCAGCCCACTGCCCACTCCAGGGTCCCCAGCCTCCTTCCCTCACACAGAGTTTGGACCAGAAAGCAGTGGAAGAGGATGGACTGGTACCAGGCGGCCCTCGACCCCCGGTCACCTCCTGTGCACCTGGACGGAGTGGGACGTGCCGTTGCCGCCCGCCAGGGCTGACATCCAGGCGAGGAGGTGCTCTGGGGGTTGAATCCGTTCCCTCCAAGCTGCAGCCCTGGGCCAGCTCCGGAGGACACTGTGAGGCACCCTGCTTCTCAGCCCAGCTGCACAGAACCACGAGCCCCAGGGAGCAGGCCAGAAGGACCCAGAGAACAGAGACAGACACTGCAGCCTCATGGCCTTAAATATGCCACATCTGAAATGAAATAGGACAGGAGTTTCAAACGGTGATGAGGAATCAATACCAAGATGTAGGATGAAGACGCCGATTAATCATAATTAACAGGCAAGGCTGTACAACACCTTTTATAAGCGTTTAATGACACAAACTGAAATATATGCACAGTGAAGCAGAGGGTGGAGTATGTATTTGAGAACAAAAATGGGAGTTCTGAAAAAGGACAAATCTGGAATGAAAAACCACACCTGAGATTGAAACAAAGAGCAAAAAATTTAAATGGGCTCAAAGCACATTAGTTACTGAAGAAGGCGGCGTCAGTGATGTCAACGGCATCAGGAAAAATCTCCTGAAGTAGAGCAGAGAGAAAAACACGTCGACAGTGGAAGGAAGCCCCGGCGCCGGGGACGGAGGAAATCGTCTAGTGGCATGAGGCTGGAGTGGGGGGAAGGAGGGAGCAGGAAGGACAGGGGATGCGCGGTGCCACCGGCATGGACAGGGAGGCCAGCGCCACCCGAGGAGTGTGGCGAGGCCAGACAGGGCACATGGGCTCCCTGGCCTGTTGGCCAGACTGCTGGAAACCCAGGCAACGAGAAAATCCCAGGACATGACAAGGTGAGGTGAGGACATGACAAGGTGAGGTGGATGGGGAGAGGCTGAGGCCTGACCCTGAGGGCGGACACCAAGAGATCACTGTCCCTGGAACCCCAGGCCCAGGGAGGACCTTTCCAGGCACAGTTAGGAGTAAGTCTCTGCTGAGAGCAGGACCTTCGAGTGCTGTCGCCACCCCAGCTCAGTCACCCTGCAAGGCCCCACGCTGTGGGCACAGTCAATCCGTGGTGGCCCACACAGACAGAGGTCCGTGATGTGTCAGTGTGTGACTGGATTTGAACATTTTAATACAGTAAAGTTTGAAAATTTAGATAAGTGCAAAGTGAATGCAAGCACAGTCCGCCTGACAAGAAAGGTGTCAGAAATGGAAATTGAAGGAAAATTCCGCCCCACGGACATTCAGATTAACAAGCAGGCGTGGAAGAGCCCAGAAACGTGAGCACAGGGTCAACTGGAAAGGTCGCACTTGGTTCTCTTGCCTCCAACAGTGAAAAGATAATTGCTTGAAGCAAAATTAAGGGGGACTGTGAGGTGGGCTTGCAGCACACACGGAAAACCAGCTGAAGAGCAGGAGCCGACGAGCATCCGCACAGGGCTGGAGTCTGCCTGGGGCAGCCCCGATGGGCTGAGCGGATGTGCTGTAGACCTAGATGTGTAACGGGAAGCCAGGGAGGACCTAGGGTGGAACAGAAGACTCCTTACAGACCCCAGGGCAAGGCGGGAGAAAGGACGCGTAGCACACCCCTCCAGAAGAAGCTGGGAGAAAACCCGCCACGCTGATCCCTGGGGGAAGCATGGATGGCCAAGCCCCGCGCTTGCCCTCCCACCAGAGAAACATGAAAACAAAAGCCATCACTGAGTGGCCACTTCAAGACACCTGACCACCTGGAGTAGGAGACAGGGACGGCCGTCAACTTGGAAAGAAGGAAGGCTGGGGGCCGGGCGCCGGCACCAGACTCTGCCTGGACGCAGCTGCAGGCCCATCCCAGTCCACAGGCCTTGCTGAGCTGAGGTGAGCAGAAGAATCGGAGTCACCTAAAGCCACACTGGCAGAGGAGGAGAGGGAGACTGTGCAGAGAGAAAGCTCCAGACACCTGTGTGCAAGATCCGTGAGTCAAGCCAAAGAAATGCTGGGGAGGGAGCTGGAAGCCTCAGGAAAAGAATGTTACAAGAGTTGAAAAGGGAAGGGAGAAGTTCCCATTGTCCACGGAGGACATCGGGAGATACAAAGACACCCGGAGGAACCGAGATGGATTATTACAGTGTGAGAAACCGAGACAAGGGAAGTGATAGAGACTGATGCATTTTTGTATCCTGAAAACAGTACTTCAGAGAGTCAATTACAGAGACAACAGAGGCTGCAAGATGGCTAGGGATAAATTAGCAGAAGAAATGCAAGACTTAATTGAAAATATGTATAAATTCTGACTGAAGACTTTAAGACAGAGCTAGCTACATGGCGTGGCATGCATGTACCTGAGCGGATAGCTACGTACCTGAGTGGATAGGCGCCATGTTGGAAATGTGTCCTTTTCCCCAGGCTAATTCACCACGTTAAAGGAAGTCCAGCCAGATCCTGCCAGGGTTCTTCATAGGACATGTCAAGTGGATTTCACTCTGAATGGAGTAGCAAAAGTCTCAGAAGAGCCAGAAGACTCTTATTGCACTGGATGCTAAGGTTCTCTCTAAGAAAGAACTGAGCAAGACAGGTGGCCCTGGCACAGGTGAACTCATTGTCAGAGGGGTGGAGGACGCACGGGTTCCAGGAATGCATCAGTCACAAGAGGAAGCTGGCAGATGAGAAAGAACCCTGGCTCTCTGAAGAAAGTACCGGAAAATTTCTGCACACCTATGTGGTGGGTCATAGATTGTTACATCAGGGTTTGTTTTTAATTATTATTGTGGGGGTGCTGCTGGGGACCTGGCCCAGGCCGCCTGCTGGGTCAGTGCTCTACCACGGAGTCACACCCCAGCCTCCTACATCAGTCTTAAACTGCACAGAGCATGAAGAAAATACGGATAAATTCAATGATATTTGTTAAGGTTTAGATATGAAGTGTCCCAAGAAGCTCATGTGAATCAATGCAAGGAAGTTCAGAGTGAGATGCTTGGGTTATGAGAGCCTCGACCCATCTGTGCACTGGTCCTGGTGACTGCAGGAGGCGGGGTATGCCTGGAGGAGGAGGGTCCTGGGGTGTGCCTTTGGGGTTTGTATTGTGTCCATTGTGATGGGGGAGCGCGCTTTCTCTCTCTCTCTCTCTCTCTCTCCCCTGCTTCCTGGCATGGTGCCTTCAGCTTCTTCCCTCTCCACACCCCTCCACCATGATGTTCTTTCTCACTTCCGGCCCAGAGCAATACATTTGGCCATCTATAGACTGATACCTCTGGAATCTTGAGCCCCAAATAACTTTTCCTCCATGTCCTCTGCTCCTGGCCTCTCCACTCACCAATGTTTAGTTCATTCATATTTTTTCTTCTCTCTTGGACACAGAAGCAAAAAAGCTGACTAAAATGACATTAGAATAAAAACCTGTAAAAAGACACTAAACAAAGCAACTTTTTCATTTTCATTTTTCAAGATATGGGGTCCTGCTGTCCTTCCTAGGCTGGGCTCAGACTCCTGGGCTCAAGAGACCCTCCCATCTGGGCCTCCTGAGTAGCTGGGGCACGGGTGCACAGGCCACGGCACCTCAACCGCAGTCGCAACCCCCAAGATATTACACAGTGTAGATCCAATAAAGGATCAGAATCCAGAGCACAGGTCAAGTAGAAAAAGAATTGAAACAGAAAAATGGTCAAAGGTTATGGAATGTAGTGCAGAGTGAAAAATAAAACAGGAACCTGAATGAACTTGGAAGAACTTGGAGGCTCACCAGCCCAGAGGTTGGCGTCATCACCTCCGTGGGATGCACTCACACTGCGGTCAGCAGAAATAAAGAAGGGGATGCTCTCTGGGACCGGGAAGGAGGCAGAGCAAGGGGCATGGTGTGCCTGAGGGAAGGTGGATTCATGCAGCTGTGACGGATCTCAGTTTCTAATAACTGGCAAATTAGTGATACGGAGGCCACGATCCAGTGATTTCCCTCAGAGCTGCACACCCGGCCTTCAGACAAGCCACGCAGAACCCACGCGGGATCAGCCGCCGCAGCTCAAATTAGTTTGACATAAGAAAACATTGGGAACAGCAGAAATCCATCAAGAGGAAAATGGATAAACAAATTGTAGTATATTCATATAATAAAATGCTGTACGGAGAAAACCAATGAACTAGGGTTTTGTGTTGCAGCACATCTAACTCTCAGGCCCATGATGCCAGAGAGCAAGATGGTTGCAGGAAGATTCATACATTTTAATTTCATGTAGACAGTTTTATAAATAGAGAGATAAAATACCACGCACGGGAAGGCATGCAGACGAGACAGGGTATGACGGAGTGCACAGAATCGAATAAGCTGCAAATTCAGAAGGTGTCGCTGCTTTCCAAGGGGCCACTGTGCGCAAGCAGAAGCAGGTGCAGGGCCCCCACCTGTGTGTGTGATGTGCTCTGTTCTGACCAAGTGCGGAAGCTTAAGCCCTACTTTCTGGTCTTCACTTCTTGTTGGTATGACCAGCCTGACACTGTCCCACGAGCCATCAGTTTGTGCCTTTCTCCCTTTGAGCCTGGGGCCTCTGACTGCACGGTTGCAGCCCCTTCCCCCATCTCAACCAACATCAGTAGGTGGGGTGGCACCTGCCCCGCACAGGAGGGCACCGTCCTGGCTAACTGTCTTCACACCACCCACCACTGTTGAGAGCCACAGCCGAAGGGGCCCCAGCAAACTTCCAGCTGATTGGCTCACAGCAGGGCCCCAGCACACTTCCAGCTGATTGGCTCACCATGGCCCCAGCAAACTCCAGCTGCCAGCTGATTGGCTCCTCTGCGGTGATGCTCATTGGGCTGTTTCCCTGCCCTTTCAGACCACGGAGCTGCTCATTGGGGGACTCTTTTGGCTCCGCCCACACGACCCAGCCAATCGGCCTCAAGAGCAGGAGGAGTGGGGGTTGAGAGGCTTGTGGGAAGCTGGTGGTGGCAGGTGGGCTCTGAGGGAATTCCTGAAGAGCTCCTGTGGTATGGCGTGTGTTCTAAAAATAAAGTTCGCTTCTGCTGGACAAGTGGCTGGTGAATTGTGCCCAGCCAGACTGGGGCGTTGCCCACGAGCTGCTGGTCTAATATTTGGCATTAGTTGGTCTGGTTTGAGTTCCTCCTGGTGCTGAAGCAGGAGTCCCTAAAGGGAGGCAGCAGCTGCCTTGGTTCCTGCAGGTCCTCGGGGTGCAGACTGCCCCAGGTGGCGAGATGCGCACGGCATGAACGAGTGAGCTAATGACATGATGGACGTGAGGCCTCAGCACCCACGATCTATTACTAGAAAGGGATTCAGACAAAAGTGCATGATCTAGGATCCCCAAGAAACCAGGGTCGCATTCAGCGCAGGGGGAGAGGCTGGAAAGAAAAGGCCCATGAGGAGCTGGGCTGAGGGAGGCTCAGGGGCAGGGCCACGTCCTGATGGCATTTGGGAGAGACAGGCTGAGCCAGAGCTCAGGGACTGTCTGTGTGCTCACGTAGGATAAGCCATCGAGTCACGGCCTGGGGTGAGGGCTGGGTGAACAGGGGCAGGAAGTGAGGAGGAGGCCATCTCTTGCCTGATATTTGATGCATTTGTGCCCAATATGAACAGTTCACGTTTGTCAACCAAATAGCATGTGACGGCCCCGCACCATGCACCTCACGGGCTGTCACTCATTCCACCCTCCTAGTGCCCAGCCAGGGGCAGTCATGGCCCTTCATTCTCATTGGAAGCTGAGGCTTAGGGAGGTCAAGGCTGCACAGTCATGGGGGAGGTCAAGCCCAAACCAAGACTTGTCCCCAACTCAGCCCCCTTTTCGCATGGAACCAGAGGATAATGCAGAGACCTGGGTGACCAGGGACAGAGCTGGAGGGGCTACAGTGACCCTTGGGGCAATCCACTGAACTTTCCAGGTCCTTAATGGTGAGGTCCCAGTTGGCTTGAGCCAAGCAGAGAGAGAGCTGTCCTGAGTGTCCACTGGACTACGTCATCAACATGCCCACAGGGCTGTCGGCATCCCCTGCGTGGCCAGGGAGGGATCCTGCCTGAAGTCCCGCCAGGAACTGGTAATGACCTTTTCCTCCACAGTGTCCCCTGTGGAATGTGGCTTTTCCTCATTGTTGCCTACTGTGACTGTCACTGTCCCTCCCCACCACTGAGGCGATATTCCTGGGGCTCTTTAACTCTATTTTTCTGGTGCACAAATACGTACATGTACACACGCAAGCACGTTCACCTGGCAAATGGGTCTTGGGCTGTGTGAGCACGAGGTGGCATGCAGGATAGATTCCACAGTGTGCCCCCGACTGCAGGATTCCCAACCCCCTCCCACGGCCCTGTCCTCCCCGTGGTCAGCCTGTCTCTGCACAGCAGACCCAGGCAGGCACTGGTGGTGGCCCAGAGCAGTGGCCCTTCGCTCTGTCCTCAGTATTTGATGCCATATGGCCTCTTGGATGTCTATTTTCATCTGAAAACCCTGAGGAATCTGAGTTCATTAGACAACTTGAAATGCTCTGCCAACCCCTCGGAAATCCAAATGCGTATGCAGTTAGGAAGTGTATAGAGGCTCCCGCGGAGGGCTCAGGTGGGCAGGTGGGCCCCAAGGCAGCCTTGTAAGGACACATGCAGCCAGCTGGTGCTGGGAGGAGCCAAAGGCAGGCCTCATGCAGACGAAGGGTCACCCACCTGTGCCCGGACACCATGGCCAGTGGGACAGGAGGAAAGATGGGTGGTTCTTAGACGTGTGGACTGTGACACAGGCCACAGCGTGGCTTAGCAGGATAGCTCAGTGGTGCTGGAACTGCACAGAGCATGAACAGGGCCAGCTCTGGAAAGCATGGGGTCTGATCAGAGGGCCCGTGACCATCTGGCCCCCACTTGGTTAAAATTTACACTGTCAAGACGCTAATCTAGAGGGTCTCACTAAATCCTGAAGCCTTCCTCCTCCCTCACCTTCTCTCTTTCCTCCCTCCCTTTCTCAGTGGGCAGACCTTCCAGGACAGTCCCTGCCAGGCCTCAGTAGGGGCACAGGATACAGTGGGCAGCAGGACACTGTTCCCATGAGCCTGTGCTCTGGTGTGAGAAAGCAGACCGTGTTACAGGAGGGCTGTGAGGCCACATGGTCCCAGCACCAGGACAGCCTGGTGCAGGCGGGTCAGCCTGAAGGACACACACTCACGTGCCGTGTCCCCTGCAGGGAGCTGAAGCAAGAGGCTGTGCAGACCTGGTGCTCTTCTGCACCAGTGGCCAGGATCCGGTCACCCTGGGATGTGAGGGCGTGACTCAGCTGGGACCCCTGGGCTGTGGCAGCAGGGGAGACTTCTTAGGTCACTAAGGGGTTGCAGCCGGGGCGGAGGGCAGAGAGCAAGCCTGCAGGTGGACCTGTGGGTGGCTGTCGCCACAAGCTGAGCTCTAGCTGGAGGGTGTTTTCAGAATATTATTTCTCACAGGATTTAGAAATAATTAGAAGTTTAGCTTCTTCTGCATCTTGGCTCTGCTCAGATTGCAGATGTGTGAACAAAATAAATGTTATTTCAAGACACTAAGATTTTGGTATCAGAAGCAGGGTGTTGCTGTACCTCAACTTAAAAATGTGACAGTGGCTTTGGCACTGGGCCGAGTGGATGTCAGTGCATCTTGAGATTCTGTTGGAGAGCACTGTTGGGGGCTAAGGGACAGATGGAAATGTCACTGGGAGCAGCGGCACTGGTCATGTTGTGAAGGAACGTTCCCCGAGTGTGAACAGGTGGCCAGCTCCCAGGGGGAGCCCAAGGACTCTGGCCTCCCAGGGTCTGTGTCTTGTGCAGTTCCTCCCGTTGGGCCCGCCAGGTCCTGAGGCTTCAGCTTCCCGTTTCCCCTGGGTTGCGAGTGATCTCCTGCAGGTACCAATGCACCTGCGGACCGCAGCCCCGAGGGGAGCTCCATGTGGAGAGGACCTGAGGCCTCCAGCTGAGGGCCACACGGAAGGCTGTCCCTGTGGCCAAAGCTCGAACATCCAGCCCCACGCAAACCCCCGGAAGTCAGCAGCCTGGCCGCAGCCACACAAGTCACCCCGAGTGAGAGCTGCCCGCAGACTCTTCCTGAACTTCTGGACCCTAAACTCTGTGCACACCATCAATGGCAGGTCTGTGCCCCTGGGGTTGGGCAGCTGGTCACGCAGCTCAGACAACTGTGCTGGGGCAGAGCACGGGGGTTCCAATGCTGCCCATGCTGATGAGTGATGGCGACTGATTCATCAAGCAGCTCCATCTCCGGACAGCGGACGCAGATCCTCTGAGGAGCTTGCACCCCCCTGGGCTCAGCCATGCCCACAGCATCCGAGGAAGCTCTGGCCCACCGCTGTCCACTGGAGGACACCATCAGGCTCTCGAGTCCTGCAGAGCAGGAGCAGATCACACACAGTCATGACCCAGAAGGCGCTGGCCGTGGCACCCGCGGAGAAGGAGGTGAGATTTCTCAGCAACCGGCATCACGACCACGCGTGACCTTCACGGGCTCCTTCTTCCAATTTCTGGCTCTGCGGCTGCTTCCTCCTCTCCTGCTCTTGTAGCTTGCAACAAAATCCCTCCTCTGGGAACTTCTTTGTTCTCTGAGCATCTCTTGTTTCTGAGAGCTGACTCAGATGACAGGGCTGGGTGGAGGAAGGGTTAAAGACATCTTAGTTAGACTTAAGCAGCCCGATCGAGGCTTGTGCCTGAATGGAATGATTTGTGCAGTTTCCCAGAGAGACAAGAAGCTGTTTCTCTGCTCTGCCTACTAAGAAGGCCTGGATTTCCATAAGTAAGTAGATAAACACAGCGTGTGAAGGCAGACAGGAAAGGCAAGAAAGACACACTGTTCATTAACTTCCCCACTCCCTAATAGGATCACAACGGGCTGAGGCAGATTTCTGCTTGAGTACCCCAGCACAAAGCCTGTCTGGGCCTCAGCCACCTGGTAATTCTAGATTAGGCTCCAGGCTGCAGCAAAGGCTGGCTGTGGCTTCCACAGGTGAAGCTCATGCCAGAAACCACAGGCCCTGCCTTGGGGGCCTGGGCAGATGTGGGCCATGGGCCATCTCTCTGCCCTTGACCCTTTCAGCATTAAGCTCTCCATGCCTGGGGTGGGAGCTGTGGAGCCAAGCAAGCCAGCACAGCCATCTCCCCGTCCCCAGCACCACTGCAGCCTGTAACCCCAGCACAGAGCCAGGAGCCAGCCTCACAGAAGTGGGTCGATAAACCCTGCCTTTCAAGAGAACGTTGAGTGAGTGGAGATGGAAACAAGGATTAAGAGCGCAGCATTGGCTGCGAGCGCCCAGAGTGGCCCAGAGCTCCCAGGACAAGAGACAAAGAGCACAGCCAGGCAGCGCAGCCTGGAGGGCCCATTGTCCTGCTCCGGCAGGCAGAGTGCCACCTGCATTTTGCTTGAAGCATTGGAAATCAATCCAAGGCCCATTGTCCACCCCGCCACTTGTGGGTACATAGGTCTGCAAAATGGATACTGTGTTCTCAGATGTATGGATTAAGAGTCTCCAGCAATGGTGTGGAACTCTCCATGACATTCTGAGTTCAGGACTTCTTTGTGCATTGTGTTGAGATGGATATTCTGCGACCCTCAGGACAGAGAGATGCAGCTCAAAACGGCACAAGCAAAGCACTGTCCATCCCCGCTGCGGATTGTATCTTGAGCACACTCGTTCCCATCTGGGTGCAAATGCACCTGCATGGTGAAGCTTGCTGAGGTGGAGAATCTGCAGGGGCCACTCGGACCTGAGCCCAGGGGTCTCCTACCTGTTCACACACCTAAAGAGTTCCAGTTTCTCTGCAGTGTGCCTAGGAGCTGGCCTCCTGTTCCACTAGACTAAGAATTCCTCACTGGGCTGGGGATGTGGCTCAAGCGGTAGCGCGCCCGTCTGGCATGCGCGTGGCCTGGGTTCGATCCTCAGCACCACATACAAACAAAGATGTTGTGTCTGCCGAAAACTAAGAAATAAAATATTAAAATTCTCTCTCTCTCTCTCTCTCTCTCTCTCTCTCTCTCTCTCTCTCCTCACTCTCTCTTTAAAAAAAAAAAAAAGGAATTCCTCACCGACTCGCCATCACAGAGCAGGTCCATCATCTCTGGCTCCCCTGTTTAAGTGAACCCAGCCTGGCCAGCACCGTAATTCTCCTTTGTCCTCTTGTGCCCTTGTCCTGGTTCACTGCTCGACACCCCCTCCCACCCAGAGGCAGGTTACCAGTGGTGAGGGGGTGGGCTTGCAGGACACAGACCTGGACTCTGAATACACAGCCCCTGTGAGCTTCAGCGCTGTCCTCTGTGAAGCAGGGCTAATGGTGACCATGCCTGCTGCCCGGAGCTGGCCAGAGGACCCAGGGTCAGCACAACTCCCCTGCAAAGCACCCGTGGTCTTTCCCAGAGTCCTGAGACTTCGGCAGGGCCACCACTGCTGTGACCTGCCCCATGGGCACTGCCATTGCTACAGTGCTGGCTTTCTCAGGGAGCAGTCTCTGCCCTCCCTCTGTCACCAGCACTCACCCCCACTCGTTCCCAGCCCCTGCTGGAGGCTGCAGGCTCAGCGTCCTGCAGCAGGACACCCCCGTCTGCCTCGGTCTGCTCCTGCGTCGTAGTCCTCCCGGCTGGCCCTTTGTGGGAAGTCATGCCACCTAAGCCATGGTGCCCAGCACAGAGGCTGGCCTCAGCATACGTGGCTCCATGTGACATCCTTTAATTAAGTGTCATATTGTATGGATTGCTAATGTCCAGCAGAATTCAAACCCACCAGTAAAACCAAAGCACTGCCCTCAAGGGAAAAGCCGTGTGTGGGCAGATACAGAGGAAGCCCACAACCAGAGGGGAGTGCTCAGGCCAACGCTGAGACTCAGAAAAGTTGTCCAAGCAAGGGCCACCACCATGGCTGAGTGTCCCTGCTTACAAACAGAAGAGAGAAAGGTAGTTGTGCAATGTGGACAGTCCCGGTCAGCTCCCGCCAGGCAGAGGCTGGAAGGCAGAAGGTTCTTGAAGGAAGATCCCTTTTGGAAATCACCCCATCCCTGGACCCTGGTTCCCTCTCCTCTAGTGATTCGCTGTCTGTGTACCCGGCGTGAGTCCATCTTCCTGCCATTCGGTGCCCTGGTCTATGCAAATCCTGACCTCACTGCCACACTCTAGGCCCCTCCTGCCTCCCCCAGCTCACGCCGCACACTGAGGCCTGGCACTCTGCCAGCTTGGGTAGGTAGGCAGTGAGTTCATTCAGCCTCTTTGTGGGGTGAGCTCTTTGCCAAGGTATGAGGAAGTGACACCTCTCCTCTGGCATCTTCCCATCAAGGGTGGCATCCGAGTGAAGCGGCTGTTGGGTGCTGTGACCCTCCAAGAACAGAGCCTTGGGAGAGTCCACAACGTGTTCGTCCTCAGAAGAGCACCGTGCTGACGACCGCTGCCTGGGAAACTCGTGTCCGCCGTAAAACCAGCGTCCACTAGCTCAGCCTCCAGGCTCGGCCATGTGCCTTCCATCTCTTCCTGGGGGACTGGATAGAGTCCCCTCTGAAGGCTCCGTCACCATTGGACCTGCTTCTGATCTCACTTACATGCTGTGGGCAGGGGCCGCTCTTCCAGGAGCAGGGCTGAGGCCTCGCCCCTCACAGGCTGTTGGCCAGAGGCCTTCCCTCTGGTCCTTGCCCCATGGACTTCTTTCCAGGTCTCCAAGTGGACAAGGAGAGCAAGCCACACAAAAGCCACTGTCACTAACTGCGTCTGGGAAGTGGCATCGCATCACCTTTGCATGTTCAGTTATTAGGAGCAAGTCAGTTGGGGTGTCCACACCTGGGGGAGGAGGGCACCCAGGGCACGGGCTCCAGGAGAAGGGCACCCTCGGGGCCGACTGTGGAGTGAGGGACACACCACCCCTGAGCTGTACCTAGATTTCTGGGCCCACTGAGCTCTCGCTGAGTAATGACTAACTCCGTAATGACCAAGGCCAATTAACATTTGCAAGTTAAGTTCCTGGAAACCAACTTGAAAACTCAGGGCAGAGCCCGTAAGTCCTGCAGGTCTGCCAGGAGCCTGCGTGTGGGTGTGGCCTCAGCCTCAGTGCCCAGGCCTCTCTGGATGGGAATGGCAGCCTCGGGGGCTGCTTGGTGCTTTCTCCAGATGCGAGATGGCATCTCACACGCTTGTCCCCTGCCGGGCACTGCCTCCTGTCCCCGTGATCATCAGCCCGCCCCCCCCCCCCGCATCTTCCCTGGTGGAACTCAGGCTCCTCCTCTGGTGACCTTCACAGGTCCCAGCAGGTGGAGTGTGATTGCGTGACTCACAAGTCCTTGCTGCTCCTGTGACCAGGTGACCATCCCCATGTCACACGTGCCCCTGCTCCATGTCAGCTGAGCTCCTCGAGCGGGAAGCCAGGTCACCCTGGGCACCAGCCCCTCCCACTGCACCTCCAGAGACAGGCGTCAGGGGACGTTTGCTGGGCTGTGAGGACAGATGAGCTCACAGTGAGGTCAGCCTCTGTGCTGGACGGGGCTGAGACACACCCTTCTGGGAAGGCAGGTGGCTCTGTGGCTGGGGCTTGGAGAGCTGGCCCTGATCATCGGGGCTCTGAACGGGCTTTCCCTCCTCACAGACACGGGGCCCAGCGGCTGATCCTCACACGGTGCCTGCAGCCGGGGGACAGCTAACATGTGCAGATGGTGGGTGGACGTTCCTGGGGTCTCATGGCGACTAGGCCTGCCCACATTTGCATGTTTAGCCAACGTGGCCCCCAGTGCTGCCCAGGTGCCGAACACTGCCACCCCCTGCCTCCGACATGAGGAAACCAGGCACAGAGGGCTGGACGGTGGACTCAGGACCCAGAACTCTGAGGGGCAGAAGTCCGGGTGCCCTCCAAGGGCCAGTCCTCATTGCACTGTGATTCATCCTAGGGACAACATGGCCAGATCCACCTGCAGGGAACTGGGGAGGCTGGCCTCAGAGGTGGAGTGGGCTTGCAAGGCTCCTGTGCGAGTCCAGCTAGGAGGAGAGCACACAGGAGGATGAGGCAGCAGAGAAGATGGGTGGAGAGTGGCCACAGACCATCATGGGGGTGAGGGTGGAAGTGGTGGGCCTGCCTGGCCGCCCAGTCCCTCTGAGGAGCAGCGTGGGCATCCACCACAGATTGCAGAGGAGCCTGGCCACTACTGGGCTGAAGCAGCTCCCTGGGACTACTGACCACCTCCCACCCACCTGTGCAGCACCTGCTCCTGTCCTCCTCCTCCTGTGCCCGTGGTGGGTGTAAGCGCTGACTGTGGGACCTTCGCCTCTGGTCTTTGTGTGGAGTCACTGCCTGAGCACCTCATAACCGTAACCGCCTCAGCGGCCGGTCCTGGTCTCGCCCTCCGTCTGCCGTTCTGCACCGTGTCCAGGGAGCTCCAGACCCAGATTCTAAGGAGTCCATTCTCCCTGCTTTGGGGGCTTGGATATGATTCCAGCACGTTCACAGCAGGAGAAAGGAATATTTTGTTAAACCCCAAGAAACTGGTGACTTGTACAACTGTCGGCAACGTCATGGGGTCCCAGCATGGTGGTGGGGAGCCCAAGGACCAGGAAGAGCTTCGTCTCTGCGAGCTTCCTGGGCTCGGCACCTTGCTCCGCCTCCAGTGATACAAGGCCCTGGGTGGGTGGGGAGCAGTGAGGGCTCTGGGAGCGGCCCTGGGGCCTGGCGAGTGGTGTGCCAAGCTCACTCCAGGGAGGGCTCTGACCCCCTGCACCTGCTCAAGTCTGCGTCCCTGAGGCTTTTCTCCAGGGTGGAGGACAGAGGGGGCCTCTCCAGGTACCTTCCTGGGTCCCCACCTGGTTTCTGTCACTGGCGCCAGCATCCTCAGGTCCTCTCTGGAGTCCCTGACCACGTGATTTGAAGTCAAAGGGTCAACTCGGCACCAGGGTGCTGAAGTGCATTTGGGGTGCTGGGGTGGGCTGGGGCTGGGTCCTGTCGTGTGGACACAAAACTCAGAAGGTGGGAAACGCACAAGAAGCAGCCGGTGAGAGGAGCAAAGGGAGCCAGAGGAACGTGGGAGAGCCAGGAGCAGCTTCGGAGCCCGATTCCAGGGGACTCTGGGCTTCGTCCTCATCACACTGGAAATCCACGGGCTGTAGAAACAGGGCTGAGGCTCATCCTGTTTCCTTCCCTGCTTCCTGACCCTGTGGACTCCCCAGCCAGGGCTGCAAATGTCCTCTCCAGCTCAGACGCGCTCTCCTCCTAGGACGCCTCACACTGCAGCTGTTTGGCAACTGTGCACATTGAGAGCAGGTTTCTCCATCCGGGTGGACCCTGGCACCCAGAATCTGGACTTGTGGTCCCAGGGCACCCCGTGAGCCCCCAGGCCTCCTCCCCATCTGTCTGCCCTCTGAGCCTGCAGTCCTCTCTGCCCTGAGTCCCTCAAATCTTCTGAGCCCAGGTAGGCGTACCCCTGCGCCCCAAGGGATGCCCACCCTGCCCACCAGTGCCATGGCTCGGAGTGCAGAGGCTTGCCTGGTGCTCGCTGCAGCCAGCCTTACAGAGTAGGGCTAAATAGATATTATTAAGAGAAAAATATAATTTACAGCTTCTTAAAAGGGTTTGAAGTTGAATAGAAAAGAGAGGAGGGAAAATAGAAGCCGCAGGAGCAGGACTAATTTGGCCAGACCCTCCTTGGTCTGAATTCTGAAACTTGCATTTCAAAGGATTCGGGACTTCATCCCAACTCATTGAGCTGCTGCTTTGCAAACTCGGCTTGAGTCTGGAGCTCATCTGAATGTTATGAATTTTGTATTTTTACATCAGGACTCTTTGAAGTCTTACCTTTAAAAAGCAGAAACAAAAACCAAAGGGAGGCTTTTTAGGGAGAGTGTTCACATTGAACAACCATCGACGGGTCGGGACACAGATTGGGGAGTGAACAGCTGTGTGCCGATCCGCGCCAAGGAGCGTTCTGCAGCCATTAGAAGAGGTAGCCCCCAGCCTGACAGAGACGGGAGGGGCTTTGGCAAGGCATTGCTGAGCTCGGAGAGTGAGATGCCCAGAGACAGAGTTTCATGGTGTTTATTTTTGCAAGGCTGTGGCAAAGCAGCCAACCTGTGGATTTCGTGTGGGTTTCTACCTGAGCTTGTGCTTTTACACACAATGTCCCACACACGTGCACGTGTGGACGCACACGGGTGGTCAGGCGAATCTCAGTGAGAACCGGAAGGTCAGTGGGAGCTACTTGTGCTGGAGTCGGGAGCGTGAGAGGGCGTGGGGGAGGGGAGAGGGTGGCAGGGGAAGCAGACGCTGGAAGTGGAAAGAGCCTGGGAGCCTACGTGGTGTGCTTCTGTGCACTCTGCTGTGTGTGCACGCGAATACGGGCATAATGAATAAAATCTAAGATAAAAAGTAAACGAGGACTGGCTGGCACTTGGGGGAGGAGGAGAAGGGGTCCAGGTAGAAGGTGTCCGCCCGCGGTAGAGCAGAGCTCCACTGAGGCTAACTCCCTGCTCCTCAACAACCACTGTGGGGAGGGCTCAGCGCCAGCGGCCCCCTGGCCCCCGAGGTTCCCTGCTCAGACTCCTCAGGACAGGGCCTCCTGCTGGTCCAGCCCTCAGGGCCAGGGTCCAGGAGAGTGTTCTGCTTGCTGTTCCCAGAGCACGGTCAGGAGTCTCTGTCCTGGGGGTGCCCCATCCCCCATTGATGGATCCCCTCAGAATACCCTCTCTCCTTCCCTCAGAGCCTCCCCTAGAGGCATCCGGGTTGACCAAGTCCCCTGGCTCAGGCCTGAGGTCTCCCTGTAAGGAAAGCTGGAGAGCTGCTGGCCATCCTGATCACCTTGAGGTGTGCTGGGCCGGGCAGAAGAGTGACCCCCTGCAGCCAGCACACAGCCTGGCCCACAGGCATCCATCACCCAGGGCCAGATGGAGTCTGCCATCAGTCCTCAGCGTGTGCAGAGCCCAGGGCCTGCAGATCTGAGCTGCAGCAACAGCCCTGCCCTCTGTGGGGCCGGAGGGAGCCGTCCAGGGAGGGCTCAGAGGCCCTCACCACGGAAGACCGTGAGAATGACCCATTTTCCCCTGATGCCACAAGCAAAGAAGTCCCAGGGGATTGAAGGAAAGTTCTGGAGACAGCAATGGGAAAGTCGGTTGGTGAGGACATCAAAGGCCACAACTAAGACCAGAGTCATGTTTTGGGGTAGCAGAGCCACCAGAAATTTTAGAGTAGAGAATTTCCTGTGTTAGCAATGCAAACGAGGGCTCAGAGGGACAAGCTGCAAAAATGGGGAAAAGGCAGGTCTTAGTGATTAGCCAGGAGGCGTCTGTATGCCCCCTGCATTCTCACTCCTTGGGTGAGGGAAAGTCTCCCAGGAAAGTCCACCCTGAATCTCCCTCGCGATCCGGATGTCCTCACCATCACTGTCATTGGGCGGGACATTCAGAGCTGGGTCAGGTGTGGCGTGGTGATTTTCCGACACCAGTGCCAACCCATTTCTGCCGCCTGCTTTCCAAAGCGAACCCCAGGGCAGTCCCCGGGGCTGTGCGTGGAGAGTTACTGAACGCGAGCTGGATTCCTCGGGGCTCAGAACAGCTGCACAGACACAGCAATGACGAGGGACATGCCGGGAGGAGTGGGAAGGAGGGCCAGGCCAGGGGAACCTTGCTCTGCAAAAACAAGCAAAACAAAGCAGACGTCGCTTGTGAGGCGGGTGTAGCAGATCTCACTGGGAAGAAGGGCAGTGCACAAGAGCAGAGCGGGAAGTGACAAGGTGGCCGTGAGCAGAGCCCTGTAGAGGCAGCTTTATGAGCAGGTCCCTGAGGAGCCCAGGAGAGAGTGGGCATGTCAAATAGGGACAGGGACGATATAAAAACACCCCAAACCAAACTTCAGCCATCGACACGTCACGTCTAGTGTGAAAACCTGGCACAGAGGATTAAAAGCAGAGAAGACAACAGAAGAGCACCTGGCGAGACCGACCTGCAGACGCGACCTACAATACCGCAAGGGCCATCTGGAGTGCAAGCCTTGAGGCGGCTTCCAGAAAGCGAGCCGGTGTGGAGTGACCCCTGGCAGAGGCCAGAGTGCAGATAGGGGAACATTTGAGGAGATAACAGCTGAAAAAAGATGAATTTGATGAAAACTATAAACCCACGGATCCAAGCTCACACCACTTACGTGGAAGAAACAGGAAGCAAGCCAGGTGCAGTGGCACACACCTGGACCCCCAGCTGCTCAGGAGGCCGAGACAGGAGGATCCCAAGTTTGAGGCCAGCCTGGGCAACATAGTGAGACCCTGTTTCAAGATAATATAAGAAGGGCTGGGTGTTGGGCTGAGTGATAGTGCACCCTGGGTTCGATTTCCAACATAAACATAAATAATAAATGAATAAGTCATGAAATCACACCACACAGTATCAAAATAAAATCAAATTGCTTCAAATTACAGATAAAGAGTGGTCTTCAAAGTACCCAGAGGAGGATATTTTGCTTCAGAGACATGAAATAGCCATACTTTGCCCTGTTTCTCCTGCTTAGTGCACCTAAAAATCCTGGCTTTTCTATATACAATAAGCACAATATAGTTCTGCAAGGGGAAGAGAGGGGAGACTGGCCAGGGTCTTGGAGCAGCAAAATGGTGCAGCAGTGAGCTACTCAGTTTTGTTTCTGCCTGTCGGTCCCCAGCTGGGCTCTGGAGAAGCCAGCAACCCCAAAGTACCAACAGGCCCGGGCGAGGAGAGGGTGGCCAAGCAAGACAGACCGTCTAGACAAAAACTGCACGATGCAGCACACCCCACGGAAGCCCTATGCCCAGGGCCACTCATTCCAGCAAAGGCTGGGGACCCAGACTTCTTCACTCTTGCCAGGGGAGATGGGTCACTGCAGGGGTCGATTCCGCTGGATTGGGGGGGGGTGCCAAGACACCTGGCAAGGCATTACTTCTGGCTGTGGCTGTTTTCTGAGGCTGTTGGCATGAGGGCTGGTGGCCTGGGCGCAGAAGATGCACCCACACTGTGTGGGCACCATCCAGTGGACTGAGGGCCCAGAAAGGGCAGACCTCTCCTCATTTCTCGTTATGGCTCCCTAACTCGCTCTCTCTCTTCCTCTGCTCTCAGATACCAGGAGTCTGGAGCCCCTGGTCTTGGGATTCCAGGATTTGCATATCCCCCAGATTCTCAGACTGAGAGTGCACCACCAGCTTCCCTGTGTCTCAGGCTTTCAACTTGGATTTAGCTCTTTACCAGCCCTAGAAGCTCAGCTTGTAGATAGCCTCCATTTTTCTGTGAGCCAATTTCCCTAGCAAATCCTCTCTCATAGATCCACATCTACTCTTAATATATATCTACATCTGTATCTAAATATGCCTCGAATACACCAGCTTACACGGGGGTAGTCCATGACGCACTGCTGTCTGTGGCTTCAGGGAAGGGGGAGTAGAAAGAGAGGAGTCTCTCTCATTCCCCAGTGTGGACGAGAGCCCACAGTCACCAGTAGTCATGAAGACACTTGCTCCGGCCACCCCTCGGTGTTTCTGAGGCCACTTCCACCCTCCTTCTGTCAGTGGAAACCATCGGGCAGCAGTAACAAGACACCCGCTCCCCTGCCAGCCAGGCGGTATCAAGAGAGCCCAGGGGAGACCAAACCCCACCTATCCATGGAGTGGGGAGCCCCCTCATTGGCAGCAAGTGGAGACCGTGGACTTCCACAAAGTCTGGCTGCCTTCCTCCACCTGAGAGGTTTTGGAGGAGCCCTTCTAAAACATGAGATTCAAATAAGATGCAGAATCCCGTAGCACAATATTCAAAATGTCCAGTTTTATAGAAAAAAAATCACTCATTATACCAATAACCACTGAGATCTCAACTTGAAAGAGGAAAGGACATTGACAGCCGCCAACATTAAGATATCACAGATGTTGGAACTGTCA
This sequence comes from Callospermophilus lateralis, assembly GCF_048772815.1. Lineage (NCBI taxonomy): Eukaryota > Metazoa > Chordata > Mammalia > Rodentia > Sciuridae > Callospermophilus > Callospermophilus lateralis. Next base: position 165,034,860 of record NC_135308.1, read on the forward strand.
GAAAAGGGTATTAAAGGAACCTTCTTAAAATGCTTCAAAGAACAATTTTGAACTTCTAAGATACAAGTGAAAATATATATATATATATATAAAGTCTCTGGAAGGAAATGGAAAAATTTCAAGATGGAAAATTTTAGAACAAAGATGATATACGGGAAATAAAAATCCTCCATGGATTCAACATCTGAATGAAGAGGATCTGTGAGCTTGACATCAAACAATAAAACTTACCCAATCTGAACAGAGAATATAGAATAAAAAAAATCCTTAGAACATGAGTATCCGTAATAAAGAATTTGACATTTGTGTCATCAGTGCCCTGGAAGGAAAAAAGTAAGAGGATCGTACTGGAAAGTATTCAAATAAATAATGGCTGGAAATTTCTAGGATTTGGCAAAACATATAGACATTTAGATTTAATAATCTCAGCAAATCTCAGCAAGTTAGATCCAAAGAAATCTACAGCAACATGCATCGGAGTCAAGCTTCTGAAAATGAGCAAAGAAAACAACCTTGAATCCAGCAGAGAGGAAAAAAAATAGAGGAAAAACAATTGTTTTTATTTTTTAATTTTTTGAGGGTTACTGGGGATTGAACTCAGGGGCACTTGGCCATTGAACCCCAAGCCTAGCCCCATTCTGTTTTTTTATTTAGAAAAGGGTCTCACTGAGTTGCTTCGCACCTTGCTTTTGCTGAGGCTGACTTTGAACTCACAATGCTCCCTCCTTAGCCTCCCCAGCCCCTGGGATCGCAGGCATCACCATCGTGCCCAGGGAGAAAACAATTCTAACGACAACAGACTTCTGATCAGAAACCAAGGCATGTGGAAGCAAAGGATCCGAGTGTTCAAGTGCAAACATAAAAGCATTATGAGTCTGAAATTGCATACACAGCACAGATGCCCTTCGGGGATGGAAAGAAAATCAAGATATCCTTAAAGAAAGATTAAGAACTCTGCCACCACTAGACTATTAGAGAACGGCTAGAGCGAGGTCTCTGAACAGAGGGGGAATGACAAGGAAGGGACAGAAGACACCAGGAAGGAGGAAGGACATGGGATAAGTGAGCAGAGGGGACAATACAAGGGCTTTCCTCACCTTTTTGAATTTTCTAAGTTATGTTCATGGTTGAAGAAAAAGATTGTAACACTGTGAAATGAGATTCTCAATGTATACGCAGAAAATATTTAAGACAATTGTTAAATGTGGAAAGGATAGAAGGACAGAAAAGAAGTTAAAGTTTCCTACACTGAGACTGGTTAAATATCCATTCCAGGAGATGGCGATTAGTTAGGTATGTGTGATGCAATACCTGAGATCAACTCTAAAAACTGTCATGTAGAGACAGAACATTTTAAAACCTTAAGTATAAATTAAAATGGGAATTTAATTTTTTTCCAAATTATGTCCAAGAAAGCAGGAAAAGAAAACAAAGAAATAAAAATCATACAGAACTAGTAGGAAAAAATTAAAATAGACTTAATCCTTATATATCAATAATTACTTTAAATACATGAAACAAAAAACAGAAACTGACATTGTGGTTAAAAATTTAAAAATCATGACCCATCTGCATGCTTTCTACAAGAAACTCACTTAAAATATAGCTGTATAGTTTTGCTGAAAGCCAGAATGTGGAAAAAGATACACCAAGGAGTAATAAAAGAAAACTAGAGTGACTGTTAGTATAAGATAGTGAAGGCTTCAGAGCACATAAAGTGACTAAGGACAAGTATATTACCTAAAACGGAAAGAGTCACCACCAGGAAGGAGTAGAAATTCTAAATCTGTATGCCCAAACAACAGAGCTGCAAAATATATGAAGCAGAAACTGATAAAAAATAAAATAAAAGAGAAAAAGGTAGATCCACAATTATATTGGTGGCTCAGCACTTTTCTCTCACCATCTGATACATGCAAAACACTAGCAAGGATATAGACTTACATAAGCAACCTACAGAATCTAAGTGACAGTTATCATTCACCCCACCCAAGGTCCCAATCACTCATAGGACATATAGCAACAGAGGCCATGAACATAACATGGACAACAGTATGGCCATAAAAAGAATCCAACATATTTAAAAGACTTGAAATAATACATATTGTGCTTTCTGATCATCCTAGAATTAAACTAGAAATCACCAAACAATTGGAAACTAAGCAACACAATTCTAAATAATATTTCCTCAGAGGAAATTCATTATTGATTTCAATGAAATTAATAAATACATTGCTCTTAATAAAAATGAAAAGAGCAGAAAAAAAATAATGGCAAATATCAGTGAAACTGAGAATAACAATGGCAACAATAACTACAAAACAATAGAGAACATAAATGAAAGAAAACACTGATATTTGAAAAGACCAATCAAAGGCAAACTTGTACTGAGATTGCAAAAGCAGAGAAGGCAGAAATTCCTCATTAAAAATATCAGGAATAAAACAGGGACCTCATTACAGGCATTGTAGACATCAAATGGGAAAAATGAAAGACTACCAACATGTCTACACACAAAACCAAACAACTTGAATGAAACAGACCAGTTCCTCAAACCACTTAAACTCACCCAATATGAAGCAGATAATTTAAATACCTGTGAATAATTAGAAAATTGAATTTTTAATTTAAATTATAGATAGATAGATGATAGATAGATAGATAGATAGATAGATAGATAGATAGATTGATCCATCTAGATAATTTCACTGAAGAATTTTGCCAAACATTTGGAGAATTCATACCAATTTTAGTCAATCTGTTCTAGAAAATCAGAGGAAAAACACTTCTCAACTCAGTTTCTGAAACCAGTATTATTGATACCAAAGCTAGACAAAGTAGGAAAAAAGAAAACTGAAGACCATTATATTAACATTAACACAGATGCAAAAAAAATATTAACAAAATTCAGTGGTTATCACCCTGACCAAGTGGAGTTCATTCTGCAAATAGACTGGTCTAATATTGGAACATCAATAATGCAAAATAAACATGACAGATATGACATCCATCTGTGACAAAATCTTTCAGGAAGCTAGGAATGATGGAATAGTCCTCAACTTGATAAAGGACATCTTCCGAAAATAAATAAATTCATTAAAACACACACAAAAATACCTTGCAAACAATGTTGTACTTAATGGCAGAAATGGAATGCACTCCTTCTTAGGAGGGGCCCAAGGACAGGACAGCTTCTCTCACTTTTTCTGTTGAACACATTGCAAACCAATACAAAATAAGGCAGCAGAAGGAAGCAGTCTATGCGGCTGGAAATAAAGAAAACGTTGCTATTTACAGAATACATTATCATCTAAATAGAAACTCCAAAGAACCCACAAGAAATATTCCTAGTCCTAATAATTGTGCTTATCAATGTCCAAGGTTATTATTCAGAATTGAATTATACGTCCATAGTCTAAAAACTACAATGTGAAACTGAAACCGAAAAGTACAGTGCCATAATGGTCAAGGAAATGAAATGTATGTATGTAAATCTAAGAAAACACGGTCAGGACTTGTTCTCTGAAATGCACAAAATGCTGGGGAAAGAAATCAAGGAATGCCTGAATAAATCGAAAGACATACCATGTTCACGAATGGAAGAGTCTACACGGCAAAGATGCCAAATTGACACACAAGGTCAACTCAATTCCTATCAAAATTCCAGGGAGATAATTGTGTAGATATATAAAAGTCTACCCTTAAATCTACATGGAGAAGCAAAGAACCTAGAAATCAGGACAATTTTGGAAAATAAAGATAAAGTGGGTAGATCACACTACCTGATTTCACGACTTACCTTAAAGCTACTATAAGGAAGACCACGTGGCACTAGCCGAACAGGCATGTAGAACACGGAACTCCTGCTCCTCACAAATGCGGGTGACCCGTCGCTGACCATGGTAACTAGTGCTGGAGCACCTGGACTATCCACAAGAGAAGCAAGAACAAAGCCTCAGCCGGACCTCATAGATTGCACCAAATTTACTAAAATGCACTGTAGATTCAAGTGTAAAATGTAGAATCATAGAACTTTTAGAATAGTGCACAGGAGAGAGCCTTTGGAACCTGAAGCATGGTGCAGAATTCTTGAAAACGACACCAAACAGAATTCTGAAAGAACGAAGTGTAAAGTTGGATTCAATCAAAATTAAAAGCTTTTGCTCTGCCAAAGACCTGGTCCTCCCTGATAACCCAGCCCTGGTTCTTACCAGGGGGTTCCTGTTGCAAAGACCTCTATCTGGGTCTTTTTCTTATAAGAAATTGGATTTGGAGCAATTATATTTGTAGTTCTGTCCGATAGAAGTGTCCTCTGTGACATTAATTTATAGTTTTGGTGCTGAGTGCTTAGCTCCCAATGTGGTCCATGTGTGCCGTGTGTTGTGGGAGTGCACGTGTCGTGTGCATGTTCGTGTGTGCATGTGTGAATGCGTATGAGCATGGTGCACAAACCCGTTGTGCAGGCTGCGTGTGCACCAGTGCATGCATGTTGTCTTGGGGTGTGCATGCCTGTGTGTGCACATGCTTGTGCATGTTTACATGTGGTGTGTGCAGAGGTGTGGGGGAGGCGAGGATGTTTTACTTCTGCACAGATTTGCTCACAACAGTCCTAGTTCAGGTTGCTAAGAAATTGCACCTTGGGAGAATCTGACTTCAAGGGAGCTATTTTAAATTTCAAAATTCATGCCCCTACATGAAATGCTAAAGATGTCAGAGCCAGGTGCAGCTATGGGCCTGGGGGAGCACGTTTCAGAACTCCCTTCTCAGTGCCAGGAAGGCGAGGCTCCACCTCTGAGCACTTCCGCTGACAGCTGGATCCAGAGGACAGTCCCCAAGCCCCACCTGGTCCTTCCTGTGAGCCCAGCCTCTGTTATATCAGCAACCTTAAATCAATAGCAGATGAACTGATTTGGTTATCGGGTGGTCTTCCTCTCTGCGCTCTAATGAAGAGCCCCTATTATGCAAATGTGCATGATTATGACAGCAAGTTTTTTAATTGCAAATTCATTCCCCAATCCCAAAATAAACTTTTGCCATGCCAGGGGGCTGTAGAACACAAGGAAGATAGGGAAACTCATTTCAGAAAGAATGCGTGCCAGGAAAAAAATAATTAAGCTCCTTAGAATTAATTTGAAGCCTTTCATATTTATCTTTTCTGACTCATTATTGAAAGTTAGAGGAACCAATCAACCCTGCTCCTTTTTGTTCTGTCAAATTGAAAACAAAGAAAAGGGAAGAAAAAGAGAAAGAAACCGGAGGCCAGGAGAGTGGAGGATCGTCTGTCTTCAGGGCTCTTGGGAGACGGCAAGTTGGGTAGGGGGGGACCCCAGTCCTTCCTCTGAATGGTCATGTCCAGAAGGAAATGGGGTGCAGCCCCCTTCTGCTGGGGCTCGGCCTGCCTGGGGGGCTCCTCCCTGGAAGGAGAAGAGGAGGGAGCCAGCCCTGCTACCCATCACAGGGACAGGAAGACCATTAACTTACTTCCGAGGCTGATGTGAACCTCTGCTGGCCATTTACCCTCCCCGACAGAGGACCCAGCAGAAGGCAGGGGTAAAGGCCCCAGATGGAAGCCACCCCTGGGGTCCTGCGCCAGGAGGGGTGGGACAGGAGGCTGCATGCGCGTGGTGTCCCTCACTCCAGTATTCGGACCACAACCCAGTCACTGGTCACCAAGCTGCCCTGCAGGCTCCTCCTCACCAGAGCCGTCAGTGTGGCCTTCCCCACGTTGCTGCCACCCAGGGAGAGGCCTGGAGACTTCCTGTTGACTCTGGGGGGCAGTGAAGCCTCAGGACACTGCAGGTGGGAACCAGGCTTTGCCTCTGGGTCCACGTCAAGCTCCCTCCACCTCGTCCACCATTTCCCAGGACCCTTGCCTTATAAATGGCCATAATTGGACCTAGACAGACTGCAACCTAGAAACAAATGGAATCCGTAGGCTTCAGTCCCGAAGCGGTGGGCACGCTGGACCGGAGCTTGCGACAGCCAGAGGGGCTGACTGTGTTCCTTAGTGGTGTGGCCCGCGAGGCTGGGCCTCGGGGCTTGGCGAGGAGGTGCCTTCCCTTCCCAGTCTCATCTGGATGCCCATGTCTTGGGTGAGGACGACACCCGTTGCTGTTGCACAACCGTCACCTGTCTGCAGTGACCCCACATCATTTTTGTGGTGTGACTGTGGCTGTCTTGGACATAGCTCTGCCTTTAGGGGTCATGGCTCTCAGCAGGCCTGCTGGGCAAGGCCGGCTGGGGAGGGAGGGATGCTTGCTTTCCTTTCCTGTTGGTGGGTGGCAGTCTTTTTAGAAAGATAAGACAGGGGCCGTTTATTTTCTCTTCTGTCACTGTGGGAGCTTTGGCCAGAGGGCAGCTGGCTGGACATGAGGCAAGCGCACAGAGCAGTGTCCTCCAGACTTCCAGAACCCCCGGCCTCCCGACGGTGAGGTTGGTCTGAGGTCCCTGGTGGTGGGCGGCCGCTCGCCCTCTGCTGTAGGAAGTCACGGCTTCTGGGTGGGGACTGCGGGCTGGAGCTCCAGGGCGGCTCCCCCCAGCTGGCTGAGGTGGAGAGCCCTGTCGCCAGGCAGCGCCGGCGTTTCCTGGCCCCCAGGCGGCCTCTACTCATGTCTGGGAAGGCCGATGACCGTCCACCGGAACTGTCCATGGTCCTTCCCTCTGGCAACCAGAATGGAACCAGGATTCCTCCAGAGGCCATGTCCCCACCACGGTCAGTTCCCCCTGGGGCCTTCACCCTCTGCTGCCTGCCTCCTCGCCCAGCTGTACCTGGCACCCAGGGTGGGGTCCACCATCTGCACTTCTCCTGTTCCTCCCTCCACGGGGACCCCACTCCACACCACAACTCAGGCACGAGAGCTGGAGGACACCTGCCTCTCCAGTGGCCTCCGCCATGCTGCTGACCTTGTCTGGACCCAAATCGTCACGGTCCCCTGTTGTTAAGAGGGCCCGTCCTTGCCCTGGGACACAGTCCACTTCCATGTCTCCTGCTGTGGCCTCAGGACCCGGGCGGGTAGGGGCTCCGCGCAGGGCTGCCTCCCCACAGGTGGGCCTCCAGCAAGGTCCCTGAAGTCCTCCTGAGCCCTGGGCGTCTCTGGTCTTCTGAATCCTGCGCGGTCCCTGCAGGCTCCGGCGGGTTCCCATCGGCCTTCCTTCTCGGGGCTCTGGGAGGTGCACTCCTCCCCACAGCATCCCCGTTTTCCTTCTTCTCCTGCTCCTTCCCTGCGGACCCCTTGCTGAGCGCGCCCCCGTGGCCAGCAGCTCCCTTGTACCCACTCATTTCTTTAGACATCCCTTAAAACTACGGTCCCCACCTCTCGCAATGACACTCTTTCCTGTGTCCCTCTGTGGCACGTGGATGCCCAGTCACTCAATTTCGGGGATCCTTACTGTGGTGCGAGCTCCTCCTTTAGAGCCCGATGCCCACCTGACACTAGGCCAAGGTTCGCCTTCTCACCGGGGATGGGAGGTACCTCGGGGGAGCTCTGCTCCAGCCACTGTGGGTCACCCCGAGCAGACACAGGCGGGGTGGGGCAGGGGGCGGTGTTTGTGGAGTGATAATGAGTTTCTTGCATGGGTGGCAAGAAATGCTCTTCCTGTGATGTAAGTATGTCCCCAAGGTCCTTTATGTCCCCATTATGGACAAGCCCCACCCGACACGTGACCCCAGGACTGTCCTCCCAGGCAGCCACACTCCTTCCCGGAGCCCTTGGCGATGAACAAGGGAGTGGGTTGGTTCACGGGGACCAGGGTCCTCCTCACTCCTCACTGTGCTCAGACTCCGGCTGACCTTCAGTCCTGCGGCTCCAGCCAACCACAGCCTCCAGACAAGACAGAGAGAGACTGGAGCCTGGGTCTGACGGCCCCGTGGGAAGGAATCTGCCTACGACCTCTGAGCTCAAAGCCGGACCCTTCCCCAGCTGGGTGCAGAGGGGCCCCAGCCCTGTCCCCTTACTTGATGGCAGCACAATGATCACTTCCCTGACAGACCCTGAGGTCACTCAAGGGAGGGGGGCTGTGAGCTTGCCTGCCCTGCAGCCTGCGTGATGGACCTGGTCACCCGGACACACAGGGGATGGCCAAACCCTGGACACAGCCTCCCACTCAGGTCACTGTGATGCAGCCCCTCTGTCACCAGCTGCAGAGAGGCATGCGCCTGGCTCTGCTGGCCCTGGTGGGCTGCCAGGCACTCAGGTGAACCTTGGCAGGTCCTCAGGCCTGTTTCCCCCAAATGCCCGGCCTAGACCGGGGGGACACTTGCTGCTGTTTGAGTAATGACAGGCTGCTGGCTCTGCTCCTGACTGAGCCCTGTGGTCCCTGAGCATCAGGTCTGCCCGTCCAGGGGGACCCCGAGAAGTGCTTTCCTCTCCAGCCCCTGTTTCCCTCCAGGCCTGGGTCCTGGGTACAGGCTTCACACACTTATGCCTTGGAGGGAAGGTTTGCTGGTCAATTTTAACAAAATTTGCAAATAAGTGCACTAACTTACTCAAGTTTTCAGCCATCCCGGCTGCAGAGTATTTCCCCTGCTTGGATATTTTCTGGGTAACATTGTTTTCCACAGTCGGACAGAGGAGGAAAGAACCAAATATGTCTCTTCAAGTGTCTTCCCAGAACTTTAGAAACTCTGTACGGTGTCTAGTCCATAAACAGAGATGACCTGAAGCACGAGACCCTGGCACCCCTCCGTGGTGGGACCATTCCTTCATTCCCAGTCCCACCTCTGTTTGCTGGGAGGACTGTCATCATCGTCGTCCACCAGTGAAGGTGTCCACCTTCACTGATGATTTCCTGCATTCAGACTCGACGGGATAGAACTGTTGGAGGATTGATGTTTTTTAAACCCCCATAACAATTTGGCACAGTTCTGTAAATAGACACTTTATAGACTTCCTGAAACTGCCGGCTGGGTGCGGGCCCTGGGTGGATTTATCGCTCACCACCGACCCGATCGTGTATAATGGGAAATTGCGCCTGCCGAGGGGCTGGTCACAGCAGAGGCCACCTGCGCCCACAGCCATGTCGAGAACAGTACAGCGGTCCTCGGATCTCAACAGTCTCCAGACTTATCGATCTTAGAGCCAAATGTCAAATACCCCACTTTCCACAACAAATGTGTCTCTTGAAGGTTCTGCGTAAATTGAATTTGTATAAATCAAGTGTGCTGGGAAGCGGCAGGGAGAAGTGCAGTGTAGGGGAACGCTGTTTGTCTTCCTTTATGAAACGAGGGACACCATGCTGTGGGTGGGGACTTCCGTTGACTTTGGTTTTAAAGCAAAAAATTGTTAATATTTTTAGAACATTGAATTTCCAATATTTATGTGATTATTAATGCATGTTAACTGTGGAGTTAGTGTGTGTGACATTTTATACATGCATGGATTTTCAAAGGGGGTGGTGACTGGTTCCCTGGCTATGTATTCAGAATATTATGCAGCTGTGAACAGGAGTGTACCAGTGTCAGAAAGCAGGATTTCCTATCTCAGGGAAGCTAGCAATAATGGGGAGAGCATGGCCTTTAGAGTCCTTGTCAATCACTCGTTACACACTCACTGGGCGCATGGATAGTGCAAACCACTGCTCCGAGCTCCCATTGTCCCGGGGCCAGCGGTTCCCGAGCTGCAGTGTGTGCCCCGCCACCCAGAGGGTCTGTTAAAACTCAGAGCTGGGGCTGCATCCCTAGAATTTCTGACTCAGTGGGTCCAGGGCTGGGCCTGAGAATGTGCATTTCTAGGGACCCCCTGGGGCCTGGGAATGTGTCCCTGGGTGGTGCTGAGCCTGCTGGTTTGAGACACGTGGAGACTGCCACCTTGGTGATGAGCCACGGTCCTCTCCCTCTGGGGTTCACCTGTTCCTTGCAGACCCAGGACTATTGATCGGCGATGAACGAGGAACCTGCCTTGCCTGGGAGTCAAGCCCAGTTCCTGGGGAGGCTGAAGAGCCTTCGTCTCAGCTGTAGAGATGGCTCAAGGGGCAGAAGCTTCCGGAAACAGGGCTCCTCATCACCTCTGCTGTGGGGAGAGAGGGTTGGAGGTAGCGCTGGCCTCACTGAGGAGCGCTGAGGAGGAACCTGCAGAGGTGGGTCTGGGCTCCCAACCTGCGCGGCCAGGCCCGGGGCCCAGGCCCTCGAGCTCTGGCTGGGCATTCACTTCCCTTTCTATGAAGTTCAGGTGTGGTCGATCCCCAGCAGATAACCCAGAGCACCTGCTGCACCCCTGGGCTTGGTGAGCTGCTGGGTCACAGGGAGCCGTTCCTGGCTACATGGAGCCAGATGCAGCAGCCAGGATGAGCCTGAAGCTGACAGCCAGAGAACTGGCTGCCAGGGCAGCCCCGGGAGGGTGACCCTGAGGTGGGACTGTCGGGGGCGGCTCAGGCCACAGCTCACTTGCTGCCGTCACTTCTTGTTTTCAGTCCCTCTCCCCCTGTAGAACTCAGGCGGCCTTAGGACTCCTCCGCCAGATAAAGCCAGGCCCACGCCCCGCTGAGTCCCAGGACGCGGCCTTGCTGTCGAGATTCAACCATCTGGTCTACACAGGATCCAGCCCTTCACTTGAAGGCGCCATTTCCCCTCCCCTGAGTCCACCCCACACTCGGGCTGCTACTCGTTGAGCCCCAGGTCTTAGGAAAGAGGCGCTCGTCGGGGCCCAGGGGGACACGGAACCCCCTCCAGGTGTTTCCAGCAGAGAGCGGTGAATGCAGGGGAGGGCTGCAGGTGCAGGGCTGTGGCCGTCTGCAGGGCAAGGACTCCATGTCCAGAGGGGACACTGCGATGAGTTCACTGCCCACTCAGCTGTAAGTGGGCCAGGAGAGGCTGGGGCAGAGCACCTGGAGGGACGGTCGGCATCTGTGCCTGCGCGGGCAGCCCTCTGGTGTCGGCCCTTCTCGGCAGCTCTCTGCCAGCTGTGGAACGCTTCTGCTCCGGGATCTGCCCTCGGCTCCTCCCCCAGATGCTCCCACCCCGTGGAGCAGGGAGTGTGCGGCACAGTGCCAGCTGCCAGAAGCCACGCTCCTCGACACAGAGCAACTGGGAAGAAGCCACATGGCAGTAACCCAGACCAGCTAGGCCCCTCTGCCCCTTAGACAACTGGGCGACTGCATGGCATTTGGGGTCCAAGTCATCGGTGTGCCCAGGCAAGGTTCTGGGGACAGAGAAGGCTCTGGTCTTTGCTCAGGACCTTGTGCTCCAGCCAACAGCTTCAGAACCTTCAAGAGAGGTTTGGAAACACGTGGGTAGAACATGTGTGGATAGGTCCCTGGGCCCTTCCCCACGAGGACCCAGCCTCCCCTTCCACTAAGGAGCCGTGGGGCCTTACTAGGGTCCAACATGGGAGCCCGTGGTGAAGGGTGCCCTGCACCGTGGCCTCTGGAGCCCACCAGGAAGGAGCTCTTCCGCTGTGCGGCGTTGGTGATGCCCAGTGAGCTGCAGGGCACTGCCTCCCCGCCAGCCATGGCACGTGCCCACGGCGGCAGCCACCTGCCCTTGGTCCCTCTGCCTGTTGTGGCAGCTCCCCATCCCTCAGGTGTTAGCTCTGAACTCTCAGGAATTCCATCCATGGTGTAGCCCCCAACCCTCATCCCAAGCCTACCAAGGGCCTTCTAAGAACACTCCTGTCCTCCGGCCAACGCGCTTCCTGTCTCCCAGTCCCCACGGCCCCAGCAGGGGTGCGGCTGGCCCAGTGGAGCTTCTCCGACCGTCCTGGGTTTCCTGGCTTTGTGCTCTTTCTCCACATCACGTCAGGAAAGATTTGTCATCTCAAATGGATGCAAGTCGTCCATGGGTCCAAGTTTCAACCCATCAATCAAGAAAACATTTAGGAACTCTTTCGGCTCTTGTGCTACCACCCTGTGTCAGGATCTCTGCAGAGAACACCGTGCCGGTGACCCTGGCTGCTCTCAATTATCTCCATCGTCTTTGGCTTGTCACCTCCAAGCTCATCTCCTCACACATTCTCACGGTTCTGCTGGTGAAAATTGGCAAAACCTCATGATTCTTCCATATGATACACCAACTCCTCCCAAGTCCAGCATTACGCGTCCCACTGGAGGATGGAGGGTGCAGAGGCCCAAGGGGAGGTGGGGATGTGGGCGTCCCTGTAGAAGGCACCTGTGTCAGGTGAGCACACTGCAAGCCCTTTAGACTGGACCAACTCAGCGTGGGCCCTCGGGAGAGCAGCTTCTGCTGGCGAGGGACTGTCAGGCAGATTCGTGAGCTCACGATGCTCAGCTCACCCAAGTCCATCTGGGGTGCTCATTGCAAGTCTCAAAATCCAGCCCTTCCCGGACCACTTCTCTGTCTTCCGCATAAGGTGCTGGTGAGCATGTGGTCACTCGGGCTGTCACTCCGGCTGCCACTCTGGGCCTGGGCCTGTGTACTTAAGTTATGATTTTCAATCTCAGCACTGCGGCTAAAAGGAAAAATACAAAGATCATATCCTAGAAATTGTCTTGGATCTCCAATATGATGCTTCAACAGAGCATTCATATCCCTGAGTGTGTCACTTTCAGTCCAGCCCTCTGTCACCATCCTTGAAGTCAAATGGCAAACTGCCACAACAACCGACAGTCAGGTGAAGCAGCCTCTCAGAGCCCTGCAGCGCGGGACCCCAGCACGGCTTCCCATCTGCTTCCCGGCTGCAGGTGGGGCCGCCCATCCCAGGGCTTGCCTTCACTGGCCCTGACGTCCAGTGCTTCTGAGCTCAGCACTGCATTTAGGGGCCAGGATCTGACCACGCCAACCCCAGAATCCCACCCTTGAGGGTTTATTTCCTGGTCTGTCGGAGCTTCAGGTCCTAAAGGCTGCAGTAGCCAGAATCCATCAGGAAAAGACAGAATAAACACCCAGGCAGCCGCAGCATGTGGGACTGAACATAAGGACTTGGGGACTCAACTACTGGAGGGAAGATGGAGCAGAATGGCAACACTGTAGCAAGCCAGAGAGAAGAATGGAAGGAAACAAAATAGCACCTCTTTGTCCGCAGAGAGCAAGCAGGAGGGGGTTCCCAGGCCCTAAGAATTCTGGGCAGGGAGCCCCCTGGAGCTGGGGAAGGCTCAGAGAGCCCAAGATGTCTGGCTGCTCCGACTGCCCATGGGGGAGCACCGCCGCCTCCCTGCTCCCCACAGCAGGGCAGCATGTGGCCAGCCTGCTTCTCACACTGCAGGGAACTTACCGGATCACGGAGGAGACCAGTCAACAGGAGCCAGGGTGGGAGATCCGCCCAGGAGGCGAAACTTGCTTGCCAAAAGGAAAAAGGACAAGGGTTTGGAGAGTCAGGGACGTTCAGAAGTTGGGGGATGTGGACGAGGGAGAAATGATCTCCTAGGGACAGCCCCTCCTGGGACAACAGGTGTGAGGACAGCAGTTGAGGGCATTCTGCAGTGGATCAAGGATACACTCCCATCACTCCCATGCTCTTTGGGGGAAAATAACAGCAAAGATTTGCACGAATGGAGATGCTCTTTCCTTTCCTGCTTTGGGACCTCAGGTGCAGAGTGGGCTCCCTGCATTCTAGGTTCACAGCCAGCTCATTACCATTCTCCGCTTGGGCAGGACGGGGCCCACCCTCTCTCTCCTCCATTGTTTTCTCTGCCGTGACTGTGCCTCTCAGCCACCTTGCCTCTCACTGCCACATCTGCACTGATGTGTGTGATATATGCAGCTAGATAGGTGCGTGCCTGAAGGACAGGCAGGGTTGGGCATGTATGCACATATCTGAATATATTAAAATCTGTGTAAAATAGTGCACTATAAATCTCATTTGGCTTATTGCATGTTATACAAAGCACCATATATTCAAATTTTCCCTTCTTGCTCTGTAGCTCATAATCCTGGCTCTGGCTACTGACAGAATGTCACGGGACATGTCTTCCAATGTTAGTTTGCCAAGTCCCAGTAGGAAGGATCTCGGTTGCCTAAAGCCCCTGATATCGCCAAATGCCCAAATTTATTTGTGCATTCTTTAGGGTAAGCATTGAGGAGGGTAATAGACATTCTATTTCGTTCCTTTTGTTAAATCGAGATGTAATTGGCATAACATAAAATTTACCCTAATGAACTGTACAGTTCAGAGGTCTTTAGTGTCATCACAAATATGTTCATGTCACCACAGCCTGATTCTAAAAGATTTTTATTATCCCACAAAGAAACCCTGGGCTCATTAGCACTCACTCCCAGTCCCCACCAGCCACCAGCAACCACTGACCTACTTTCTGTATGGATTTGCCCATAACCTATCCTTTTAAAAATGCTGTTTATTAACTTGTTGGCCAGCTGACAAAAAAATTCAATCAATTATATGTCTCCGTCCATAAACCATGAGCTCCTTCCTTCCTCTTGCTCTTTCTTTTCTTTTTTTAACAAAATGACCTGTACCCTTTCTGACACTGGGTCTGAGCTTTGGCCCAGCTGTGTGAGAGGTTCATCAGGATGACATTGGCACTTGCTCTGTTGTGGAATATCTGGTTCGATACACAATGGCATTGCACCATGGTTTGTTACTTTCTTGCTCAACCAAGTTTGGGGTGCAGAGAACTGGGAGGCACCAGCAGCACCCTGGAGAACTTGCTTATTGCACATGTTGGGCAGGGACCGATGAAGAGGAGTCTGGAAGTTCTCCCACCCCGTGGCAGGAAGGCTGTCGAAGGCAACCTGGTTTGAAACACTCATAAAACAGGTTTAAGAGCCACAAGACTTGAAGTGCCGTGCCTGGGAGCACATCAGGTAGACGGATCAGTGTGTTCCTATGAAGACTGGAGACAACCGTGTTGACCAGCTTTGGAGGTCAGCAGGGCATGGGTCTCTCCTACCTGAAACCTGGGAAATACCGGAAGGTATCAGTGTTCATTTCGTGTCTCCAGTTTGAATTTTCCTCAAGGTAGCAAGTCACTGAGGTGCGATTTCTCTTCATGACCCATCCCAGAAGATCAGTGAGTGAGGGATTTGGAAATCTGCACAACACACTGCTGAAGCCCCTTTGGATCAATGGTTGTAGATGATGATCATTGACAGCTGTCAATGCAGAGGCTTCCAGGCAGGTTCCCACCCCCGGCAGATGCAAAACGCCATCCAGGAATCACTTTGGCCCAAGCAAAGCAGAGCCAATGACTATATCTGATCCAGGTTCCAGCCCTTCCCATTTCCAGGAATTGTAGGGGACACATTCATTGTGCCTTGAGAGTGCTTAATGCCATCAGCAAAATCCACACGACAGGGAGCTCTGGGGCAAACATCCAGCTCTTTCCCACAAACCAACCCACAGGGAGGGGAAAAGATCACACGTGGCCGTGTACAAATGCACACGGATGACACACGCAAACATGGAGATTACCAGAAGTCGTTTAAGGACACCCTGGGAAACGTGAACACCCACAGCACTTGATGCTGATAAAAACTGATTGCTGAATATCACGGAGCAGAGTTAGAATACTGTGATTCTATTCACAAGGGTTGTACTCAAAAAGGGAAGACTTTAAGTTTCTGAATTATATTCTTAAAGATGAAACAGTGGTCTCCTTAGAATTTTCTTCAAAAGTAATGGGGTGGGTGGTTGGAGGCCTGGAAGGAACGAGGTTGGCTGTGGTGGATCCTGAGAGCTGAGGGAAGACCACGGGGAGCGCGTTACACGGTGCTTTCTATTGCTGCCTGTGTTTGAACTTTCCCATATTAAATTTAAAAGCAGAAAGAGCACAGCCCTGGAGGAAACCCCTGTCTCCATCCACCCCCCGTCCTCACAGTGCGAAGTGGGCATATGCACTCTCGGGCCTTCAGTCTCTTTATCTGGAGAGGAGTGGCATGATCACCAAGCCACTGCCTGGTCTGAGAGCATGCAATGAGCTCTTGCCCGCCCACCGAGAGGCGCGTCCACTGCCCTGCAGACCTCTGGCTCCTTGCCCCTAACTCCTGCCGTGTTCAGAGAGCATGCTCAGTGCTTCTCAGCCACAGCCAAGGAGGACCCTTCCTGGCTCCACGTGGGGAGCCTGAGGGTGAGCTGTGAGCCCTGAGAGTGTGGGCCGCGGGCACGTTCCCCAAACTGCCCGACTGTTCGCCATTCCACCTGGGTCCACAGACAGCCCTCCCTGTCCCGGCTTCCAGCTGTGAGTACCTTTCCGCACGAGGGCCTCAGGAGCTCTCCTTTCTGATGACTTGGTCCCTCTCACTTCTCCCTCAGCCATTCGGTCTGGTCTTTCTGGAAATTGCCTCCAGTTCTTTGCCAACATTTCCATTATTCTTCCTGTGGGAAAACCAACAGTGCTTTGCGAAGGCAGCTCGGATCTGCTGTCAGTCTCCAGTGCTATAAATAACTCCTCCTGTCCTTCCTTCATTTGCATTCCTTCACCCAGTGTCTTCTTGAAAGAAAATCTAATTTGACACAATTTTGACCTGTCACTTTCTACCTGGAAATTTGTGCGTTTCAAGTTCTGGTTGAAAATTTGTGCACACAGAAGATTACAAACACAGCCACACTGTTTTATTCATATGTGAAAGCTTTGTGTGTCTGTCTGTGTGTCTGTACGGCTGTGAGTATGATATAAAATATCTCAAGGCTTGTAAGGATCTGTTTGGGGTCTATCTGAGAAGATGCTACAAAGCAGTTTCAAATGTGTCCCCTTCAGCTCAGTCTAGCAAACAGCCTGTCGTTGCCCACTGGTCCCCGGAAGCGAGGATGCACCGCGCGTTGGTGAAGATCAGATGTGGGCATGAGAGGCTCCCTGGCGCCCAGTGGCTGGATGCCCGCCCACACCCTCTGCTCAGATGCAAGCTCCTGTGTGCACTGTCACACCCTGGCTCCGCAGGTGCTCACAGGTAAGTTCAGAGCTCCGTGGTCCTGTGTCTGTCCCCTGTCCCACCATCTCTGTGCAGTCCGGGTTTCTGCTCTGGCTTTGAGACGGTCACTGCACCTACCCGGGAGGAATTTGGCCTCTGTTTATTTTTTTAGCCGAGTAGAGACTTGCATTCTCCTGTACAGGTTTTAGAATAATGTGTTGACTTCATTAAAAAATTATAATTTTGACTGGGATTGCACTGAGATGTTAGTGTAAGGTAGGGGAAAAATCAAACTTGCTAATGGTGAAACACCCCACCCTTGGTCTAAGATTTCACCTACTTATTGAACTCTAATTTTGTGTTATTTAGCTCAGTTTAAATTATTTCTCATAAATAAATTCCTTTCTGAATAATTTTAGGTCTCTCTGATGATAATTGGTGCTGTGAATGGAATCCTTTTTCTTTTATATCATTAGATAATTACTTCTGCTGTACAAGAATATTATTGTGTAAGTAAATTACTCTGCAATCTTACTGAATTCCCTCAGTAGTTCCAGTAGTGCAGATCTTTATTCCATGTTCCCAGCATAGGCGTATATTATTTAAAAATTTATAATTTTGGTATGATTTTATAATATAAAATGGGGAACTTTATGGAATTGTTTTCATGCGCTTACTACCAGAACAATGGGCCTTTTATCTCTCTATTGGTTAATTAGTGCGTTTATTACCTTAGTAAGTTATGTTGTATCAACTTTATTGTCATTTTAGAGCTGACCAGCTAATATATTTGCATGTGTCTGAAGATGTATACTAAACATGGTTAGTCTACCTGTGGGAATATTTTATCACTTTTTTTTTTGATACTTTATTTCAGTTTCTGAAAGAGCAGTATTAACATATAAAGAATACACTTGTTGGTCATTTCATTTCTCTAAATATTCTGTTGTTTTCACATATTTTAAAATGATATAATTCAAATCCTGTATCTTCATGATCATTTTAAAATCTTAATTCCTAGTGTTCAATAGGTAGTGTCTCTTTCCTGGAATATATTTGATCTTAAATCTACTTATTATTACCCTGTCTTTTTGCATTCCAAAATTCATGTATTATTTTGTTTTAAGCATATTCCTGATAGATAACATATTATCCTATTATGATTATTCACTTCATCCTGAAGTCTCTTCCCAGAAATTTTAGTACATTTACATTTATTGTAGTAACACTCATATTTGCACTCGTTTTACCAATGTTATTTCATATTTTAAATTCTTATTATATTTTTACTCAGATTTTTCTACTTTGGCTTTCCTTTTTTATTGTTGAGTAGGACTTTGTATTGTGTGTATACTTATAGTTTTTGTATTTATCAGAAGCTGAGCATCTGTGTGCTTTCCAGTTTATAGCTATTGTAAATAAAGCTGCCATAAACATTCAATTATTAATCTGTGGGTTGACATATGTTTTCTTTATCTTGGGTAAATACCTGTGAGTGGGATTGATGGCACTGTTTTCCAAAGCAGTTGTAGTATTTTTATTTTCACCAAGAGTGTATGAAATTCAGTTGCTCCAGATCTTTGCCAGCATTTGGTCTGTGATTTTAACTATTAAATTCAGCTTTCAGCCTCCTGATATATAATGTGCATCTCCTCCATAACTAACACCATTGATAATTCCCCTCCTGTACACTTGTCATGTGCCTCTTCTGTGGTGAAATGTCTGTCTCCTGCACATTTCTAAATTAGTTTTTTTATTTCTCATTTTTGAGTTGTAAATGTCCTTTATACATTATGAATACAGGCCCTTAATTATGGATGTGTTTTATAAATATATTCTCTCAGTCTTTGGCTTGTCTCTCCACTCTCCTAGCAGGGTTTTCTGAGGCTTGTTCATTGTTATATAGTCCAGCTTTTCAACATGAGATTTCATGGTTTATGCTTTTGTATCCTATTAAAAGTTGCCTTATTTAAATTCATAAAAATGTTCTCTGTTTTTTTTTCTTCTAGAACTTTTCTTCTGAGAGTTTTAATTTATTCTTTTTAAAAGTCATTTTTGTCATTTTGATTTCCATAAATTTTAGAATTGTTTTATTGCTTTCTAAAAGGAAAAAAAACCCCTGATTTTGGTTGGGATGGTATTGAATCTATGGATCAGCTGGGGGATAATTTACATCTTTGTTTTAAAATACAGGTTTTCTTATTATCCATGTGTGGAGAGACTGACCGGTCAGGAGATGGTGCCGCTGGAAACAGGGTTTGCTGCTCACAGTTCCCCGCGGCAGGGGCGAGCCACGACCTGCGGGGCCACAGGGGGGAGCTCTGAGGTCACCCGGGAGCAGAGGAGGAGGGAGAGGGAGGGCAGAATCACACCAGGGTAGGCAAACAGGCTGCAGGCTGGCGGCTGGCTGGCGGGATCCCGCAGGCACTGGGTGCAGGAAGCGTCACTATCTTCCTGGTGCCTGGCGGGATGGTCAGGCAGAGGAAGGTGCCTCCCGGAGGGAGGGAGGCAGGCAGAGGAGGTAGCCCTAAGGACAGGCACCGCAGCTGAGTTGCTTGCTCTTCAACAATTGGTGGGCCCGGGAGGAGCAGTCTCTTCCTGCCAGCGAGACCCCACGAGCCCTGGGACATGGAGAGTCTAGAAAACAGGAAAATGCAGTTAACATAGTGTTTAAAATACTGAATGTTTCAGTCCGTGAACATGGGACTGCCTTTCATTTGTTAAAGTGTTTTAAAATTTCTTTCTGGGCCAGGCACAATGGTTCACACTTGTAATCCCAACAGCTTGGGAGGCTGCGGCAGGCAGATTGCAAGTTCAAGATCAACCCCACTAAGTTACGGAGGCCCTAAAGACCTAGCAAGACCCTGTCTCAAAAGGGAGGTGGGTAGCTGGGGATGTGGCTGTGTTGGACTTGTTAATTAATACATTAAATAAAGTTTCTTTCATCAATATCAAGTTGTTCGTTGCACCCATATCTTAGACAAATCTGTTTAGATTTTTCCTTAAATTTTCTATGCTATTTGGGACTATTTGAGATGGTATTTATAAAATTACACTGCTCAATTTTTCATGGCTAACATATAAAGATAAAACAGATTTAACATTTATTTCAAATGTATAGTAAGCTCACGTCCTGAAAACTCGCTAGTTTAATTACTAGTTAGAGTAGCTTCGCTTTTAATCCTGTTTGTGCTTTCCTCTGCCTTTGTGTACCACGAGTGCGCTACGGTGGTCGACTTAATCACCCAGATTATTGATTTCATTATCTGTCAGCTTATACGCTTCTCTTTCTGGACTATTTTCCTGCTTCCCCCCAGTGACTGAAGATTTTCACTGGATTTTGGATGCTGTGGTTGGGGGTTGTCGGGTGCTGGCTTTGAGCTGTGGGGGTCTTGCTGGGTGAGGGCTTTGACGATTTAAGTACTGCTGTGGCCAGCTGTGGCGGCACTTGTGATTCTAGTGCTGGGGAGGCTGAGGCAAGGGGATCATGAGTTCTAAGCCTCAGCACCTTAGTGAGGCCCTGTCTCAAAATAAAAACCGGAAAGGGCTGGGGACGTGGCTCCGTGGTCAAACACTGCTGGGTTAAATCCCCAGAACCGAAGTAAGTAAGTAAATCAACGCCCCCGAGATGCTGCTGAGATCCTGGGGCCTGGGGCTTCCTTTCCATCTCTGCAGGCTTGCTTCGAGGCTTTCTAGGACCTGCGTGAGGAGGCCGCAGCCCTCCCTGAGTCAGTGCTGTTTCTGTGGAAGCGCAGCCTCACGCCCTGCAGGCCCGCTGGGAGCACACTGACCGCACCACAGCCTGTGAGAAAAGCGCAGGCATGATCGCCAGCACGTCGGCACCAGGGACTCTGTTGTCCCGTGGACTCTGTGTGTCCCCAGCGCAGGCGCGTGGAGGAGGACACTGAATGCACCTCCCAGGTGGTGAGGTCATGGTCACTAAACCTCTACTCAGCGTTCTCTGGTTTTCACACTTCTCCTTGATGTGTGAACATGTTTCTTAGAGAAGGAGTTAACGGTGTTAGTAATGAACCATTCTTGCTCTAATGGCCGGAATGGAAATGAGAGACCATAGCTGTCATCAGCAGGGCCGGAGGGACTGGAGCCTGACATGCGTGGAGCACCCACTGGGCAGACCTCTGTGACCCTTTAGGACAGTTTGCTAAAGCCAGGGTCCACAGCCTGGGGAGCCGTGATCACAGCCCCAGGAAGACCCTGAAGGAACAGGGCAGACGCCCACCAGCCTGGGCAGGAGCGCTCGCGGCCGTGGGTCCCAGCCCTGCTCCCGGCCAGGGCCCAGCACCGCACAGTGGGACTCAGTGGGAGTGTGTCCAGCAAAGGGACGCAGCTCAGAGCAGGGGGTGAGCTGCTCTGTGAGTCTCAGCAGCAGACGGGAAGAAGCCCGGAGCGAAGAGCACGTGAAGCGTGGAAGGGGAAGCCGTCCTCATGCCTGACGCAGTATGGCGGCCCTGGGGACCAGAACCAGGCCTGAGGGGAGCCGGTGCAGAGCAGGCTGCTCTGGGCTTCGGTGCTGGTCTGGTATGCGGGTGCTCTGTCAACGTCACCAAGCCGCAGATGGACCATGGGCCCTTATCTATTGTACATGTCATTGTCCCCAATCAACACCATCTGGGAGGGGTCCCCTTTTTTAAAATATTTTTTATTTGATTTTTTTAGTTGTAGTTGGACACAGTACCTTTATTTTATTTATTTATTTTTATGTGGTGCTGAGGATGGAACCCAGGGCCTCGCGCATGCTAGGTGGGTGCTGTACCGCTGAGCCACCACCCCGGCCCCTGGGAGGGTCTCCTTTTACGGAGCTGCCTGTAACATACCCGCACAGTCATGAACTCAGGGAAGCAAGTCCATTTTGGGCACCGGAAGTTTGAATTTAGACATCAGTCAGTACTCACAGAACATGCAGAAGTTCTCTATAATTAAATAATATCAGTGCACAGCTTTGTCATTTCTGCAAACCCCAAGGTGAGCCCCATAACAACATGGAGAAGCGCGTTAGGAGGAGTTGTTGGGTGGCTGATGGATGGGTGATAACGTGACGTGGTACTCAGAACCATGGTTTTCTGCTCCTCTGATTTCTTCCCTCTGTCTTCACATCTCCCACTGGGATCCTACCAAGATGTCCATCTCCCTGGCTTAATCAGCATCCTCCTCCAAGCCAGCCTGGTGCTGCCGCCCCGTCTGCACAGCCCAGGCTCAGGAAGGAGCTACTCTAGGTTTGATTGTTTAATTCTTTCTTCTATTTTTGTATAAAATATGCCAAGACAAAATCTCCAGCAGTCATCATGGGAGGTATGTAGGAAGAACCAGCCCCTCCACCCTGGGTGCAGGCACAGGACAAGGTGGCGGCCACCTGGGCAAAAGCCCCCGTGAGAGCAAGCCTCCACCGCTCCTGACTGTGGGTGGTGTGGAGCTCAGCCCGGCCTGCGGGCACCACAGGAGGCATGACTGGAGGGCAGCACCTAGGATGGCGAAAGGTGTTTTGAGGTGGCGTTCGGCAAACCCACGGTGGCAGTGCTGGGGACATACTGCCTGCTCCAGCAGATCACATCGGCACGGCCAACCTCATCCCTGCGAGACTCCCCTCCTGTTTGTGAGGCTGCCTCTCCCTTCTCCATCTGAGGGTGATGTAAAGATGGGCAATTCTTCAGCTGTCCTCTAGGCCAAGAAGGAGCCAGACGGGCCAGAGACCAGGCATCAGTGGGCCACTGGAGGAGGATGGATGGGACACCCCTGGGGTAGCTCAGGGACGAAGGCCCAAGACTGCTGACACCCGGTTCCGAGGTCTCCCTGCGCCACCCCAGGGTCCATCCTCCACCTCGGTCTGGTGCCCTCTCCTAAGACAACGGCAGGAGTCCTGTGTCTTGCATGGAGTGGTTCTCTGAGATTCAAAAGGGAGCAGGAAGGCTCACCCACAGGAGGGGAGCCCCGCACAGGGCAGGGAATGACGCCCTGCTCCACTGCGCATCTGTCAGATCCCTGTGCATTCATTTGCAGAGCAGGTGGGACTCCGAGTGATATCACTGTGGCCTGATGAGGAGTAATGTCAGGTGGCAAAGAGGCAATTAAGTTGCCAGACAACTTCAATGATTTGTGTTTTAAACTTTCGATTTATCTCCACCTCAATTTGAGTCCATTTGCACACACTCCAACAAATGTCTGACACTAAGCCACTGGAAAAAACCCGCTCTGTGCCCAAGCGGGAAACAGGACGCCAGCGCAGGCGAGAAGAGCTGTGCCTGCTCCACCCAGTGTCCTCGGTGGTGGCAAGACGTCATTAAAAATGCACTTACAGATCTAGCTCGCTATTGATCAGTGGCGGGCTGGGGCGAGGTCCCGCGGGGAGAGCCAGCCCTGCAGGATGAACCCATGATCTCTTTTGATGGATCATTAGAGAAAGCGCTGTCATCATGTAATTTTCCACAGTCGGATCAATGATGTCAACTATGACCCCAAGGCTTGAGGGGTGACTCGGATTGGGGAGTTCTGGATTAATGGATGGGGGAGCCGTCGTACTCTCTCTAATGGATGGTGCGGAACCCCAGCCTGACCCAGAGGAAATCATTCACCACAATTCCTGAAGACAAAAGCAACATGGACTTCCCGCCCGGAAATCTCACTCTAAATGCCCGAGCAGCGTCCGAAATATGCTCTCTGCGGTGAAAGGCAGCGTCCCCCGCGCTGTCAGTGATGGACTCGGGGAAGCTGCAGAGATGTCCCCAAGTCAAAACACACAACATAAAGAGACCACTCTGGAAGACGTCTCTCTGTCTTGCTCTTCCCTGGTCCCCACAGCTGTGGCTCTGAGTGGGACAACTTCCGGAGCCCCCAACTAACCTGTGTCGATGCTGCTCCCCAAGGCTTCCCGACCAGGTGAAAGATGCCCCACGCCCGGGAATCCCGGACCTTCACCCTCTGCTTGTGCTATTCCAGTGACCCTCCGTGTGCTCGTCCGTTTTCTGTAGCCGTAACACAACACCATGGAGAGGGTGAGCTACAACATAAAGAGGCGTATTTGGAGTCACAGTCGGGGAGCCCACAGCCAAGAGTGTGCCCTGGACATTGGCTCTGAGGCCCCTCTTGCCCATGCCATGTCGGCTGTATCTGGAGTTGTCCGCCGTCTCCTTCCCTGGGGCATATGCTCGGTGCTGCCCCCTGCAATGGTCCTGCAGGATCCTTCCTCGCTGTGCTCACAGGGCATTGAGTGCCTTTTCCTGTGACCTACCGTCCTCAGCGGCCACCACCGTGAGCTGGCGCCTTGGCAAGGACAAGCTAGAGGCACAGGCCTGACTCAGCCTCCCTGTGCACAAATCCCCAGGGTCTGGGTGTCCACCAGGGACAGGGCTGCAGGGTGGCCCTGCCTTCACCTGGCTGGAGGCCCCTGCCGTCCACCTCACAGCTCAGTGGTAAGCGCTGCAGGTCACTCATTCACTGCCCATGATGCTGTATACGTCACTGGCCGCTGGTGCTGCAGCTTCCTCAGCTGTGCAACGTGGGCACCCTTGTCCCTCTGGAGGGTTGGCTGATGCACTGTGCCTATAAAACACCCAGAGCAGTGCCAGGCACACGGTCCTCCCAGTGGGGACCTGTCCTCACCGTGGCCTCCCTTCTACCATGACAGACCCCAGGCTGGTGCTGGGTGCTGGGCACTGGAGAAAGAGAAGCAGACACCCAGGTCCCTCGTGGGTGGACATGTGTCAGTCCTAACCCCAGCACGTAAGGATGCCAGGCATTTGGAAATGAGGTGGCTGCAGACAGGGCTAGTTAAGATGAGGACGTGCTGGAAGGGGGCTGTTTCCTGCTCTAACGTGACGGGTGTCCTTATGAAAAGGGGAGACAGGTGTAGACAGCGCATGGCACGCACACACTGTCCTTCCTGGTGTGCATACTGAGTTAGGGTGCTTTCCAGGGTCTGCCTTGGCTTTGCTGAGTCATGTTCGCCCTCCAAGGTACAACTTCCTGCAAGCCCACACCCATCGTGTCCCACCAGGGTGCAGTCCCTGTCTCATGCTCAGGACCAAATTCAGATGGCAGCACAGTCCCTGCTGCCCAGGGCTGCAGGGCACCTCTACCATGGGTCCCACATCTGCCTGCCCTGCCCAGTGCTCCCAGTCCCAGCCCTCTGTAGTGACCAGCTCTCTCTTTACACCATCATTCATGGGACAGCAGCCCCTGACACTGTGGTCACTCCTTCTGCCCCTGCTGGAGGACCAACGTGAAGAAGGGGCTTCAATAAATGTCCTCTGTCTTGACCAAAGTTTCCGCAGGAAATCCTGTTTCTCGACTAATGAATCCTCTAAGTTGAAAAATCGCCCTGAAGACCAGCTGCACATCAAAATGATGGGCAGTTATAGGCACTCAATGGAGATGTGCTGTGTTTAATGGAATTGAATTTCCGAAGAGCTGAACATTTCCTCTATCAAATATCCAATATATCCTGCCCGTGTGCAGTAGATAACGCAGCACCCACCTCTTGGAGTTTGTGGCCAGAGACAGAATGGCTTTTGTTAATGAACAAGGCCACTGGGAAGTTTGGACGTTTTAATCAGCTGAGTACATTTGAAAAGGATCTTGGTTACTATGAAGACAGAAAGAAGTTGGGTCTTCACCACTCTCGGCACGCGTTTCCCCAGGGCTTGACGCTGGCTGCAAGATCACACTGGACTTTCTTGGTCGGGTATGTGCTTCGAGCAACAGTGGCAGGAAGACCAGGCAGGACGCCCCTGTCTCCTGGAGCCACCCGAGGCCAGGACAGGGGCCTCTGCTTGTCTGAAAGGGCTTCCTGCCGGGGAAAGCATCCAGGAGAGTGCTGAGATCCATACATGTCCCGACAGCGCCAGGAGTAAGCCAGAGACATCCGCTGGGCCCCACCCTGCTCCGGTTCTGGGGGTTTTAAAGCCATGGCTGCAGGCGGTGACTTAAAGGAGCCAAGGGCAGAGAGGTTCCGGGGGCTCAGCTGCACTTGTGGCTCCAGTGTGTCTTACTAAAGCAGGTCACCAGACAAAATGCCGGATGCCCAGTTAGAGTTGAGACTCAGTTGAGCAACAAATGAATTGTTGGTATGAGAACATTCCAGACACTGGATTATTCTTTATTATTTATCTCAGGTTGGTGGCAGTGTCTTAGGGACAAAGCACCAGGCAGCCCGCGTGCAAAAGAAACATCAATCAGGCACCCAGGGAACCGCCTGTCAATCAGCAGGGTCTCCTGGGCAATCCTGGATCTCAGCCAGTTCCCTGGACCAACTCCATTGGGACAAAGGACTCTAAAAATCCCTTTTCCTGAGCCCAGCCCTCCCCTTCCTGATGTAAGCCCTATAAAATTCCAGTCCGCGAGCCCCACGCGGGTTCTCCTCAGACCCTCTTCCTATCCGCTCTGTGGGTCTGATGAGTTCTGCCTGGAGTGAGTCTCCATAAAGCCTTGTTCAGCGGCCTTTTAAGCTCTGCCTCCTTTTGGTTGCCGCCATTGCCTGACCTTACAACTTATTTATCTGTCATCCTAGGGACGGAACCCAGGGCCCCACACGTTAGCGGGTGCTCTGAGCCACATCCCAGCCAGCCCCTATTATTTTTCACTCTGAGGCAGGGTCCTGCTAAGTTGCTCAGCTGTCCGGGCCTCGTGATGCCCCTGTCTGGGCCGCAGAGCTGGGATCTGCAGGTGTGTCCACACTCAGCTCCAACGTTACCTTTTTCCTGCTCACTCCGCGAGCAAGGTCCCTGCAGCCAGCAGGCCTGCCTTTGCTCATGGCTTTAGGAAGTGATTGGCCAGCGATTGCTATTGACCCCTGAGCTCTGTGTTGGACTAACCCACGTCCACTAGCTCTTTACAAACAGCAGTGGAACCCTCTAGACCTACCCCTGGCACACTGTGGACATGGATGGGGCAAGGAGAGGGCAGGATGCCTACCTACAGCCCCAGGTGCCCGAGCATTACGGACCCACTGGACCACCCACCTATTCCTCCCTCCTTCTTCCAGCCTTTTGTCCAGTCGTCCACAGCTTTTCCTTATAGATACAACTGTGGAAGGCAGGCTGCAGGAGGAGGACACGACATGTACCGGGGCTCTTGTCCACTATGTGAAAGGCAAATGATAAACCATGACTCTGCAAGACGGTGAGGGGCGACTGTCACAGGGCTGTCCGTGTGCTGCCTGGAGCCTCTCTACAGGCTGAAAGCGTCTCCCAGGTGGCCCCTCTGGACAATCGTGCTCTGACAGATGGGGAGCGGCCATGGCAGGCCATCAGACTGACCTCGGCCAAGATCAGCACACAGGGAACACCATGCCAGGACCCTGGCTTCAAGGCAGGGTGACCCTGCAGAGGAGACTAGGCCACAGTCCAGACCAGCTCTGCTTGTTCTGTCTGTTCCTGGGGACCCCACAAGAGCAACCCTGCCCCACAAATTTTCCTGCCTGTAGGAAAGCACCCGGGATGATCTTTCATTGCCTTAATTTTCCAAATATCACAACTTATTTCCTCCTGTTTCCCTACCTATGGAATTCAGAAAGTAAGCAAGAGAGATGCATTTTGGTGTCCTTATATAAGAAAGGAACCTGAACTCAGGGACATTAGGAATTTTCACAAAGGTCCTGGAGCCCAAACCCAAATCTGATCCTCCAACCTCAGGAAAAACTCCAAACTGTGACCATGTGACAGCCAAACCTGGCAGTGTCCTCCGTGGCTGACCCTGAGCTTCATGCATAAATCCCTCTTAATTTGCAGCCAATGTCTCATGGCAAAGAATGGCTTTCCACCCCTCACCCAGCCCCCGCCCGCTTCAGAGCGGAGCAGGACAATGCAGGCCATTCTGAGGCTCCTGAAAGGGACCTTGAATGACAGGGCTTTATTCTGCTAATGTATTTGAGACATAAATTGTTCTTATCTCAAGCCATTCTCCAAAAGATTAAAAAATCTGCATTTCTTTGTGGGACAAAGGATAAGAGCTCAAAGGTGAGACTCAGACACAATGGGGCACTCAGACAGCAAAGGAATCCATGTCTGAGCTCACCCTCACCCCAAGAGAATTGCATCTGGCATCTGGCTTGGCCTCTGCAGGGGACTCTTCATGTCCTGAGTGGCCGGGAGGAGAGTGGAGGAGGAGGAAAGGGGGGCTTTGGACAACCAGGTCTCTGTTCCCCTCCCACAACCCATGGATGTATGGCATCAAGTAACCGAGCGTCCCATGGGTGGACCCACGGAGCACCCGGCCTCGCAGCTGGGCTGGGCTGGGGTCCAGGGAAGCTCATTTCCTAATGCCTCTGATTTCCCCCAGACTTGCAGTCTACCCCTCGTGAGTGGTCAGCCACACCTGGCTATGTAAATTTAAGTCGATTATACCAGGAGTCCTGCAGTGCCCCTGCCCACAGAGGTGTCAGTGGACACACAGGACTCATGTTGAATGAGAACTCCAGCTGACCAGAGTGAGGAGCGGCAGACAGGGGCCCCCTGGAAGCAGTGGACATTACCTTTTGTCAGAGAACTCCCCACTGCCCAGGCCTGTGAGGCTCTCTACCAGGAGGAGGGTGGTTCTCAACCTCTGGACTGGTCAGTGGGGAAGGCACCCCTCCGCTCGCAGACAAGCTGCACCCCCTTCCCTGCCTTCTCCCCGTTTGTGGAGGCTGGTGTCTGGTCCTGACGTCTCAGTGATCTGCAGACCTGAGTGTCCGTGTCCCTCCTGTCTCTGAGGTGTGTGTGGTAATGAACTTGCCTGCTCTTCTGCTGTTGACCTGCCTCGGTTACAGGCCTCTCCCCTCTGGGAGCTGTGCAGGGTGCAGGGGAGATGACCGTTCCCTCTCTGCATTAGGAGGGATGCAGGAGCAGGGCGGGGGCTGCTGAACAGAGTGCGTGCTGTGCGCCTCCTGGGCTGGCCATCTTGGGAGACCTGGACAGGCTCACTGTCCAGGAGAAAGCCTCTTTACGCCACTCAGACACTGGGGAGGCAGCAGCAGAAGACAGAAATCGCAGGCCACCTCAAACCCACGGACAGGGGTGTGTAGTTTACAGTGCCCCTGAGGCGGCAGGACACCACCTGATGTCACCACTGAGGGTGGCGTTGGAGCTGTCCTGCTCTGGCCTCCCCTTGTCTCTCCACTGCAGCGGCCAGCCTCGTCCTCAGCCCAGTCCTCTGCCTCAGTGGGGTTTACTGCATGCACACAGCCAAAGTAGCTCTTGGGGACCGCAGTGACTGCCTTCACCCGACACAGGGTCAGCCCTGGCTGTGGCTTCAGGGCAGGGCAGAGCCTCGTGGCTGGTCCCTTGCTGGTTCCCTTGGTTCAGGCTCCTGGTGTGCTCTCGAAGACCCATCTGACCCTTTGGCCTCCTGTTTCCTTGGACTTCCATGGACCCCGTAGTCCTGCAGGCAGTGCCTTCTGCTTCAGGAGGGAGAGCGCCCTGACCACAGGGTCTGCAAGCGTTTTGAGAGGTGGGAAGGACTTTCCTTGAAGGAGAGGGATGCTACGGGATGGAGGGTGGGGAAGTGGGGTGGAGGGCATCCCAGGCACATCATGGTCTGGGACATGTTGCCAGGAGGCCAATCTGTCCTCAGGAGGGGTTATGGATGGACCAGCGCTGGCCAATGGTCAGGGTCCTGGAGGGGGGTGATGTCGGGACCAGGTGTGGTCAGCAAGCATTTGGCTTTCATTGACCAAATGGTATGATGGCTTCTCACGAATCACTGAACAGGAATTTGGAGGAGTGTGGCCCGTCCTAGGTCAGCAGGAACAACCCTTGTCCTCCTAGGTCTATGGGGAAGGGGTTCCCTGAACAGAGTGGGGGATTTCCTGACCTTTTTTACTTCTCAGGGGCTCAGGGCCCATGGAAATTCATCCTTGTCATCTGCACCCACCGTATTGGATGGTCCAGGCTACAGAACACACAGGTGGCTCCTCTGGACAGTGCTGCTATGAGTGGAAACAGCAATGTCTCCCTTTGAGGTTCCTAGTGAGAGAGAGCACCAGAGCGGTCCCTGTCCCAGAGAAGATGTGCAACAGGCAGATGGACAGTCTTCTCGGGTCTCACCAGCTGCTGTTAGCAAGAGAGCTACTTCAGTTTGTGAGTGCTTCTGAAATCCTGCTCTGGGAGCCCATTCTACAGTGGAACCAGCTCCCGGGCTTGGCCTTTCTCTTTTGTGTTCAGAAGACCTTGTGTCCCGGGCCCTGTGTGGGCCTGGATCCCTCCCTTGCTCCAGGTCAGCCAATTGCCAAGGCCCCTGGTCAGGGCTCTGAGATCTGCTCCCTTCCTCCTCCGTCTGCTGGGCCAGATCCTCACTGACTGCACCACAGTGGACTCCTGGGACCCAGGGTGTCCCACACGGCCCCAAGGGTGGGGGTGACGGAGGCTGTGATGAAGTCTCAGTCCTGGGCAGAGGTTCCTCCCCTCCTCCTCCCAGGGGCCCCTATGCCTGCAGCTCTGGCCACTGAGCGCCTCCCCGGGAACCCACTGAAGAGTGCACCTGCCCGCCCTCCTCCTCTTGGTGTTGCGGTGCCTGGCGCACCTGCCTGGCTCCCTCCAGGGCTTCCTGCTGCAGTGCCGTGGGCAGGTGTCAGACAGTTGTGATCCGCTCCTCACTCTTCCATTGTTCCCTGATTTTGTTTCAGGAAATGACTGATGGGGAGAAAGATGCAGAGCAGAGACAAATTCACAGCTAATTCTTCAAAACAGTCACAAACGGCTAAGCAGAATGTGGGCGATGCTTCTACTTAATTTCCAAATTTGCAAGTGAAGCTAGGAGGAGCCATTGGTGGGAATACTTTTCAAGTCTTGGGTCTGCTTGGTGTCACAGCGTAGCCCAGGATGGCGGAGCTAGAAAACCAGTGGAGGTGGACAGCGTACCAAGGGCCAGCTGCTGGGAGGGAACTGGACAGGCTGAGTGCACCCCAAGGGGCCTGGAGGAGGGGGGCGACATCTGGACCAGGTGTTCACCCACCTCAGGCCTCATAATAATGACTCCTGCTCTTTCACTGCAGAGAGCCCATGGTGCACTGATGCCACCATCTGCCTGAGGGCCATCGGCTGCCTCCCTCTGGGCTGTCATGTGTGGTGCTGGGCAATGGACCTGTTGGTGGGCATGTGGCTATGTGGGTATGAAGGCAGGAGCGTCCTTGCTGGACTTGCCAGGCCAGCTGAAGCCATGTTCCAATTGCTCCACGTCCTGCCAACTCCTGGTGACGTCAGGCCGTCCTTAGTTTCAGCCTCCTCCAGGATGTGGGGGTGGCTGCTTGCTGGGTCACCTGGCTCCTGCGTGGCTGAGGGTGTGCCTTCCCTGTGTCCTTGGCAGTCAGGGCACCTCTCTGGGGGAAGGGCCCGTGCAGGATCTTGCCAATATTTTTATTGAGTGTTATTCTTCTTGTTGATTTGGGCTCTTTTGTTATATGTGTGTAAAAATGTTTTCTCCCTCCATGGTTTCCAAATTCCCTCTTGGTGGTGTCTCTCCATGAACCCGTGTTCCAGACTTTAACCTAGAGCCTGGGGCTCTGTCCTGTGGGGTTACTGTGCTCTGAGCCTTGTGTAAGAGCCTGCAGCTGCAGATCCCGGGAAGTTCTCTAATCGTCCCTCTTCCACTGAGAAGTGTCACAGCATCTCTGGAACAGGACTTCGAGTGTGATGTGAAGGTGACAAGATTTATTTTCTCCATCAACATTTCCAATCAACTCAGCATCATTTAGGGAAAAGACATAATTTCCCTACAGCTCTGGGCACCATCTATCACCTGTCCTTGAGCGGGAGTCTGTTCCTGACCCTGCCCTCAGGCAGGGCGTCCACGCAGCACAACCCTGTCTTAATGGTGGACCTTTGCAATGCAGCTTGACTCCTCCTAAGGTGGTTCCTTCAGCCGCATTCTTCTTTCAGATTATCTTACCATTCTTGACCCTTTGCACTATCATGTGAATTTTATAATCAGTTTATATATTTCAAAAGAAGATATAATGGCTTAAATTTTCTTTAGGACTACATAAATTCTCTCAAGTTGGAATACATTTGTATTTAAATATTTAAATATTACGTACTTTGGTCATATGTTTTTAATTATTTTTATTTATTTAATCTCTGCAAATAATATTTTGTAGTTTTCTAAAGAAAGAATCTTGCATATTATGTTTTTCTTAGGAATTTCAATTTTTTCAAGTTATGGTTAACGGTTTCCTTTGAATTTTTTTATAAATTGGTTTTAGTATATAGAATTAAAAGTGAGTTTTGTATATGGACCCTGTGTTCAGTGACCATGTTAAATTTATTTGTTATTATCTTGATTCATCTATAAACAATCTAGAATTTTCTACATGAAAATTGTGTTATTGGGGAATAATGACAATTTTATTATTTTTGCTCAATCTTACAACCATAATTTCTTTTTCTTGCCTTATTGCACTGGCCAGAACATTCTGAACATTTCTGAATAGAAGTGGTAATAGCTTGCCTGAGTACAATATTGGGTAAAAATGTCATTGATATCCTATTACCTACAGCAATGTGACTCTTTGGTAGAATTTTTACTGGATTCAGGAAGCCGTCTTCTATGTGGAGCTTGATAAGAATTTTTTTTTAATAATGATGAAGGGGCATCAAATTTATCAATTTAATTAAACATATCTATGAGATGAGCCTATGATCCCATAAGAACTAAACTACAATTGCTATGAAATATTTCATTTTTAACTCCGATTCCTTTTTGATTTAAAGTCTCTTTTGTTCAATGTGTGATAACTGTATTATTGTCATTATTATGATTAGCATTATTATTATTAATGTTTACATAGCAAAACTTTTTCCATTTTTAGCATTAATCTATATAGTTTTTAAAACATATAACTTGTATGAACATTATTAGTTGTACTTTTTCTTTAATAGAAAAATCTTGATATTTTAATTTGTATATCTAGTCTATTTACGTGTAATATAAACGTAAATTTGAAATTTGAAATTTTTAAATTTGAAATTTCTGCCTTAATATTTGTGCATTACATCTGATCTGTCATTCCATTGCCCTCTTTTCTTGAGTTCTTTTGCTCTATTCCAGTATTTTTAACATTCTTTATTTCCTTTTCTTCCAACTTACTTTTTGTGTATTTTTACTACATGTTTAGGGGTTACTCTGTGGATTATTACAGGAATCATTGATTTCCTAATTCCTAAAACCTTTTATCACTTATCAAATATAAAATCTATATCATACTCTAATCTACATCCATATTTCATGCTATTTTTGCCTGGTGATTTAATTTGATATAATTTTACTTCCCACCAATATCACAATTGAAATTGTGATTATTTGTGGTCTGTATAACTACAACTCTATGTGCCATTTACATACACCACCTCCTGCATTTCTTTGATTCCTCCGAGTCCCTTTCTACCTGAACAACTTTTGTAGCACTTTTACTGGAAGTTCCACTGTGCTCCGTCACCTGTCCCTGTGGAGGTCCTCCTGCCGCACACACACTCTGGTTGGTGGCCAGCATCTTCCAACACTGGGGATGAGACACCCCCATCCTTTGAATCCTGTTATTTCTGTTGGGCCATCTTTACTATTAAAGATCTTCCTAAGGCAACGTGTTTTGTCTGCCATGACTACTTTTAAGATCCTTGTCTTTGCCTTTGGTTTTTGTATGTTTGTATTGAATAGAAGACAAACTGGTTTGAGTGTGAGTGTGTGTGCATGTGTGTGTGAGTGTGTGTGTGCATGCGTGTGTGTGTGAGTGTGTGTGTGTGCACGCATATGTGTGAGTGTGTGTGTATGTGAGTGTGTGTTTCTTGGTCAGTTTTGGAACGAGCTCAGGTCACCGTCCTTGCCCTGCATTTCCTCTTCTCTTTGATTCTCTGCCTACAGTCACCACCTCCTAACGGTGTTAGTCGAGGATGGACCATCCGTGTGTCATGACTACCTGGGGACCTCGTGGAGCTGAAGGGCTGCTCCACAGGCACAGTCCTATCACCCAGTGGTGTCATGGCGGCCGTGGTTCTGTAGCTCCGAGCCTCACTCAGGCGGGAGTGGCAATGCTGCCGCAGACAAGCCTCCCGCCCACCGTCGTGTGGAGCAGGGCCGGTCGATGACAGTTGGTACCCGACCCTCGGTAACGGTGATGCACACCGTGTTCACTACACTATACTTTCCTCACTGTTTTAGAACGTCTCCTGTTTGTCAAAGTCTCTGTCCCCAGCATGCCCTGTAACACTGCCCCAGCCTCGCATGGACGTGTCCAGCGCACGGAGAGCCCGTGTGGAGTGACTGCACTGCCCGGGGGTGCAAGTGCCTGCCAGGATTGGCACTGCCCAGGGCGCGAGATTTCACGAGGAGCCACGTGACCACACCCACGTGCTGGGCTCCTCCCGCTGCCCCACGTGTCTCCCGTGTGTGTTTAAAGCACTTTCCACCCTTTGTCCTTGTGTTGCTTGGTTCCAGATCCTTCCTGACCGCTTCTCGCCGACTCGCCTTTCCCTCTGACGTGTCCTCCCCTGTTCATCCCCCTCAGCGGGCCGGGTCTCCATCCAACACCGAGGCTTTGCTGGGTTCACTACGTTTCCTCTGACAACTGTCTTTGTTATGGCGCAGGTGACACTGAGTCACGTGAGATGGCTTCCCACAGTACACTGACTACCTCCAGCCGAGAGGCTTCCAGATATCTTGAATTTATTAATGAAATTCACTATCAACCTCACCTACCTCCGCAGAGCCGCCGGTGGCCTCGGGCTTCCACAACTGGTCCTCTCTCCCCAGCGTGAGCTATTCAGGGCTCAGGCTATATGGTAGCACTTCCCTCTTCGTGGCTAAACAGTGTCCCACGGCAGGGATAGACCATACTTGGCTATCTATTGAGATATTGAGGATATGTGGGTTGTCCTCACCTTTTGGATATCAGGAATAGCTATTTTTATTTGAACACCTGTTGTCAACTCACTTGAGTGTCTAACTGGGAGTGGCATTGCATGGTGTGTGTGTGAGTGTTTCACCCTTTGAGGAGCCACAGAGCTCCTCTCCAGAGCATCCCTCTGTGCTCCCCCCGCAGTGGAGCAGGGCTGCCATCTCTATCACCTCCTAGCTGTGGACCAGGATCACACTGGATTTATTTAGTGAGTTTTTAGTTGTAGTTGGACACAGTACTTTTATTCCACTTATGTATTTTATGTGGCGCTGTTGAGAGCCACAGACAAGTCAAGATGGCGCCTGGCACTTTGCCAAGAGGAGTGGTTTGAGAAGTAACACCAGCGAGCCATTAGGATGATAGAGATTCCTTAATGACTGACTGCTGTGTCTAGATTATGTCAATTAAGTTAAGCTGTGTATAATTATTAAGATAATGAGGATTCCTTAATGACTGATTGCTGTAACTGGATGATGCTAAATTGAAACAAGCTGTGTATTCAGTTATGTATATAGACCTCTGCTGTCCTACAATAAGCGGCTCCCGCTCCTGCTGTATCAACCTTCACAAGTTGCTCGTCACCCCCCCAGTTATTTTGCTGCAGCCAGACTGCAGCATGGTGCTGAGGTTGGAACCCAGGTCCTCACATGTGCTAGGTGAGCGCTCTAGCCCCAGCCCGAGCCCCTCACTGTGGTTTGGCTTTGCATTTTCCTAACGTCTAATGGTGTTGAACATATTCCCATGGGCTTATTAGGTGTTGAGATATCTTCTCTGAGGAGATGTCCAGGCAGGTCCTATGCCCATGTTTGCATGGGTTTATATTTCTTTTACTTTGTTAATCATAGGAGTCATTTCTATAACCTAGATATTGGAATTTAATTTTGATGAAGCCTAATATATTTTTCTTATCTACTTTTCTGCAGTTGCTTGTGCTTTGTTGTCACATCGGAGGGATCACTGCCTAATCCAAGACCAAGAAGATTCACTCCTGTTCTCTTTTAAGAGTTGTAGAGCTCTGGCTCCTACCTTCAAGCACTGGTCTATGTCGATTCCTAAGTGTGATGTGAGGAAGCTTCCAAATTCCTCCTTCTGCCTGGGGATGCTCCAGGATGTTGGAAGGTTCCTCTCTCCCTGAGTCATTTCAACACTCTCTTGGGGAATCCACTGGCCACAGACAGAGGGTGCTATTTCTGGAATCCTGGCTTCATCCATAGACAAGTGTCTCTGTCTCGTGCCCCTAGCACCATTTCTTTGTTTGTGGGGCTTAGCAGCACTTGGAATTGGGAAGGTGGGTATCCTGGCTTTATTCTTCCTTCTTACAGTTGTTTGGACTTTGTGGCTCTTGGCAATTCCTGTGTATTTTAGGATTAGTTTGTCTGCTTTGTAAAAAAAAATAGCACTTGAAATTTTGCAGGAATTGTGGTGAATCTTCTGGTCAGTTTCAGGAAGATTCTTAACACAGTGCTCTACATTTATTTATTTATTTATATCCCTAATTTTTGACATGTTTTGCAGGTTTTCATGTAAAATACACATTCCCAAGTATATTATCCTTTCAAATGCTATTATAAGTTGAATTGTTGCCTTAATTATATTTTGGGATTGTTCTTTGACAATGTATAAAACATTTATTTTGTATATTGATGTTGTATCCTGCAACCTTGCAGAATTCATTTATTATGTCCAGCAGTTTTTGTTTATTTGTTTTGGTGGATAACTACAGAGTTTCTATCTATAGGGTCATATGATCTGTGCCTATTGATCATTTACTTTCTTTTCCAACTCACATGAATTTTTTTCATGATTTTAGCAAACTTCCCGTCTCTCTTCTTAATGATCAGTCCTAGGTAAAATCAGCCAACTTTGTTGATTTAAAACACTTTTAGTTTTACTGATATTCTCTATCATTTGCCGTTATGTTTCATTTACGTCTGCTCTAAGTTTACTATTTCCTTCTTTTATCTTCTTTTTGAGGCACAGAGATTTATTTGGTGAAGCAGAGACCCAGTCCAGGGAGGGTGTGGGCCCCTTGAGAGGAGGATGCTTTGGGGGAGCCGGGAACTGACTTCAGGGAGACTGTGGCTGTCTCTGGAGCGAAGCAGCCTCCTCCTTTTCCCCTGATCTGTGTTTAAATTGCTTTTCTGTCTCTACTTTCTTAGGGTGGACGGTTCCTTGGTTGTTGGACATCTTTCCTTTTTAAATATAGGCATGTGCTGCTCAGGCTCTCCCTGGAGCCCTGCTTTTCTGGGTTTTTCTGATTTCCACGGAGCTCTCTGCAGGCCCCTTGGTCATTTAGGAAGGTGTTTAATTTCCACATATCCGTGAAGTCCCCAAATCACTTGTTCCTGAGGACTTCTACGTCCACGCCGTGGCGACAGAAGACAAACCTGGCTTGATTCCACCCTTTTAAAGTTCTTGGACTTTTCTATGGCCTGGCGCAGGTCTCCCTCCGGGAATGCTCCGGGTGCACTGCGGCTGCTGTGGTGGAGGGACCTGTGTCCACAGTTGCTGGGCAGATGGCCGGCCACACGGTCAGACCTCGTGGTCTGACCATGGCTGCTTCCTCACTGACCTTCTCTCCAGTTGTTCTGCGGATGGAAAGTGGGTGCCGAGTCTCTAGGTACTGACATGGAATTGTCTGTTTCCCCTTTCAAGTTGTCAGGTTTGGCTTCATGTACCGGGAGTTTTCTCCTGGGGAGTGTGTACATGTGTAATTGTACGTCAGTGGATTGATGCTTTGATCACGGTAACATGTGCTCATCTGTCTCAGAGCCATCATCCCGTGTCGACGGAGCCAGCTCAGTTCTGTTTTCATTCCTCGGAGCAGGCTGGTTTACGCCCCTCACCTTCACCCAGTTGTGTCTTAGAGTCTAGGTGAGGTTCTTGGAAACTGCGTATCCTTGGATGGCTCTTGGCCATTGTGCCCATTTCCTTGTAACTGAGGAGGTTCACTCATATTTGCACTTAATGGATTCATGGGCAACTTTACATTTTTCTGTTATTTTACTCCTTGTTTTTGACATTTCTAATGAGACCCTGGTTTCAGTTCTTCCTTTGCTTCTTTTGTCTTCTGGATATTCTGTAGGGTCCATGAAGCCCTGGCCATGTCCCCTGCGTATTCCAGGCATTCTCTTAGAGAATCCCTGGATATTAAAATTGGAGTTTTAAGGTGCAGAATCTAGTTTAGAATAATGAAAACAGTTTAAATAGAAGCCCAGCTCCCACGATTCCCTTCCCCTTCCTCCAGCTCCTCGCACAGCTCACATCTTCCTGAGCTGTGTGCCTTGGTGGACCAGCATTTCTTTTTACAGTTATATTTAAAGTCAGACAGGAGGAAAGACAGGAGTTTCAACAACAAAAATAAAGTCTCACTCTGGTCACCGACCTCCGGCAGCCTCCCCAGGGCCCTCACCCCGTGGTTCTGGGCTGCTCCCTGGGGTCCCTTGGCCTCCGCCTGCAGGACCCCATGGCTGTTGATGGCAGAGCAGGGGCACCACAACAGACACCCTCAGCTTTTACGGAAAACCCTGGGGTGCCCTAGTCGCCACCGTCTTTGGAAGGTGTTGTGGCGAGGCAGAGGATTTTGATCAGTGTTATTTTTTCTTCAGTGCTGTATGCTCTCTCTGCCCTCTGGCCTCGGATCCTGTCTGAAATGGCCCTGAATCCTGTGTGGCTTCCTCATACGTGACCACTGCTTCTCTCTTGCTGTTTCCAAGAAATTGTCTTTGGTTTTCAACCTACTTGAAACTTACTGAGTGTTTTGAATGTGCAGGTTCTTTTTCATGCATGAATATATGAATCTATTCTGAATGATTTTAATGCACCAATAAAATTTTCTGAAACTAAAAACATTAGGTTGAAATTGCAAAGTAAGGTCAGTGGGACTTCCTGCGATTCCCCTCTTCCGAGGCCTTCTTTCCCACCACCCTCCCTGGCTCACACTGTGTGTCACAGTACAGTGCAGGGCTCCCTCTGTGGCCCATGGGACCCGAGGCCCGCCACGCACTCTCCATTCCTTTTCTTTCTGTGCTTCACCTGGGAGGATCCTGATGGTCCTGTGTTCACTCTGCTCATTTTCCTCTTCCTGGAACTGGGCTCTGGAGTCCCTTGTGTGAGTTTTTCGCTGTAGTTTCCGCACTTTCCAACTCCCAGTCTTTATAAATGGATCTTTCTATGACATTTTCTGTTTGGTGAGGTGGAGTTCTCAACTTTCCTATTTCCTTAAATATTCCTTGGCTCTTTGAACATATTAAAGTTGCCCTCGACAGTCTGCGTCTCCTGTCTAACATCCTGGCCTCCACACGACCGGCCCTGTGGGCTGCAGGCTTTCTGTGTAGGGGCTGACTTTTCTGATTTCTTTGCGTGTCTTGTATTTATTTATTGACTTGAGAGCTCGTCATGCTGACTGACAATGGCACTTCTGTGAATCAGGAGTCCCCTCCGCAGGGTCAGTGCCCTTGCCTCTCGTGATAGTTGTTGCTGTGTCTAGAGCCTCTTCTCCACTGATTCTCTGGCCTGCGTGTTTGCAGCGTGGCATGGAAACCTCCCCTGACTCGCTTAACGGTCAGGTAATGGCTGTGCAGAGGTTCCCCTTGGTGGCTGGGAAGATGGCTCTCCTGGTCTTGCCTGGTGTTTTGTGTTTGGGGCGCTCCTTCCAACCCTCACAACCCTGCTTCTCTCCAGGCCAGAGCATTTCAAAGCCCCTCTGGACCCCTCATTCCCCAGCCCCTCCTTTGATCTTGACCTTGGCCTCTTGTTGGCAACTCCTCTCCTCTGCCTGGGGCAGCTGCAGAATGAAAGCACTTGTTCCTCTTTGTCTTCAGCAAACCACCTGCTGGGGGCCAGGAACCTGCTAGCCTTGCAGGTGGCTGAGGCACCCTTGCAGAAAGCAGTGGATGTGTCAGATGAAGGTTGGTGCTCTGTTGGTGTAGAGGCCTGAAGCACACCCCCTGGTGCTTTTCCCTCAGGTGCCCGGACGGTGAGCGGCTGGGACAAGGAGCGGCTCAGGTGCCAGGAGAAGGAGCCAAGGAGCGGCACACCGGGACGGTGAGCGGCTGCTCTTCAAGGCTATTTCTGAGCTGGAGAGTGGAGGAGGGATGAGAGCAAGTGGAGCCACAAACAAAGCTCACTTCCTGACACGGCCTCCCCTTGCTTCCCTAAACCAATGCTCCTGAGATTTCTGCAGGTCTTTCATGATTCCCAGAGTTCTGGCAAAGCCCTGGCCGTGTGGAGGGCGCGCGCCTGGCCTCCCTCCCTCCCTCACTCTGTGGCCGACGCCATGCCTAAGTTTCCCTCCGGCTCTGTCTTCCTTGAAACCCGACTGTGGGGTCCCCAGGATGAGTTTTCAAGCACTCCACACTCACGGATTTGGGTTCTCTTATGTATTTCTCCAACTCATCATCTGTGCTTTTCAGCAAACATTTACAGTGTGTAAACGGACTTTTTTCTCCTGAAATCCTGTGGATCTGTTTCTGATGTTGTTTTTTCGCTTGGCCTTTGTTTCTTTGGTACTGAATTCTTTAGCTCTGGCTACCTGGCTGGTATGCCTGATAATTTTTCTTTTTTATTTTATTTTTTTTCCTTTTTGGATGTCAGACATTGGATGTGAAAATTTATAGATAATGTGATGGTTACTGTCTTACTTCAAAGACTACTTGCTACTTCCTCTGGCAAGCCTTTGTGCTGGGGCTAGTTCCAAGCTATGAATTCATTTATTTGAAGCTGGGTTTCAGTGTTTGTAAATCCTTGTCTTATTTTGGCTTGCTCTTACTCCTGTGTAGCCCTCCAGAGATTCCAAATTAAAGTTTGGATCATTTTCTAGGGCTTTTCCTTCTCAAGGGCTTTGAAAAAAAAAATTGTTTCCTGGCCACATAAGAGTTCCAAAGCTCTACTCAGCTTCTTAGACCCTCAGCTGCTGCTAAAAACCACAACGCACAGGCAAAGCCAAGTGCCACAGAGACCAGCCGCACAATGCAGGCCCCACCAGCCTCTGAGTGGGGAACAAGTGGCCTGGGGGTGGCTCCCTATGAAGAACACTGGCAGGGCAGCTGCCTGCCACCACAGAGTCCCTGAACGAACTCCTGTGGCCTCTGCCCCTTGCACTGGCCACGCCCCAGCTCCTTTCAGACAAGTCTTCTCTGTGCGGCTGTTTGTCCACCTGGAAGCCCAGATTCGCCCACCTGCACCCACTCTCTAGCTGGTAAAATGCAAAATTTGTTTTCAGATTCAGCTCCTAAAATCTCATCCTTATTCCTTAATCTGTGCCCAGATCTCCTAGGACAAGTTCACATTGCGACCGACCACCAGCTGGACGCCCCCATGTAGAATGACCAGGCCAGTAAGAGCTGCTCTTGGACTCCTGGTGCAGTGGCAGCACCCAACGCTGTGTGGCCCTTCTCCAACTGGTCCGCCTGTGGGTCTCACAGTAGAGACGGAAGCTGCTCACCAAGTCCTGCAGGGAAGGAGCCGTCTCGGCTGTGAGCTTCTGGGCCCTGAATGGGGAGATCAGAGCTGGAGCAGGCGCAGTGACTGCTCCGAGGCTCCGAGGCTTTGAAGGGAGCTCTGAAGGCTGCCCTGCGCATCTTGCCGTGTGGTGGCCCAGTCCAGCCTGGCTTTTGTGGTGCACGGATGGTGTGACCTAGCCAGGCCTTTGACACAGAACCACGATTGCCTTTGAAATCCAGAATTCGTCCACTGGCTAACTGCATCCAGAGGTACCAAAACTTGTGCACACTTTAAGGAGAAAATTCACCAGGAAAGCAAAATTGCAGCTGTCTGTCTCTGCCCCTCCTCTGTGTAGGAGGGAGGCTTGTGTTTCTGAAGAACGGTGCCAGGAGGCTACTGACGGCTTTGTCAGGTGACACAGAAACAGCTGTTCCCATGAACACCCTCCTCCCAGACTCATTGGCAGGGAAGGAGGTCTCCGCCAGCAAGATGACAGCAGAGCTGGTTTGGTGGCCTCCGGGGGATTTGGACACTTTCTGCATCTCTTCACTAAGCACCTGGGTCTACAACTACAGGTGTCCCATGATTAGGAGGTAGTGCCACGTGGCTGGCCCACAGTGCTCTTCCCTGACGAGGAACGAGTGAACAAAATTGGGTGCAGGGGGTTCTAGGTCTAGCAGTACCCTCAGGCCAAACCCTGGGATGTGGGTGGCTTGACATCTTGGTGGATTGGACCTGGGACACAGACAGGAAGAGTTGTCCAGTGACCAGGAAGTCCAGGAGGAAGTGGATCCTTTGGGAACAGTGGCAGGGAGTCAACTTGTTGGCCTGGTGACCCAGGGGGTAGGACAGCAGCTGCTGCTGCTGGTGTGGGTCACACCCATGTTGCTGGACCCTGGACACCAGTGTGGGGCCGCACCCTGCCATGCTGCCACAGCTCTGGGGGACGCCACTTCTGCATGTTGCGGGCGGGAACCCGTCTGCATGGTGAACTTCCCTGGCAAGTGCCAAGCCTTCATCTTCTTCTCACCTCCACTGACCTGCCCTTGAACTATGTACAGCAGAGAGGGCAGTGGCCGGAAAAGCAGGAAGTCACCTTTGTTAAAGCATCCAGACCAGCTCGCTGGGAGCCGCCCAAGGCAGAGTGTCAACAGCTGCGAGAGGCCCCTGCACTCAGGCCAGGGCACCCCTCTTCATCTCCAGGTGCACCTGTCCCCCAAGGGAACTTTAAAATTTTTAAAGTTTTTAAAATTTTTTTAAAAATGTTAACACCGATGTGCACGGCTGCTGCTCCATACTAGAAGCCTCCTGTGTCAAGGTCCCCTCTGGGAGGAGACCTGCCCGTCATTGGGAGGAACTGGCTGAAAGATGACAGGGCTGAGTAGTCCCCAGCCTGCCATCTGCAAGCTGGTGACCCAGTGGTCAGGTCAGGCTAAGAGAAGAAGATTCCGGTCCCGTTGGAGCATCATTAGGCCGAGTGTGTCCCGCCGTTGCCTGCCCTGGGTTTTCTGCTGGCCTCCCGCTGACTGGGGGACACCACACCTGGCACCGTCTGCTTCGGGGCTCACCTCATCCAGAGACCCTCAAGGACACTCCTAGAACAGCATTTGGCCCAAGAT
Organism: Callospermophilus lateralis; assembly: GCF_048772815.1. Classification (NCBI taxonomy): domain Eukaryota; kingdom Metazoa; phylum Chordata; class Mammalia; order Rodentia; family Sciuridae; genus Callospermophilus; species Callospermophilus lateralis. The sequence continues at coordinate 165,077,554 of NC_135308.1, forward strand.
CTGGGCACCCGGTGGCTCAGCTGGGCGACACACAAATGAACCCACGCGGCCGCAGGTTCTGACCAGAGCCCAGCCACAGGAGGAGGACTCTCTGAGCTCCACTTTCCTTATTTTCAGAATGTAGAGGAGCATGGCAGCGACTCACAGGACGGTGACGGGTGTCAACAGCAGTGCTGTGAGGGCATGTGGCCGGGACCCTTGCAAGGCACAGCAGCCCTTGATCTCATTACCGCCAGCCTGTCCTGAGCAAGGGCCCCGCCCACCCTGACCACCCAGGGAGGGGTCACCCTTCCTCCCCTCCACAGAGTCCAGGTGGTCAAAGGCCCCTCCGGGCCCGAGTTCAGGAACAGGTCTGCAGTAGGCTTCTTTCTGCTGCCCCGGCTGCCTGTCGGGCAAGGTCTTCCCGTCAGGCAAGGTCAGCCCGGGCAGGGGACCCGTACATCTCCTACCTGGAGAACCCCACAAATGGGCTTCTTTTAAAATATAAAAGTTGGAAAGCGGCCACACTGCAAACTCATCGGCTCCCTCCAGGAAGAGCTTCCATAGCGTCTATTAAACATAAATGAGCGTCCTGATTTATCTCTCTTCTCCAGAAAGCAGAGCAAGGTTCCCGCAGGCCTGTGCCCTGGCTCCAGAGCATGCGAGGGGGCCGACCTCGTGGCAGGAGACACAGACAGTGACCTACATTTCACGGCTGTTTGGGATGATGAAGATCTCAAATGAAATAACTGGTAATTGACTCTATAAATTTTACATATGAAAAGCAACATTTTCTTAATGAGTGCAAGTTTGTAATTTAGCTGTGTTTTAATAACGGCTTAGAATATTAAAAAACAAACAAACGCGTGATGGTTTTCAAGCTGGACCTCACGATGCCGGTGCGCTTGGCTGTCCACAAGGCTGGTGCTCCTTGGGGGAGGTGCCGGATACAGCTGGCAGGACCACTGTGCCCAGAAAGAAGCCGGCCAGCTCCCGGGGGTCTCCGCTCCTGGCGTGTCCCTTCTCCCCATCAGAGCCAGGAATCACCCACCCTTCCGTGGAGGAGGATCCCGGGCCTGTGAGATCATCAACTCTCCTGTCTACCTCCAGCTCTCCTGGATGTCAAAATGTTGACTTCGTCCTTGCTAAAATGTAGCTCAAAAAAAAAAAAAAAAAAAAAATCCCGTCTCTTCCCGTTTTGAGCAAGCCGCGTCGTGTGCGGCATATGTTCCTGCATAACGATGTTCCTAAGTGAAGTGACATTTCGGAATAATGAGGCTTCGGTGACAACGCGCGAGAGATGTGGCAAGGGTGCTCTCGTGTAGAGGGAGCGCAGACAAAGCAAAGCTCGCGACCAGGCAGCCTGGCTGCAGCTGCCCTGGACAGGCCAGCAGGCCAGCCGTCTCCAGGGGCGCCCAGGGACTCGTGAGTGTGTGCCAACAGGGCCTGTCCCTGAGTCCCACTCCCCATCCGGATCCTCAGGGTCAGCCACTGAGAGGATCGGAGAGGGCAGGGAGGTGGAAGTTGCGGCTGAAAGCAGAGAGCGGGCTTGAGTGCAGACGGGGGCAGAGCCTGCTGAATGGGCTGGAGACCCGCTCCCGTCTCCCCTCTCACCCTCTCTGCCCCTTCCCTTCCCCATGGGAGACACAGCAAGAAGGGCCTTGCCTGCCGATGCCCCCACTGTGGCCTTGGACTCCCCAGTCTCCAGGACAGTGGGGAAATAATCTGTGACCCTTGTAGACTACCCGTCTCCGAATCCGGGGTTGCAGAGGCAGCTGCTCTTGCGTTAAGCTGTGTCCCACCTTCAGCCAAGGCTGAAGGGCTCTTTACCCAGAGGGTTTGGGCAACAGAGGCCCTGCCAGCTCCACCTCCCTAGAGGGAAGGGGTCCTCTGGACTGGGTCGGCCAGCTGGGGTCCCCACAGAGGCGGGCACAGCGCTGCACAGCACAGGACAGAACTGCCCTGCAGACCCCACTCAAGACCCAATGCCCGGCCCAGCACCAAGAGGACAGAGCCCACTGCAACCCCTCTCAGGCCTCCGAGGACTGGCTGGGCCCCTGGGGACCCCTGCCCCAGGCCCTTCTGGGGCCAGAAGGAATTGTCAAGCAGGTGGAGGGGAAGTGGGCAGGGGCAGCCCTGGTTTTTCCTGAGCAGTCTCAGAGACAAGAGGCACCGTCCTACTGAGACTCCCAGCAGCTACTGCAGGACTGGGAAGGTGTCCCCTGCTCAGCCCACACCAGGGGACATTCAACCCCCAGGATGGTCGCCGTACTGCCCAGCCCTCCAAGTGGCCCCTGACAAGTCCCATCTGTCTTATGGAAGGCCAGGCGCAGGCGGTGCCCAGCTGCAAACCCTCATCCGTGCACTCCTGCAGCTGTGGACCGGCTCCTCCATTCAGAGGTGATTGCTGAGCGTGCCGTGCGCCAGGTCCTGGTAGGATGACCACAGCTGTGACAAGGGCCGGAAGGGCACACGGAGGTAAACCCAGGGACTGCAGTGATTGGGTGATGAACAGGAGCCTGGGGGAGGAGGGGGCTGGATGGGAAGAGCCAACACACAGCCTGCTCCACAGGCCACCTGGAGAGCCAGAGCAGGGGGCTCCCTCCCGCTGCCCTGGGGAAGCCACCAGAGGGTAGTGCTGTGCCCCGGCCCCTGGGTGCCTGATCCTCCTTCGTCCTTGGAGATGGAGCCCTGGGGCCAGTGCTGACGCTCGGGCCTCAGGACCAGGACAGGAGAGGCGGTAGACTGCCCTGTCCATCATGGCACTTGCAATCTGAAGTTCGCCATTTGGGGAGCGAGCATCACTTTCGCCTTGGCCTTCGCAGGCACGTTTCCCGTGACAAGCATTTCTCCACCCCCTCCTTGGGGACCCCGCCTGACACAGAGCTGCTATAGGCCACGCCTCCATCTCTTGGCAGGGCTGCGTTAAGAGGGCCTGAAGAAAACTCCCCCCAGCTGTCCAGGCAGACCTGTTGGCCATGGGGCTGACTGCAGGGGCTAGAGAGAAGGCTGGGTCAGCCCCACGCTCCCTCTTCACCCCTCCACACCGGGAGCTGGACACCCCTTCTCCTCTCAGACCAAGGGCCTTCTCGGGGTTGAAGATGGGGCGTAAGCTCATCAACAGGCTGTGACTGGGCCCTCCAGGAGAGGGCTCGACGGGCCATCAGAGGGGGCTGTGTCCAGTGGAGTTGGCCCCCTTCTTGGAGAAACCCAGGAGGGGTCTACCCCGCATCAGTCCAGCTACAAAACAGAGCCGGCTGGGTGTTCCCTGGGAGCTGAGGCGGCAGGGGTCTACCTGGGTTTGGAACCATCTGCCCCCCTCTCCACCTCTGTTCCCGCACACACCCTAGGTGTGCATGATGCGAGTGCACCCAGAAAAGACATCCACCAGGAGCTCAGAGCGCGGGCTTATCTGGAGTCGGCTCTTGCACACGTGACTGAGGTAAGAGCCTTGGGATATGATGATCCTGAACAGAGTGTGTCCTGAACCCGGGGGCCAGTGTCCTCGTAAGATACAGGGGACAGAGGTAAGACAAAGGTGGGAAGGACTGATGTGTCCCCAGCCATGGAAGCTGGAGAGAAGTACACCCAGCGGGAGGCAGCCTGGGGCAGGAGTGTTCTGCTCTTCTCAGCCTCGGGGTTGTGCTCCTGGGTGACAGCAGCCCAGAACCCTCCCAGCCACTGTGAGCTCCTGTCCCTGTGGGTCACCTTCCCCAGGAGTCAGGGGACCCTGTGGGGACCTCTGCCTACTAATCAGTCACCTCCACAGCCTCAGGCCCTGGCACACAGTAGGTGCTCCTTGGACATCCTCCACTGAGACCAGAGAAGACTTCCCTGGAGTCCTTTCAAGGAGCAGCGAGGGGCCTGCGGGGGCACCTCAGGGACACAGGCAGGAAGTGTCAGGGAGCCTGCGACACACTTCTGACAAGAGTGAGGTCCGCCAGCTGGTGCGGAGGAGGCCGAGAGAAAGCGTTTTGATCTCAGCCCTGAGACAGGAGATGAGCCCAGAGGAAGCTGCGGTGGGACAGTGGTGGCCCCGGGGCAGGGGAGTGAGACTTCTCCAACACCCCCACGTCTCCTTGCTATGCACCCCCACAGGGTCCCCCAGCGGACAGGGTCCCCCTCCCCACTCCTGGGGGTTCCCACCTCCCAACACACAGGCACGTTAGTGGTGCCTCCAGGGACCCTCAAGCATGCTGCAGGTGCAGGTCTTCCGGGGGCTTTGCACAAGCCCCTGTGTCCCCAGCCCAGGTGTATAATGGAGCCTGGTTCAGAGACTGGCTGCACAGCACGGTACTGTGTGAGCACATGCTGACTGCCCTAGCAGGACAGCTCGCACACCAAGTGCTGTTGCACACATGCACACACATGCACACATGCACACACGGACGCACGCACACAGACGCACACACACATGGACGCACACAATAAAGCATTAGGGGTGGTGGACGTGTCTAGGATCTCATGGTGGTGATGGCATCCTGGGCGTATCAAACTGCATGCACTAAATATGCAATTTTTCTTTATCAGTTATACTTCAGTGAAGTCTGAAAAGATTTTAAAAGCTAGTGTGAGGACACTGGCCAACGGATGCCTGTCGGGGAGACCCCACCCCGTGACCTCAGGGCAGTGCAGAGCCTACTCCTGCCTGCACGTGTCTCCGGGCTCTGGATGCCCCTGTGGGAGTGGGCTGGGGCTCAGCTGGGCCGCCCTGCAGACATGGAGTGGGCACCTAGGGCTCCCTGCCTTCCCGGCCAGGCCCTCCCACAACCCGAACCCAGAGGCACCGCTCCTAGCTGCCTGCAGACTTCCTCTGACCCTCCTGCATTGCCACGGCAGCCCCGGCTCCCCAGACCCCTGGGCTCACTCACTTGGGTGTGGGTCCTCACCGGGCAGGTCTCCAGTGTGGACCCCTCCGACCTTGACCCCTGCCCAGCCCAAGGCCCCTCATGTGGCCTGGTGGAGACTCGGCCTCTCCATCCACTCATAACTCACGGAGCCCAGGCACCTGGACGCTGGTGGGGGAGCCCCCTGGGGGAGGCTGGGGAGCAGAAAAACATGCCAGGAAATCAGCAGGGGGGGCGAGGGCCCGGCTGGGTGGGAGCGGTCACTGTCTCCCCGCCTGCGCCCTTCCCGCCCTTCCCGGAGACTCGTCCTGCGTCCTCGATTGCTGAACCCGTGCCTCCTCCAGAGACCTACGGGACGCCTAATGGAGGTTAGTATTTATTTAGGACTCCGGGAGGCTCTGGGCTACAAAGCTGACGTGGATTAGTGCTTCTCATGTTCAGAAAAACTTGAGGAGATTCTATTTTCTCCTCTATCATCAGGATGACAGAAGTGGGGTGGGAGAGCCAGGACGCTGGCCACGTGGTGACCAGGGGAAGGCAGCGCTGGCTCCATGGGGGCTGCTGGCCCTGCTGGAGGCTCCTGCCGTGTGCTCAGGGCCTGTGAATCCAGCCCCGCCACGTCCCAGGTGTCCCGACCCCTTGTGAGCTCCTGGGGAGAGCCTCCCAGCTCACGCTGCTCAGGCAGGGGCAGAGGCCCGTGTCCTCTGAGGAAAGGAGACTCCTGGTGGCTTCCTGCGGCCCTCTCTCTGCGGGGCCCAGTCCTCAGAGCCCAGGCCCCAGGTTTTCACACACTCTTTCCAGGGGCTGGGGAAGCCCTCAACAGTAGACAGGCAGTAGCTCCGCTTACAGAGTTAAAACTAGACTCTAACAGCTCTGGTGACGCGTACTGAATGCCAGGCCCAAGAGACCTCCACGTCTTCAGTACTCGACGGCTCTCAACACGCCTTTCAATAACTTCCTCTGACTTTCAGAACACCCGCCTGGCGAGGGCAGGTGTTGCTACCGTCCTCATGTCGGGCGGCTGGCAGTCTGGGCTGGGCCAGGCTGGGACCTGGTTTCCCGACCTGGTTTCTGTGAGGATCCACGGTCAGTTCAAGGTCAGATTGAGTCACCGAAGCCTAGACGCCATGGGGGCCCTCGTGCCCTGGCCCCTTCCTTGGGCCACCCCTGGACCTACCGCTGTCTGACTCACTGGGCTTCAGCTCTGGGGGGACTCCGCCTCCACCACATGAGCACCAGAAGGTCAGGGGACGGGCCTTCAGTGCACCGTCTCTCACAGTGACCTGGAGGAGGATCCAGTGGCGATGACTCGGCACACGGGGCCCTGGGGTGAGACTGTGGATGGCCAAAGTTGGGCTTCGGAGCTGTCCACGCCCCCCTCCTGTCCCCCTGTGCCTCCCTGTAGCCATTGGCAGTGGTGACAGCGTGTCACCGTGCTCGCCACCTGGGGACGCCCGGTGCCTTCTCTGGGGGCTGGCGTCCTTTCCCTGGGCTCCGCCACCCACGTGCAGGTGGGCCTCCGGGAGTGCGGAGGAGACTCTCCCAGGCCTTCACCCGAGGGAGCTGAGCCGGCAGCCTGCTCCTGTCAGCCACTGCCATGTCTTCCCCACACCCAGCTCCCGCCAGGCAGGAGGGCCAGCGGGAGGACAAAGGTCATCAGGGCTGGAGGGCTTGGGCCTGTGCCTTGGGTGGGAGGGGACGGAATGAGAGGGGGAGGGGTTGAAGTGGGGGAGTGGCCAAGGCCCACCAGCCCTGCTCCCTCTGTGCTCCTGTTTCCTCCTCTGCAGCATCAAGAGCCCACCCTGGGGGAGCCTTCAGGGTCTTCCAGGTTCAGAATCCTATCATCAGCAAATAGTGCCAGGGTGAGTTCTCCTTTTCCTATCCACATCCCTTTAATTTCTTTCGTCTGTCTGATTGCTCTGGCCAGCGTTTCAAGGACTATGTTAAATAGAAGTAGTGAAAGAGGGCATCCCTGTCTTGTTCCAGTTTTTAGAGGGAATGCCTTCAATTTTTCTCCATTTAGAATGATGTTGGCCTGGGGCTTAGCATAGATAGCTTTTATGATATTGAGGTATGTTCCTGTTATCCCTAGTTTTTTAGTGTTTTGAACTTGAAGGGATGCTGTATTTTGTTGAATGCTTTTTCTGTGTCTATTGAGATGATCATATGGTTCTTATCTTTAAGTCTGTGGATGTGATGAATGACATGTATTGATTTCCACATGTCGAACCAACCTTGCATTTCTGGCATGAACCCCACTCGATCGTGGTGCACTATCTTTTTGATATGTTTTTGTATTCAATTTGCCAGAATTTTATTGAGAATTTTTGCTTCTATGTTCATTAGAGATACTGGTCTGAAGTCTTCTTTTTTTGATGTGTCTTTGCCTGGTTTTGGAATCAAGGTGAAACTGGCCTCATAGAATGAGTTTGGAAGTGCTGCCTCTTTTTCTATTTCCTGAAATAAATTGGAGAGTATTGGTATTAGTTCTTCTTTGAAGGTCTTGTAGAACTCAGCTGTGTATCCATCCGGTCCGGGGCTTTTCTTGGTTGGTTGGCTTGATGACGTCTGCTATTTTGTCACTTAAAATTGATCTTTTAAATTGTGTACATCATCCTGATTCCGTTTGCGCAAATTATATGACTCTAGAAATTTGTCAATGCCTTCAATATTTCTATTTTATTGCAGTACAAGTTTTCAAAAATAATTCCTAATTATCTTCTTTATTTCTGTAGTGTCTGTTGTGATATTTCCTTTTCCATCACCAGAAAACTCCTAGAACTAGTAAATGAATTCAGCAAAGCAGCAGGATATAAAATCAACACCCATAAATCAAAGGCATTTCTGTACATCAGTGACAAATCCTCAGAAAGGGAAACGAGGAAAACTACCCCATTTATAATAGCCTCAAAAAATATATAAAATACTTGGGAATCAACTTAACGAAAGAGGTGAAATATCTATACAATGAAAATTACAGAACCCTAAAGAAAGAAATTAAAGAAGACCTTAGACAATGGATGATCTCCCTTGCACTTGGATAGGCAGAATCAATATTATCAAAATGACCACACTTCCAAAAGCAATCAAAATCCCAATGACATTCCTCATAGAAATAGAAAAAGCAGTCATGAAATTTATCTGGAAAAACAAGAGACCCAGAATAGCTAAAGCAATCCTTAGCAGAAGAGTGAAGCAGGTGGTATCACTACACCAGACCTTAAACTATACTACAGAGCAACAGTAACAAAAACAGCATGGTATTGGCACCAAAATAGACTGGTAGACCAGTGGTACAGAATAGAGGACACAGAGACTAACCCACAAAATTAGAATTATTAGACAAAGGCACCAAAAACATGCATTAGAGAAAAGATAGCCTCTTCAAAAAATGGTGCTGGGAAAACTGGAAATCCATATGCAAAAAACAAAAGAACAACAACAACAAAAAAAATTAAACCCCTATCTCTCACTGTGCATAAAACTCAATTCAAAATAGATCAATAACTTAGGAATAAAACCAGAGAATCTGCATCTAATAGAAGAAAAAGTAGGCCCTAATCTCCGTCATGAGATCGGGCCCCAACTTCCTTAATAAGACTCCTGTGGTGCAAGCATGAACATCAAGAATCAATAAATGGGATGAACTAAAACTAAAAAAATTTTTCTCAGCAAAAGAAACAGTCTGTGAGGTGAATAGAGAGCCTACATCTTGGGAGCAAATCTTTACCCCTCACACATCAGATAGAGCCCTAATCTCTAGGGTATACAAAGAACTCAAAAAGCTAAACACCAAAAAAACAAAAACAAAAAAAAACCAAAACTCAATCAATAGATGGGCCAAGGGCCTGAATAACACTTCTCAGAAGATGATATACAATCAATCATCAAATATATAAAAAAATGTTCACCATCAACATCTCCAACAATTAGAGAAATGCAAATGAAAAGCCTCTAAGATACCATCTCACTCCAGTCAGAATGGCAGCTATTATGAAGACAAACAACAATCAGTGTTGGCGAGGATGTGGGGAAAAGGCACACTCAAACACTGCTGGTGGGACTGCAAATTGGTGCAGCCAATATGGAAAGCAGTATGGAGATCTCTTGGAAAACTGGGAATGGAACCACCATTTGACCCAGCTATCCCTCTCCTCAGTCTAAAACAGCATGCTACAGGGACACAGCCACATCAATGTTATAGCAGCACATTTCACAATTCACAATTCACAATTGCTAAACTGTGGAACCAACCCAGATGCCCTTCAGTATATGAATGGATAAAAAAAAAATGTGGCATATACACACAATGGAATATTACTCAGCAATAAAAGAGAATAAAATCATGGCATTTGCAGGTAGATGGATGGAGATAATGCTAAACAAACAAAATGTCAAATGTTTTCTCTGATATAAAGAGGTTTATTCCTAGTGGGATAGGGAGAGGAGCATGGGAGAGATAGACAAGCTCTAGATAGGGCAGAGGGGTGGGAGGGGAAGGGAGGGGGCATGGGCTTAGAAATGATGGTGGAATGTGACGGACATGATTATCCAAAGTACAGGTATGAAGACACAACTGGTGTGAATATACTGTGTACACAACCAGAGATATGAAAAAATAAATAAAAATAAGAGGCCGACCTCCAGGAGCTCAGACCCCAGGTACATGCAGGGCCCACGACGACACAGAGCTCTCGGGCAGGACATTCATGCGAGAGGGAGGGCCCCGGGCTACTGCAGCGGTCACCTGGTTTAATGATCCAAGTCTCAGGAAGAGCAGCTTCCCCAGGAGGACTCGGGAGGAGCCTGAGCACGCCCAGGCTGAGAAGTGGAGAACTGGGTTACAGTGGGACTGATCCTGGCCCTGAGCAGAGCAGAGCTCCAGGGGAGTCTGGAAGGAGACGGGGGAGGCTGGAGGGAGGACAGGGGAGGCTGAGGGCAGAGCTCAGGGGGAGGCTGGAGGGACACAAGACAGATTGAGCACAGGGATCCAGGAGGAGGGTGGAGGGTAGAGGGTAGAGGGGGACGGGGGACAGGGGAGGCTGAGGGCTGAGGACAGCCCAGCGAGTCTGGTCTTGGCTCGCCCATCCTGCCTGCTGGCCCAAGCCCTGGCCTCAGCTAACCAGGGGCAGGCTTCCCACCATAGCCCAGAGGCTCTGCCCACAGTTGCAGCAGTTGGTGACCGTCATTGTGCCCCAGGGGATAGCGAGGGCCTGGTGGAGTGACGGGTGCAGCTGGAGAGGGCGCCTGGTTGCGCTGGAGCCTGGGCATCCCACCGGGCTGTGTGGTGTGGCTGACTCCTCCTGTGCAGGCCCAGGACAGCCACCGGTCCTCCATCTCCTGGGCTTGGCGGCCGGTGCCTTTCCCTGCACTGGTCGAGGCTCATCCTCGCTCCTGGCGCCTCCTCTGACTCTTCTCTGGCTCTGCACCCTCTGTGTGCACCCAAGGGCAGGAGACCCACCTCCCGTGGGCCCTTGGGGGCCACTGGGCCTGGGCGTGGCCTGAGCACCTGTGAACCCTGGGATGCCTCCGCGGGATGCTTCCTGCTGTCTCCTGGGCATTGCCTCTTGCTCTAGTGGCATTCAGTCTTGCTTCAGACCTCGTGGCCCCCAGATCAAATTTCTGATGGCAAATTACTGAGTCTTGTAAGTCCTGGACTGTTCAGATTACAGAGTCCTCCTAAAGCCTAGGAGGAATGTTTTCCCAGCTCCACTGGCAGGACCCGGGATTATCCATCTACAAATACCTTCCGTCATTTTGGTGTAATAACATACTACAGTATAATAGATTTTTAATATAAAATAAAATAGACTATGTAATTTGTTTATATTGGGGATAAATGACTCAGAGTAGGGTTTCAAATATCAGTGTAATTATCTGAGTAGGGAAGCAATGTTTTAATCCATATCGGAGCACAGATTTATTTTACTTGGTTGCAGTGCTTAGCGATCCTGGCTGTTTTATGATTCTGCTCACCCATGGATCAATATGGTCCTCATAGTGGAGGGATGAGAATATCATTTGCAAATAAATTTAAAGTAAGAATAATTTAACCAAAGTATTATCAAAGTCTAAGTCAATCCAATTGAGTGTTAACCTCTAAAAATAATGTCAAGAAGCCTCTAGTTTCTCTGAAGACTGAAAAAAATGATGATGGATATTCAAAGACAGCTTGTTAAGAATTAGTTATATCTTGAGCCGGGCACAGTAGTGCACGCCTGTAATTGCAGCAGCTGGGGAGGCTGAGGCAGGAGGATCAGGAGTTCAAATCCAGCCTCGCAAAAGCGAGGCACTAAGCAACTCAGTGAGACCTTGTCTCTAAATAAAATACAAAATAGGGCTGGGATGTGGCTCAGTGGCTCAGTGGCCCAGTGGCCCTGAGTTAAATCCCTGGTACCAAAAAAAAAAAAAAAAAAAAGAGTTAGATCTGAATAATTTTCTTCTGTTTTTCCAGTTTTTTTTTTTCTTTGGAAATATCACCATCCCATTTTTAATCAATTTCTTCTTTCCTCATCACGGTATGTGAGCCAATGTCCACACGCTGGTCCCATCTCAGGTCTACACTCTTCAGATCTTGGATTTGCCCCATGTCTTGTCCACTCTGGGCCCCATCCAGGCGCCCCGTCACACCTGGTTCCTGGCCTCCCAAGGCTGCTCTGAGCAGGGCCCCTTTCTTAGACTTCCTGTTTTGCTGATCACAGTGGTCTGCAAAGTGCTGGGCCAGGAGGCCTCTCAGGAGGGGACATGTCCCTGGTTTCTACCATCAGCCTGGGGGTGGGTGTGCAGGGAAGACCTGAGAGGCCAGGCCCCTCTTCCCCACGGACCCAGCAGGACGGTGGTGTGGGCTTCGTGGTCTGGATGGGAGCCGCCGGCCTCCGCTGCACAGGACTCCGCCAGCCAGTATCCACACGACAGCCTTTGGTGGACCTCACCAAGACTTACCAAGAAGAAACCTTGCGTATGCAGAGAGTTATGGAGTATGGACATAAATTATTTGATATCCCTTTGTTGGGAGAGTCATCCTGGCTGCCTCTATTTTTGTTGTCCGGTGGTTTATTTATATCAGTGCGGACACATGGGTGTCAGTGCCATGTGTCGGGTCATAAGTGCGACTTCATGAACTTTGTTGGCAAAAGTGCTTCAGGCCTGGCCGCGGGGGGTACTTGCGCTTGGCTCCTGGGTCCCATTCACAGGCCCCATCATGTGTGTGCCTGTGTGTGCACCACGTGTGCAGCTCTTCCTCTCGGACTCCAGGAAGCTCCCGGCACACTTCAGGCACATCCTGCCCCAGTCCCAGAGCCACTCCTTCCCCAGGAAGTCGGTCCCTCCAGTGGTGTTGGACGCCAACCGAGAACATCCCCGTTAACCGTTTCATTTCGGTGTGCAGCTGGTTCCTGAGCCGCTAACTCCAGCTCTCATGGAAGCAATCACCATCACATGCACTGAGAGCTGCGCCTGTCCACAGCTGCCAGGCTTCAGCCTTAGACTGCTCTCACTTCCAAAGTCGCTAGGGCCACGGAGGCTCCCCATCCCTTCAGTGAGGTCGCACCAGATGTCCAAGTCCAGTTGGGCACCTCAAGGCTAATCGTCATGCTGTAAAGTTCTGTGGGCTTTGAGGCCCAGGGCTGTGCGTCCACCAGGACTGTGCCACACATGGTCGTTATTGTCCTGAAAGGACACTCCCAGAGTCTCCGTCCACACTGCACCCCTGAGCTGTGGCAGCCGCTGACTCTGCACTGTCCAGAGGTGTGCCCTTTCCCAAGTGCCATGTAAACAGAACCACTCCAGGTGACGGAGCCCTTTCAAACTGGCTCCTTTCACTTAGGGATGTGCATTTGAGATTCACTCACGTCTGTTGTCGCTGGATAATTTCTTGGTATTACTGGACATACAATGTCGGGTGGAGGGACCACATCTTGTGTACCGGTCCACCTGCTGAAGGCCTTCTGGTCTGCTGGCAGCTCCCTCTCGGTGTTAGGAATCAAGCTACACTGGCACGAGGGGTGCTTGCTTGCTTGTCTGTGGACATGGATTTCCAGCATGGAGCAGCTTGCTGGGCCATGTGGTAAGATCGGGCTTGGCTTTCTAAGAAGCTTCCAAACTGCCTTCGAAGCGGCTGCCCACTTACGTTCTGCCAGTAACTCACGTGGGTTCATGTTGCGCCAATCACTTTCGGCCATCACTGCTGCCATTGCTTAGCTGACCTTCCATCAAAAGGCGCAGCGGTCACCTGTCGGTTTTAGCTTGCAGTCCCCACGGTGGTGGCGCAGAGAGCCTTCCTGTGCTCGCTGACTGTGTGTGCTTCCTCCAGGGCTCGGTGGGGATCTTTTACCCACCTCCTAATTGGGCTTTTTGTTTTCTTGTTGCCCAGTTTTAAGAGCTTTGCCGCGTTTTCTTCCAGTCTGTGGTGTATTTAACGTGGTCTTTCCCAGAGCAGGCGCTTTTCATTTTAGGATTCACTTATCAATTTCTTCTTTCCTGATTGCTTTTGTTGTTGCATCTAAATGAGCGTCAGGAACCCAAGGTGGCACAGGCTCTGCCCCACCACTGCCCTCCTGTTCCCTGCTGCCCTCACTGTGGGTCCAGAGTCTGCATTTCTCTTCTGATCTATCATTCCCTTGAGTTAACTTTTGTGAGAGCTTTAAGGTCAATGTCGAGGTTTATTTATTTTTTAATATGGACAGCCAATTGTTAACAGCACAATTTGCTGAAAGACTGTCTTTTCCAAATTAAACTGCTTAGCTCTGTTGTCAAAGGTCAATAGACTATATTTTTGTGAACTTTCTATTCTATTCCATTGATCTCTGTGTTTATTCTTTTGCCAACAAAACACTTTCTTGATTATTGTAGCTTTAAAGTTCAGTCTTGAAGTCAGCTAATATGAGTCCCCCAGCTCTGTTCTTCTTCCGTATTTTGTTGGCTGTTTGAATCTTTTGCTTTTTCGTATAAACTTTGGAATCAGCTTGTCGATATCTACAGAATAGTTTACTGGCATTTTGATTTGGATTGTAATGAAGTTGTAGGTCAATTTGAGAAAAATGGATGTCTTGACAACACTGAGTCTTTCCGTCTACGATCAAAACGCACTTCTCCCTTAGCTAGACGTCATTCGATGTATTCACCAGTGTTTTATAGTTTCCTCATAAAGATCTTGTTCATATGTTGTTAGATTTATGTCCAAGTATTTCAAGCACTGCTGATATTGTGAACAGTATTGCTTTTTCCATTTCAGGTAAGTATATATTTTTTTCTTTTTTATTGGCACATCATAATTACACCTAGTGGTGGAATTCATTATGCTGGATTTGTACGTGAACATAATATAAATTGATCAATCTCATTCCCCAGTACATTGCTTTCCTTCTCCTCCTCCCTCCCCCTATCTGCTTGGTCTACTCTACTGATCTGCCTTCTGTTGTTATTATTAACATTCTAATTGGTGCATTATAATCATGTATAAAAGATTCATTGGGGTATGATTATACAGAAGCATAGCATAATTTGAAATATTTTGTACGCCAGTACTTCCCTATCCTGCCTGGTGCCCATCAAACTGGAGAACATCTTGCTAAGTGAAATTAACCAGTCTGAGAAAGTCAAAGGTCAAGTGATATCTCTAATATATGCAAACAATAGAGATAGATAGATAAATTAAAAGGGGGATTTTATGAGAATTGAAGGGAGGCCGTAGGGTGCTGACCTTTTATTCTTTTTTCTTGTCTTATTGCACTGGTGAGGATTTCATGTGTTGGGCAGTATAAAGAGCTAACAATCTTTCTTTGTTGCCCATCATATGGAGAAAGTGTCCCATTTCTCACCTATTAAGTGTGGTACTGATTGAAGCTTTTTAAAGATGTTCTTTGTCAAATTGAGGAAGTTCCCCTCTATTCTTCAGTTGCTGCAAGTTTTTAACATGAATGGGCTTGCATTTTATCAAAGCAATTTTTCTTTAGCATTGATGAACATGCTACAGTTTTTCTCCTGGTAGCCCAGGTGATGGAATTACATTGATTGATTTGGATATAGAACCCATCTCACAGGCTCAAATAGTCTCACACTCAATGTGGTGGGATTATTTTACACATTATTGGATTTCATTTGCTTTAATTTTATCGAGGATTTTTTTTTTTTAATGAGAGATTTTGCTGTGTAGTTCACTTTCTTCTTAGGTCTTTTTCTGGTTTGGGTTTTACTGAAATGGTCATCTTAGAGAACAAGTTCAAAGTTTTTTTCACTTTGCTCTGTAAGAGGAAGATTTTGTGAATAACTGGTATCACTTTTTCCACACGTCTTTGGTAGAATTCACCAATAAAATCAGCTGAGCCTTGTGTCTAGTTTGGTTGCTCTTGTTATTGTTGCTTTAGTTTTATTTGTGTAACTAAACTAATAATTTGTTATAATTTATTTGACTGATAGATGCCTGCTCAATCCTGTTCAAAAGATTCATTTCTCATTGTGTAAGTTTCAGCTGCTTGTATTTTTCAAGAGATTGATTCATTTCATCTAAAATACCAGACGTGTGGGCATGGAGTTTCGTGTGTTCATTTATCTTCATTTCAGTGTCCCTGGGTTGAGAACGATGACCCCTGCTTCACTTAGGAGAATAGTTTCTGCCTTCTCTTTCTTGATTCATCTAATCAGAGGTTTACAAACTTTACGAAACTTTTCAAAGAACTAACTTTAAATTTGGTAGGCTTCTCCATTGTTTTCCTGCCTCAGTTCCATTGGTTTATGCTCTATTTATTATTTATTTTCTCCTTCTTGCTTCAGGCTTACATCTCTCCTATCTCTAGCTCCTTAATTTGGGAGCTTAGATTACCAATTTTGAATCTTTCTTAATTTCGAGGATATACATTTACTTCAAATCACTACATTTCCCAAATGTTGACGTCCTATTATTTTTAATTAGTTTCAATTTTTTTTAAACTTCTATGAAATGCCATTTAGAATGTAATGTCTGATACACAACCATTTCAGGTCTCCTAGCTGTCTTTCTGCGGGTGACGTCTGGTTTAACTGAACTGTTTTCTGAGCACAGACATGGAGTGAGCTCCGTCTTCCCCCTGGGTAGGTGTGCTGGTGTTCTGGAGCACGGCCTGTCTTGGCGAATGCTCACTGTGAACTTGAGAGGGACGTGTTTTGCTGTTGCTGGATGCAGAGCTCCGTACATGCCGGTGAGATCCAGTTGCCGGATGGTGCTGTTCTGGTCAACGATACCTGAAATGATTTTCTGCTGCTTGATCTATCCATTGCTGACAGAGGGGTGTTAAAGTTTCCAATGTTATAAAGGATTGGTCCATTTTTTTTTTCACTTTTTGCCTGAAGTATTTTGACTCTCTGTTGGGTCTGTATGCTTTTAAAATTGTTATGGTTTGGAGAATGAACTCCTTTTTCATTACATAATACCCCTATTTTCTCCTGATAATTTTTCTTGTTTACAATTTGGCTTTGTCTAGAATAGTGCGGTTACTCCACTTTACCTGAATCAGTAGTACGTGGTGTTTTTTCTCCTCTAGGCCCTTTACTTTCAGCCTTTCCAAGTCTGTACGTTAGGTGGGTTCTTTAGATAACCTGAACATGGGTCCTGTTTTTGTTTTTCTAGCCACTTTTTGACAATCTCTGTGTTTCAGTTGTTTCAATCTCTGCATTTCATCGGTATTTAGCATAGTTTTGGGGTGTGATGCTGATAGTCACCACGTTGCAGTTTTAATCACATTTGTTCTTGTTTCTTTTTAAATCGGCTCGGCCCCTTTCTGTCTTTGTTTCTTTTTAAATTGGCTCAGCCTCTTTTTGTCTGGTTTTAACTGACCATTTTACAAGATTCTCTTCCATTTGCTCTCTTAGCTCATCTGACACTAAATTAAAAAATACTTTTAAACTCGTCTGCCTTAAAGCGTTCAAGACACCTGGTGGCTAACCCGAGTCCACCTTGGAACAGGCCGAACTGCCTCTGGGTGCCGGGGTGCTCTGGACGGCATGTCCTCCACCCTGTTATCTCCAGTCCACTAATCCGTATGCTGTAATCAGTGTGAGTCCTCGGAACAGGCACCTTTGGAATGGATTAAGAGTAAATAAGATACTACTTCTCCATGACTCCTCTCCCAATGCCCCTCCTCCCCATGGGACCAGGTTTAGGCCGGTGTCATTTCCTTCCCCGGGGACCTTCTCTTAATGTGTATTGAGGGGTGGGCCTTCTGGTGGTGCTTCCTTCTAATTCTGTTTGTCTGAAATACACTCATTATTCCTTCATCACTTTTTATTTTAACTTTAAAAACTACCTTGTTTTATTTTTTACCATATGCATTCCTTATTCTGGAGGGTGGGGCTTGTGATATCTCCACGCATGCTCAGGCTGTGCACTGACCCAGTCCTGGCTCCCTTCCTCCACCCCACCTCCCAGCCTGCACCATGCAGGCTGCAGCTATGGCTCCCCTAGCTTGAGAGAGCACACAGTGCGTGTCCTTGCGTCTGGTCCACCCTTCTCTGGTTCTATGACCTTATTGCAAATGGCAGGTTTCCGTTTGTCTTTATGGCTGAATGATTTTGTGTGTGCATATGCCACATTTTTTGGAGGATAATTTCTTTGAATATAGAATTATGGACTTTTAAAAATGTTAACACTTTAAGTGTTTCTCTCCAGTCCCCGCCGGCTGGCCTGTTTTGATGAGAAGTCTGGAATTCCTGTCCTTGTTCCTGTGTGTGATATGCCACATTTTACTCTGGCTTTTTCAAGTTTTTCTCTGGGTCTTTGGTTTGCTGATATCTGAGTCTCACATGAAGGTGGTGCCTGGTTGCAATTTTCTCTGTTTGAGATGCTGCTTGCTGTCCACTGGGCTTCCTGGGCCTGCTTTGTGCTGTGATGGTTATTTAGACTTCTCCCTTCTCTGTCTCCGCCCATTGGCGGTCAGCTGCGCCACGTGCCACGCCTTAGGGGTTCAAACCTGGTTCAAACCCAACCTCCAAAGTGATCTTATTTGGAGGTGGGAGGTGGTACAGTGACAGGCTGGGGTTCTCCTAAATGGGCTTCGTCTCTGTAAAGAGGTGCCCCTCCCACCACATGAGGACAATAGGGACACAGGAGTCACAGGCGCCATGATTGTGCCTCTGTGCCCCAGCAGTGCTGGTGAAGTGGGACCCTGAGACTGTGGCCCTGGGAGTTGCTGTTCTCACACTGGCCCATGCCTGGTCCTTGGCCTGGTTGAGCTGACCACTTGAACATCCCTACATGTCTGTGGCTCCGGCAGCTTTTG
Organism: Callospermophilus lateralis; assembly: GCF_048772815.1. NCBI lineage: Eukaryota > Metazoa > Chordata > Mammalia > Rodentia > Sciuridae > Callospermophilus > Callospermophilus lateralis. The sequence goes on from NC_135308.1 coordinate 165,095,630, forward strand.
CTCCAGGTGACAGATTGCAGTTTTGGCCACCCAGATTGTCCCTCAGTCAGATGTCTGGATAACAGCTCACCTGTGACCTCAACCCTCTAACACGCCTAAGAAAGTCGCCTGTCTCCAGTTGCTACAGTGTTTTCTTCTTCCAGGGACAGGAAGGAGGACTTCCTGGCTCTTGGCACAGCAGAACTGAAATCAGAAGTCCCCTTGGCAGGACCTTGGAGGACCAGATGCATCAGTGCTCTGAAAACGTTCTGGAAATTGTGGCCGGAACGTCAAGCCCATCGTTAGGACTTTGCATGTTGATTTTTAAATGATCACTTCTTAAGAACCCATCAGTCTATATTGCTGAGCAGGTCTGAGATGCGTGTCAGTCCCGTGTGCCCCTCGCCCAGCTCCACTCAGCTGACCTGCAGAGCAGGTCTGATCACAGGTGCCTGCTGTGGGGATAGCTGCAGCTCGAGTGGCCTGTGACCACAGCAGGTGCCACCTGTGTCATCCAGAGAGGAGACACGAGAAGTCTCCACCTGGCTGCCAAGGGCACATCCCTGAAATTGAGCAGATGTGGCCTCACTCGGAAATTCGGGAGACTGGTCAGGGCAGGTGCGATGCTGGGCCTGCCTGTGAGCTGACCAAGTGGCCTGGGGCCTCTGCCACATGGCTGGGTTTTAGCAGCTGGTTTGTTCTCCGCTGAGCGTTATAGTGTCATCCCTGTAGCTTGGGGGCTAGGGGCTGAAGATCAGACACCCACTCTCTATTCCCACTGCCAAGGCCTTTCTGCCTTGCTGCCCCTGAGACAGGCACCTTCCTCTCCTGGGAACCCTCCCGGGACCTGATGATTTGGTGCGTAACCCTCTGCCTGTGCCAGCCTGGCCCCAGAAGCTGTTGGGAAATAGCCACAGCCACCACCTCTGGGTTCCCGGGCCTCTGCTTCTTCCCAGCCTTTCTTCTCTCCCTGCTGCCCCAGACCTGGGTGACCACGGCCGAGCCACACGGCAGGAACAGCCACGTTCCTCTGCAGCCCCGGGGATAATTCGACCCCCATCCCCTTCTGTCATCTTGCTGCCCTGTCCTCTTCCTCCCTGTCACAGCCTGCAAGCAGCACAGTGCAGAAGACGACCTCATTAGGGGTCAGGCAAACGGGCTCCTCCCTCCTCCCTGTGTGACTGTGAGGTGCTAAGAGCCACAGCCAAGTAAAAATGATGCACAGCATTTTTGGTTATAAGGTAAGCCAGCAAGCCATTGAGATGATATGATTATGTGAAGATCTGCATTCAAATGGATATTAGACCCCTGCTGTCCACCTCGGCCTGGACTCCTGGAGAGTTCCCATTGGTTGGGGAAGTGCGGTAGGAGGGATTTCCGGAGGAGGGATTTCCTGTTGTGGGTCCGGGAGAATGCCCTGTGTGGGGGTCGGCATTTTTTTCCCCGGGAGCATACAGGGCGTTGGCGGGAGTTTAAAAAATAAAATTTGTTCCTGTTTGAGTGGCTCGTGATTTTTGTGCCCAGCCAGACTGCGGCAGTGAGGAATCCGCACAACCTCTCCGAGCCCTTCATTCCTACCCCCAATGCCTAATCTCTAGAACCGAGGGTGAGATCTTGATTCCTAGGTCCAGTGGCCCGTGACCACAGCAGGTGTCACGAGGCTCAGACACGTCAGGCCTGGTTGAGGGATGGGCAAGGGGCTAATACTAGAGCCCCCCATGGGCTCTGGCCTGTGCTTTGCTCCTCGCATCTGGTCTCCCAGGGGCCCCCGTGTGCACTTTCCCTCAGGGGCCAAAGTGACCTGCCACCTCTGCTCTATCTGGTGTTGAGTTCTAAGTGCCAGAAAGCCCCTCCCCACCCAAGGCCTCTCTCAAGACACTCAGTGGAGGCCGGTCTCTTCTTGGAGTCAGAACGCCCAGATTCTGGGGGAAGGTGCCTGCGTGCATCTGACACAATTGTTTCAAGTTTTTTGTATCTTGATTGAAGCTGCCTCCTTCCCCCTGGACTTCATTTCCATGATTGTGAACATGGGAGCACATTTCTGGGCCTCTCACCGCCTACATCAGGCGGGCGCTGCAGGAGACAGGTGGAGGGGCTGCGAGCCGAGCCACAGGCGAATCCTCCTGCAGACGCTTCCCCCTGGGCTGCAGGCCCCAGTGGCCTCCCTCGGTGCCTGAGTCCCGGGGGCCTCATGGGCTGGACCCTGTGCCTCAACTTCCCCAAACTAAGAGCCTCGGTTCCCAGACGCTCTGTTCCTTGGAGCTCCTGAGGAAGGGGGATGGGATGCCCTTCCTTAGGAAACTCTGTGGCTCCAGGGCAGAGGTCCCTGCTATCCCCAGGGTCCCTCAGGGCCAGTGCCCGCTGCTCCTCTTCCTCCTGCTTCTCTGACACGCCCTCGCACAGCCTCCGTCTGATGTGGCAGAGACGGGAGGCCAGAGAGGAGGGGACAGCGGTGGACACCCGGGCTCGCTGTGGGTCTGGAGGTGCCTGGGGAAGCAGGACCCCAGCTTCTGGGGAGGGTATGTGGTGGCTCCCTGAGAGGAGCCCGGGCCTAGGGCCCCCAGGAAGTGCAGGCCCTTGTCTGCAGGAGTCCAGGGAGACTCCAGGTTCCTTGTACAGTGCTGTTACAGGATCAGCATTCAGCAAATGTTTGTTGAACAAAAGAAGAGGAATCATATCCTGGAATTTTGAGAAATGCAGCCTTGGGGATGGTAATGAGCAGATAGCATAATTAAAACCAGATGCCAAGGAGATTTTAAAATGTCTCTGGGGACGACATTCCCATCATTTATTTGGTAAAAGTTGCTCTCTGCTCCATCTTGGAGCCAGCTCTGTGCTGGCACAGAAAGCACAAGCTAAAGAGCATTTAATTCCAGTGGAGCTCCTCTCACTTCCTGCTCGTGATCCAACTTGACTTTTGGCCAATCGAGCTTGGCCCCATCTGCAGTAAGCCTCCCTCGCCTGGTCCCGGAGTCGCCGGGCAGCTGGGCTCCTTCTGGCCCTGCAAGCCACACTGGGGCTCAGAGAAGGTGGCCAGGAGCTGGCCTGTTGTCTCCGCTGATTTACCTGTGGCTCTTCCTCCCAGTGGGCTCTGAGACCAGCTTGGAAGGTGGAGGCCTTGGTCCAGGAGAGAGAGGAGAAGGGCTGGTCAGGTGGCAGCACCTGGAGGGGGGGAAGCCTGGCTGGGGGTAGTGCTGGAGGGAGGGGCCGGAACCTCTGCCAGGGGAAGGGGACACTGGAGGAGGGGAAGCGTGTGAGAGACAAAGGCATGTGGGCCTGGCTGGACCACCAGGTGCCATGGCCCTTCTAAACCCAGGAAGGCACACAGGACTGGGTCCCTGCTGGAGGGAAGCCAGCGTCCCAGTTGGGGAGCACCGGAGTCTGAGGTGGGTGGCAGCCAGTGTCACAGAGCACCTGGACGGGCTCATTCTGGAGCCCAGGGCCCCGGGGAGGCTTCAGGGAACCATCCAGGGAGGTGGTGCTTGAGGCCAGGGCACTGGGTGGAGCCCCGACCACACGTGCTGAAGGACACGGCAGGGTCAGTTTCTCCCAAGAAGGAGCCCTCAGTGTGGACAGGAGAGCGCGGGGGACTGTGGAGTCCCAAAGTCAAGAGGACAGTTCCCAGAAGGGGGAGGTGGGTGATCAAGGGCCTGAGGGCTGCTGAGGAAGAAGTCCACGTGTGCGTTTCAGGGGCGAGGGATCCTGCCCGTGGCCCTAGGGCAGTGGCTGTAGTGGACAGTGGGAGCCAAAGCCAGAGTAGGTGGGTTGAGGAGAGAGTGGGCAGGAGGAGGGCACGTGGCAGCAGGCAGGTAGGCGTTCTGCTGAGAGACTTGACCGGAAGCTCCGGGGAAGGACCTGCTCCGGTGACTGGACCCCTCCCTAGCTTTGTAAGAGGGCACCCACTCCAGGCCGCAGTGAGGGAGGCTGGGTGACTTCAGAGCCAAGGTGCTGCTGTGGGTGGCTCTGTGCCTGGGAAGTAGGTGGGGGCTCCTCAGGAGGTGAACGGGGAGGGGCCAGTTTGAGCTGGGGCAGGGCAGAGACTCGGGTCGGGAGGGGCGACCCCTATCGTCTCAGGAAGCTCCAGGTGTTGGGCTCAGGAGGTGGAGGGGACATTTCCTGGTACACATTGGAACTGCTGGTCGCTTACCTGCCCATCTGATGAGAAGACTGAGGACAGCAGAGGCAGGGAGACTGAGATTCTAAGGGGTCTGTGATGAGGGTCCACAGGTCCCATCTGAGCCGAGTGCCGCTAGGACACAGCTGCAGTGGACTTGGAAGGACTGGGTGGGGGCTATTAGTTCAGCACAGCGTGGACTTGGCTTGGCCACGGAGCCTGGGGCAGTGAACCTGCAGGGAGAGAGGGGCCGCCCAAGGGGAGGGCCCCTGGAGCTCTGACAGTGAGGTCACCTAGGGTGAGGCCAGGAGGCCGGGCACCAAGGCAGACCTCAGCAGCAATGAGGAGACAAGCGTCAGGAGGGCAGGGGTTTCCCCAGGACCCTGGTCGTCGGGGACAGTGAGGCGGATGTGGAGGCCCTGGGGACAAGGCAGGTTTTTGTCCTTAATAGACACTGGAGTGACCTGGATCTGTGGTGGGCAGCAGACAGGAAGACGCACTGAAAAGTACTGAAAAAAGGAGGTGACAGCTAAAGTGTCAGAGACACAGTCCCCAGTCCAGGCCCAGGTTCCCAGGGGCATGTCAGAACACGGGGCCCCGCAGGGACTCAAGTGGATGGACAGGGCTGGGGACAGGGACGGCGGGGAGGGAGAGGGGAGGTGGGCTCACTGCACACCACACAGCCACTGGTCACCGGCTCCTGCTGACCAGCTGCTGAGCTTTCTTAGGCAGAGCACACCCTGGCCTCCTGGCTGATCCCTACTCCCAGGGCCCTGTTTAGCACTGTCCTCCGTGCAGCCACCAACAGGGTCGTGGAGATGCTGAGTCGGTGTGGGACTCCCTGCCCGGCATTCCCGCGGCTCCCATCCCCCGCGGGCAGGAGCGTGAACCACTGGGCAGCCGCACTCTGCACCCTCAGTCGCCTCCACTGCTGTGTCCATCACTATCACTCAGCCCCACTGGCCCTGGCTGATCCTTGTGGTCCCCAGCTGACCCCCACCCCAGTGTCCTTGGCTGAGTTGTGGCCTCTGTGGGAAACCTCCCCTCAGAAGGGACAGGACTCCCTCACCTCATTCAGGTGTTTGTTCAAAGACTAGTTTTGCTATAAGATCTTTCCCGAATGACCAGTGCAGCCCTGGTCCCCACTCTGCCTCCTTCCTGTCCCTGCTGTCCCTGTCCCCTAGTGCTCGTCATCTGGCACGGGAATGTCCCTGATCTTTGCATCTGGCTTCCCTTAACCGCAGGCGGGGCAGGCTTCCATCCTCCCTCCTCATGGTTCCACTCTTAGTGCTTTGGAGGGAGACTGAGCAGAGACTCCACAAACATGTGTCCAAGGAAAACGCACGAATGTCTCTATTTATGATGATATTGATGACCACAAAATCAGTACCCTGTGCAACGCTGCCTTCAGGAAGTCAGAGGAGTTTATTTTGAGCTTCAATATGAACTAATTTTCTGTCTCCTGAACGTTACAATGGGCACTGTTCTACGGTGATGATGGGCAGCGTTTCGTGGTGACCGTTGCATCCTCCGCCTTAGTTGGCACACCCGGCGCTTCTGGATTTTCATGCATGTATGTCTGCCTTCCTGATCTGATAAGAATGGAGAATTGTCTGCTGCTATTGGGTATCTGACACATTGTCTCTATTTCAACCTGATTTTTCCCTCACGGAGTTTGATTTCGCACTGTTTGGCACATAAAGGTTCATAACTGTCATTTCCTTGTATCGAAATGAGCAGTTAATCAATAAAACATTGCCTGCTTTGTCCTGTTTAATTTTTCACTTGGTTTATGCTGTGTCCTGGGCACAGGCTGCCCCCGAGCGTTCCTTGAGTTCTGCTGGGAGCAGATCTGCCACCCCTGACGGTGCGTCTTGCTGGACCCTGGGTTTTAGTGACCTCACTTGTGGACGTTGGATGGGTTGGCTTTGAGTTCAGGTCCAGCTCAGGGGCCCTCAGCAGAACATTTAGGCCCTGGCACCTTCGGCTGCCCAGGCGCTGGGCCGAGCCCCGTGGGTCTTGCTCTTGAGCCTGTTTCCTGATCCCAGCTTCACCTGGCCCTGCCTGGCTGGGATTCCGAGGTTGTGCCTTCAGGGTGAACCCAGCTGGCGCCACTTAGGGATGTGTCCAGTGTCGGGGCAGCTGAGCCTCCCCGTGGCCTGTCCAGCTTCCCGAGGCCCAGGTGGCCGCACTCTCCACTCCTCCCGAGTTGAGCTTCCAGTCTTCAGGCCAGTCTTGCTCATTCTGGGACAAGGAGGAGCTCGTTGTTTGACACCTTCCCCGTGTGGATTGATGACCCCGGACATGCAGCCGTGTTCATCAGACTCTCTGTGGGTCCCTGTCTGTGGTCCCTTTGTTGTTAAGACTTGGCTACAGCTGACCCCCCGTGCTGCCAGGCCGTGTGTCGGACAGGCCCGTGATGCTGTGTTTCCAAAGCCTTTTCCTCTCAGACTTGGTTTTCCTGACTTCTGTTGCACACGCCAACTGAGCAGGACATGGAAATGTTAAATACTAATATATTTCTCTCAAAATGCTGTCGACGTCACTCCACCACTTCCTGTCTTGTAGGAAGGGAGAGAAGAAGGTAGGCAGGGGCCTCTCCCTGGCATCAACCTCTGCCCACACCATGCCCCGGGAGGCACCGGCACTGCCCGGGTGGGGGGAGGTAGGCTGCAGGTAACCAGGCCCTGACGTCCACCTGCACCCACGCGGGAGGCGGCTCAGGGGATGCCTGTTGGAATCCCCGTCCCACATGGCCAGGGTCAGGGCTGATGCGAACAGGCAGAGCCAGCGTCAGAGGCAGGAAGCCGGGCCCCAGGCTCCTCTGGCAGACACTGCCCCCAGACTCCTCCTCCTCCTCTGAGCCTCTTCCAGCCACGGGGACACCTCAGGACCTGTGACCCAGTGAGAGGGAGGGGACCGCAGCAGGGACCCCTCTGTGCTCCGACCTGCTTCTCCCCAGAGAAAGGAGCCGAGTCCTCACCACGCGGGGCTTCAAAGTGGCCCTCAGGCTGCTTCCTACACTGGCTGAGGTTCCACTAAAGGGGACAGGGACTGGCTGCTGCCATCCTTCCCGCGTAGGTGACCCCACTTCACAGTAGTCTGAATCATGAAGCTGGAGGGAAAAACTGGGAGAGAGAGAAAGGGAGTGAGCCCCTCAGGGAAGCTCCTCTGTCAGCAGGGAGCAGTGACGGGGGGCGTTCCAGCGAGTGAGACGAGAGCAGCAATGGCACTTGTATCTCATATTATAAAAACATATGTGCACATTTTTATTTTTTTTAAATTTTTTTTGAGAGAGAGAGAGAATTTTAATATTTATTTTTAGTTTTCGGCGCACACAACATCTTTGTATGTGGTGCTGAGGATCAAACCCGGGCCGCACGCATGCCAGGCGAGTGCGCTACCGCTTGAGCCACATCCCCAGCCCCATATTTTTAATTAAACAAAAATCAAACCTAAGTCTGATAGTTCTCGTTATGGCTTAGTTATGAGGGAGTCCCCAAAACACTCATCTGGAAGATACTGCAAGATTGTTCAAAGGTGAAGAAGTTGGATTATGAGACTTTCAACCTAATTGGTGGGTTAATCCACTTGAAGAGATTAATTGCATGGTGACCACAGGTGGGCTGTGGCTGGAAGAGGTGGGTCACTGGGGGTATGACTTTGAGATTTTTATTTTGTCCCTGGTGGGCAGGGCCTTTCTCTGCTTCCTGGTGCCATGTCCTGAGTTTTCCCCACCACACCTGTCCACCAGGACACCTGCCTCACCTGGGGCCCAGAGCTACAGAGTGGGCAGACCGTGGACTGAACCTCTAAACTGTGAGCCAAAATAGACTTTTCCTCCTCTAAGTTTTTCTTGTGAGGCATTTTGGTTGTTCTTGTTGGTCTTTTGGTCACAGTGATGCGAAGATGACTACAACAGCTCTGTACTGGAACCCCAGCTCTAAAGGAGTGGGGGACATGTGTAGGACACAAGCCAGGACCAGACACAAGACATGTTCCCAGTCACTGCACTCCCTGCCTGGACGCTGAGCCCGCCCCCTGTTGGTGCAGAGGTGCTGAACATGGTGGTTCTGTACTAAGACCCAGGTGCTTTCCATGGTGCATTAGGAAACCCCAGAGGCAGCGTCTACCAAGCACTGGAGAGTCACAGCACAGAGAGGGCCAGGAGGGGACGGTGGCAGGGTGGTTGGGAGAGTGAAGGTCCAGGATCAGCGGTGCAGCCCAGCACTGCAGTTAGTAGTGAGACGGTGTCAACCTCACAATTGCCAAGAGTGGGTTTTAAATACTCCCACCACGTAGAAACCGTGATATGTGATGTGTCGAGAGCATCGATTAGCTTAATTTAATCATTCCACAATGTGTGCATACATCATAACACCGCTCACACAGCATCAATGCATATGATCATTATCTGTCAAAACCTCAAATGTCTCACAACAAAAAAATGATGGTAAATGAAGTGATGGTACGTTCTTTAGCTTTCTTCAATCATTCCACATCAAGCACATAATACAATACATGTGCCAAATAAAAACACACTATTGTAACTTTATAATGTTTTCCTTAGTGCATTAGGGTTATATGTAACAGCAGGGCTCCTTTTGATTTATTCCTACATGCATGGAGAAAGTTTTCTCTGTTTTAATCTCCATCCTTCCATCTTCTTTACCCCTGCACCTCCTGTTCCCTTCTACTCTACTGGGCTTCCTTCTATGGTTTTTAAATCAGGGCTTGATGGATATGCACGAAGGTGGAATTCACTGGGACATATTCATGAGTGCACTTAGCACAATTTGGCCAGCTGGGCTGTACCCTGGAGACTCCTCTTCCCTGAAGCCCATTCCACCCTTCTCCTCCTGTCTCTTTGCTTCCTGATCCCACAATGAGCTGAACATCTTTGCTCCACTGGGCCCTTCCCCACGATGCCTCACCTTGGGCCCAGAGCAATGGTGTCGGCCATCTATGAAGTGAGACCACCAAAACCATGATCCCCAAATGAACTCTTCTTCTAAGTTGTTCTTCTCAGGTGTTTTGGTCACAGCCACCCAGAGCTACTAAAAGAGAAATTGGGAGTGGGGTTTTTGCTGTGACTAACCAGACCGTGTGGTTGGAGCTGGCTGGTAGAAGGAATTTTGAAAATGGAAGCTGGTAAAACTTAAAATGTTGTAAGCAGAGCTTGAGAGGTGATTCTGGTGACAGCTTAGAAGACCAGAATGGCCAGAGGAATGCAGAGTGTGCCCATGAGGTTTCAGAAGGAAATGAGGACTCTATTGAGGATTGGACTAGAGGCCACTTGTGCCTTATTACGGCAAAGAACTCAACTACATTTTATCCATGTCCTGGGACTTTGGGTTATGCTCAACTTAGAGTTGATGAGCTAATTAATCTGGCAGAGGAAATTTCAAGGCAGTGCAGCATTCAGGTGATGACAGAGTTATTGCTGGCAGCTTTTAGCAAGGCTTACTGTGAAAATCAGAAACAGAAAGCAGAGCTGAAGGATTTTTAAAACTTGCAGGCTGGACAGAAAAGTGCATGTAAAACTGGGGCCAGGAAAGTTGGGCTTGTTAAGGAGACTACGGTATCTGAAGAGATGCTAAGTACTTCACACAGAGTCAATAGGAAAGATCACTTGAGGGCATCCCAGGAATTAGTAAGACCACACCCACTGCAAGCTACAGGAGAGAGAAAAGACCATTTCTTTGAGACGAGGTCATGGAATCACCCTACTTGCACAGGGATGCCTAGGAAACTGTTTCCCATGGTGAGGCCTGCAGGCACTCCGAGGCCACCTCTGTGATTCCATGGGGCCCAGGTGTGGAGCAAGCTGGTGGCAGACCTTGGCATCCTTCAAGTGAGGCTGGTTCCTGAGGATGCTGAAGTCAGGGGTCATGAATGTCCCCACTGAGAATTCAAAGGAAGGCCAGAGAGGCCAGACCAAGTGGAGCCGTGTTGGACGGTGATGCCTGAGCTGTGAAGGTGGGGCTGAAGCCTCACTGGAGACCACAGGGGTTAAGAGAGGCCAATGAAGTGGACTGTCTGGGGTAAAGCGATATTGAGAGCTGTGATCTGGTCACACACCCTCGTTTGAGTGGACTAGGTATGCACTGTAGGCAAGTGGGGCATGGCTAGAGGATTTAGGTGACTGGGGTGAGCCTTGGGAGGTGCATCTTCCCGGCAGCCGCTCCCCTTTCCTCTCTCTCTGCTTCCTGACCCTGCCCTGTCTGAGCAGCTCCCACCAGCCCCTTACCCCTTATCTCCCACCACCCCCTTATCTCTTCCTGCTCTTACCTCGGATGTTCTGCTCACCTGGGGCCACAGCAATGGGGTCATTTATTGAGATCTCTGAAACCACGAGCCCCCAGTAGACTTTTCTTCCTCTAAGTTGTTCTTTTTAGGTATTTGAGTCACAGTGACAAAAAGCTGACTGAGACATCTCCTTCTATTTTTTTTTTTTTTTTTTAGGATCCTCCCCCTATCGTTTTTGTTTATTTCTTTTTAGCTTCTGAAAATGAGAAAAGACATTAGACCTTTGACTTTGTGGGTCTGGCTTATTTCACACAGCATCATGTTCTCCAGTTCTGTTCACTTACTGGTAAATGCCTTAATGCCATTCTTTATGGTTAAGTAAAGTCCTATTGTGCACATATACCACGTTTTCTTAATCCGTTCCTCTATTGACAGGCGTGGCTGGTTCTATATCTTGGCTATTGTGAATTGTGCTGCTATAAACATCGATGCGCCTGTATCAGTATAAAATGTTGATGTTAGTTCTTTTGGATAAATACCAAGGATAACTCAATAACCAGGTCACATGGTGGTCCCATTCCTAGTTTTCTGAATAATCTAGAGTGGTTGCACTAATGTGCAGTCTCACCAGCACTGTGCACGTGGACCGTTTCTCCACAGCCTCACCAGCATTTGTTCCTGTGTCTTGTCAATTTTCATTCTGACTGAGGTGCGATGAAATAGTGTAGGTTTGATTTGTGTTTCCCTGAGTACTAGGGATGTTCAATGTTTTTTCATATGTTTGTTGTCCATTTGTGTTTCTTCTTTGGAGAATGTCTGTTATCCCCTTTTCCCATTTATTGTTTGGGTTGTTATTATTTTTGAGGTGAAGCTTTTCGAGTTCTTCATATATTCAGAATACTCATCCCCTGTCCGAGGAGCAGTGGCAAAGATCTCCTCCCGTCTCCTGGCTCCCTCTTCCTGCTCTTATTTTCTCTGCTGTGCAGAAGCTTTTAAATATGATACCATCTCACTTATTGCTTCCTAATTTTCTTTCTTGAGCTTTAAGGGTCTTATGGAGGGAGCAGGTGCCTGCACCTGCATGATACAATGCTGACTTGGTAACATCTATTTAAAAATTAAATGAGAAAAGGAAGACAGGAGAGCCATAAAGACTGAGCAGAATTAATAAAAAATAGAACCATTAGGCTATCTGGAAATGCATATTTAACGTTTGAATGTAGAATCACCAATTTTGATTAAGTAGAAGGCTCAAACGTTCATTTGAATGTAGCCTCAGTGAACTGGAAGCTAAATATCAAGCAATAATAAGCTGTGACACAGACAAGTGTGCACCACAGTTGAAGGGACTTGGGAACAGGGTGGGAAATGGCACCTCTAACTGCAGTTCCAGAAAGAAAGGGGAAGATACGTGTGTTGGCGGGGTCGATATTCCAAAGGAACCACCAAGAATTTCCCAGAACTCAGGATGACAGAGCTCTCCACCATGCCAGTCCACCTCAGGCAAGGTGGAGGAAAGCAAAGCCACGCCTGGCCCGGCTCGGGTGCTGCAGAGGAAGGGCAGAGGACGACGGTGAAGGGGATCCACCATGAGAGATGCATTGCCTTCCGAGGAGGGACAGTGACAGGGAGCCTCTGGCAAGACAGCCTCTGGCAGCAAGGGCTTCCCATGGGTGAGGGGAAGGTGCGGAGCCCACTGCTGTCTCCCTGAGGAAGCAGCTGCTAGGGCGAGGGCACGCACAGGTTCACACGCACACCGGCTGGCACACGTGAACACACCCGTCAGCTTCGCATGCTCTCCTGGGCTTCTCCAGAGGGCGCTGAGAAGAGCGCTGGGGAGAAGGTGGCGGGACTGGCTCCCGGTACAGAGATGGGGCGTCCTGCGGGAGCCTCTGCCCTCTGGAGACAGCCTGTCCGCAGCACAGCGGGAGGGGAGTCTTAGGCCTAGAGGCTGTGATGGTCAGTGGGAGGCTGAGGGCACAGGAGCCCGAGAGGCCACTGGGGAAAGTCCTTGGGCCCAGGAGCTCGAGGACCTGGAGCTCTGGAGACCAGGCTGGGAGAAGGGTGTTCTGGCTCCAGATGGACCTTTCTGTTCCGTCTGGGGCCCCGGCCAATGGGACGATGCCTCCCACAGGAGGCCAGGTCTTCCCCACCAGGCCCACGGACTCTCACTGATCGGCTCTGGAAACACAGGAATGCGGGGGCCAGCCCAGACAGTCCAATCCAATGTCAAACGCCTGGGGTCCCTTGAGCTACAGGGGGATAGCTCTCTGCCTGACGAAGAAGCAAAACATTGAGCAGAGTGACTGGTCAGCAGAGACGCTTGACCTGCTAGCCAGCCCAGTCTCCCTTCCTGCCAATGGATGCCCCAAATCCACACCACGAGCTGCACTTCCACCAGGAGTTGTCAGCTGCACTTTAGTTACAGAAAAATGGGCCCCAAAGGGAGAGCTGGGGTTGAGACCTCTCTCTCTCTCTCTCTCTCTCTCTCTCTCTCTCTCACACACACACACACACACACACACACACACGCACACGCAAGAATCTGGGTAAGGTGGAGCACACGTGTCTTGTGTTCAATGAAGTAATAACTGTAATCTCAGGAGTCAAAACAGAAGGTGAAGCTAAAAGCTTAAAAATCTTAAAAATAGCTTTGCCGGGTGGTGTAGGGGGAGAGAGAACTACAGCAAAGCATTTATATGTAGTGCTTAAGAAGAGGTTAAAGATATTGATTAAATTTTGCTAAGCTCAAATTCAATTTAAAACTTGTGGAATGTCCACAAAGATATAAATAGAATGCGTAATTGAAAACTAGGGGAAAACGTGGTGAAGAACTACTTCAGACCCCACGTGGTTGCTGGTGAAGGACTCACCCTCCTCAAATAGGGGATTCCTGAAAACTCACACAGACATCTGAAGATGGGCCTCACTGTACGCCACCCCCGGGGGCAGGCAAGCAGAGAGTCCTTAAGCTGTGGGCTTCGTTTCCGGGGTCTTCTCCTAGTTACTGTCCAGGAGAGAGCCCCGTGCGTGCAGTGATTTTGCTGAGTTGAAAAGGCAAAGATTGGCGATATGGCTGGGATTTGCAGAGCACAGAAGCAGAGATGATAGAGCTACGCAGGGAAAGAGACCCAGAAACCTTCAGAGGGCCCCCGGGAGGTTATGCTAAATGCTAAGCCACACGTGGACGGAGAAACTCCCAGAGCATGTGAGGGGGATGTACGCCAAAGGTTTCCAGGTGTTCAAGTTCCGGCCAATTAAGGAATCTTCCACCAACAGTGAGGTCGTTCAGTAGAATCCCCAGAAGGGACAAAATAGTGGGAACACTAACCCAGGAGAAGGGGAATTCTAAACAACCCTAAGAAAGCTTACAACTAGACTCAAAGGGACAGGGCTCTTCTGTGTGTAAATCAGCTTCTTTGAAGAACACCTCCTACTGTCGTTAAAGGGAGGCAACAAAAGCCAGGACACAGCCAGGTAGCTTCACGATGGGCAGGTCCAGCATCCACATCAAACACATGGCGTAGCAGGAGAGTGGAAAGTGGTGTGTGTCTGCGTGTGAGTCAGTCCATTCCCATGATCTGCTGAAAGAGACCCAGGTGGAGGGGGGCTCCTAGGGCAAGAGGTGGGAGGGAGTAAGAGGGAGAACCAGGGAAGGGGGGAGTTAATAAGGAGACTTCAGAAAGTTGGCTGCATCTACAGCCCAAATCGAAAATTATTTGTATTTTTATGTAACAACAAAGTCTTAGAAAAATGCAACTAAAATCATAGCAGTTTGTACCCAAAGGTCCAGAGATGTCATTGGTCAGTTGTGTACATAAGAAGCTTGCAGAGGAGATCACTTAGTCGCAAACAAGACCCTTTGAAAGGCAGCTCTGCCTGTTCCCAGCCCGTAGCCAGAGCCAACTAGCTGTGAGTGCACCATCTTAGAAGTGGACTCTCTGAGCCCGAGGCACACCTGCGAGTGCCCCGAAGTGGAGGCAGTGTTCCTGAAGGCTGTCGAGCTGTGGTTTCTTGTGCGTGTGGTGTTCTGAAGTACTAAGATTCGAAGTCTTACTCAACAGAAGACGGTGGGAACTTGCTAAAACAGACACAATTACCAATGGAATGGAATATAGACCCCGGAATATACTAAGATGGACAAGGCAGATTACATATGACAGTGATGGTGGTGTTACATCCACAGGAAGAACAAGGGGTGGGTCGACAAGGGCTGGGCCACTAATTGCCCATGTGAAAAAGAAGGACCCTGTGTTCTTCCCTACACAACAATCTGTTCCAAGCCAATTAAGGAATGTAATATGAAATACAAAGTTCATTTCACAGCTTCTGAAATAAATGGAGCCCGATGCTGTTACGGTGTAGAGTAGAGAAGGGTATTTATATCAGAAACAAGTGTAAAAAAAATCACAAAACAAGAAGCAGATGATTCTGAACACATCCAAATTAGAACCTTTCTGCATCCAAGACAACTTTATGAACGTGAAAATACAACCCACCAACTGGAAGGCAGTGTTCGGAACGTGTTCAACTGACAAAGTGGATTCTGTAGTTGACACTGGATGCTTAGGGCCCAGATTATATCAAGAATCCTCCAATTCAGTAAGAGAGAAAGAGAGAGAGAGAGAGAGAGAGAGAGAACAAAAAATGCTTTAAAAACTCAAAGAAATGCATTTAAAAACCAGGAAACAAAATCTAGAGATGAACACTAAAGGTATGACAGGATACCCAGGTTAGTTACCAGAAAGCCAAGAGCTGTTCCCAGAATGAGAAGGCTTTCCACAGCTTGCGGGTTGGTAGACACAGGAGGCTCTGACAGCGTGAGCACCGGCCAGGCTGTCCGTCTGTGGCACTGGGGCAGGAGCCGGCAGGACAGGCTGACTCTGAGAACATCTGTCTCTCTAGCAGACCTGAAGACAGTGCGTCCTCTGACCCAGCAACCCCCCCTCATACAGAGTCGGGTGGACGGACACAGAGTCAAAACAAAGAAAGTGAAGTGTTCCCCTCCTCCACAGGAAAGTCCTAACAGGGAAATCTCCACCATGGCTGATTGTAGGACTGTCAGCGAAAGAGTCCCACAGAAGAGTTCAATGTAGATAAACTTCCTGTTTTCGTGTTGCCCTGTCTTACTTGGCCACTGGCTGGGAGGAAATCGGCCCTCCAGGTGGTTTGTAGAAATGTGTGAACCAGGCCTCTGGCCTTGAGCTGGGCTTCACACAGATGTCTACATTTCTAAGATAAGTTACAAATGGGCCCATGGTACCAGCTGGCAGGGGAGGAAAGAAAGGGGAGAAGAAGCTCTCCCCTCCTCAGGTGCTGTCCTTGGAGGGTTAACTTGCCCAGAACAGTGAAAGGAAAAGCTGCTTTTATGTGAACTTCTGAAGACTGTGAACTTCGAGCCCCTCCCATTATGTTCTGGGTATAAAACTCTGAAACTCTCTGAACTCGGGGTTCAGGGGATTCATTGATTAGAGCAAAAACTGTGCCCTCTGGACCTGGCTGCAGCCAAATAAAACTGTTTCCTGCTATCTTCGGTGCCTTGCCTCGTTTGTCCTTACAAAAGTGGTGATTCAAGCATCAGTGAGGACAGAACACAGATGACATGGCTCTGGCCAACAGAAGCCCCGAGTGGAGGGGTGAGGACCAGCAGATAGTTGCATGTTGCTCGCTGGGCAGTCCTCCACTCTGGGCACTGGGCTGGGTGGACTGGCGTGTTCTTCACAGCAGGCCTGCGGGTGCACTCGGTCATCATCAGTATTATACCCAGGGGAAGGCCGGGGGCACGCAGTACTGAAGATCTTGCCCGACGGCCACCTCTGTTACCCGTGGAGGTGCTGGGGTTTGAGCCCCGATCCCTGAGCTTCAGAGTCTACGCTCAGGCCTAACACAGCATGAGTTCTTTTCTAAGAGATTTCAACTTGGGCAGAGCTGGCCCTTCATATGTGGCCGAACCATGGAAAGAAGCAAAGGCATTACTTGCATGGAACTCAAGTTAGCCTTAATCTCCAGGGGATAACCGGAGTCCCACATTTGGGCCTCTGTAGCTCTGGTTGTATCAGAGCTTTTCAACTGAGTGGTCAATCTCAGAGGCTCCTTCTGCTATTTAAAGATATTCTTTGAATCGAGCAGACACTGCGGCTGCGGTCAGAAGGTCTGTGTCCTCTGCAGGTTCCTGGGTTGAGCTCATCGATCACCAGTGTGGTGGGTTGGGAGGTAGCTTCAGGAGGTGCCTAGAAGGTTTGAGAACAGGGCTCGGGTCCTTCTAGAAGAAGCCCAGGCAGTGCCTCGACCCTTACCCCATGAGAGGGCATGTAAGAAGGAGCTATCTGTGGGCAGGAAGCGGGTCCTTGCCAGATACCAAATCTGCTCACCTTGACCTTGACTTTCCAGCCTCAGAACTAAGTGAGAAATAAGTCCCCATTGCTTGATTCACTCTGGATGGTGTTTTGCCACAGCAACCAGAAAGACTAAGTGCATATTTCCTGCACTCCTCACTGCGTGGTTCTCAAGCCTGAATGGAAGTTACTAAAATGAGAAGACCAATGGGCCCCCCTGGGTGATGCAGGCTCCTTCCAGCTCCCTGTCTACACTGAGATCCCCCGGGGGATCCAGGCACCATGCAGAGTCCACATCCCAAGGCTCTCTCGCTCCTTACAGTGTGCTCCGTGCTGGGTGCTCCTGGGGGACAGGTCCTGGAGGACGACGGGACCTGCTCTCCCTTCTTGTTCAGATGCTGGATCAAGTGGGGTCTGCATCCAGCCGAGCACTGTGAACAAGGTGGCTCTGGGTTGTTTGCTGTTAAAAGGAGAAATCCTGCTCACCCTGGCCCTATGTGCTTCCAGAGCCAGGCGCGACCCTGCGACACTGTCTCTGGATACTCAGGATGCTTAGTAGCCCTTCCAGCTACTCAGAGGGAAACCCGCTGAAGCCTCAGCTTGAGGGCCGCCTGGCCACGCTGTAACTGGGGTCCCTCCCCAGCTCGGAGTCCCCAGAGCCTCATCTCCCCCAGAGAAGGCTACTGTACCTGGGAGCTGACCGAAGCCTGTCTGGGGTGGGCGGGGTCAGAAAGGCAAGCACTTGAGACTGGAGGAGGGAGGTGGGGGGACAGGTCCCAGGACCTGGGGAGGACCCTTCCAGGAGTGACCAGCTGGCTCACACCCAGGTGTTTGCAGCTGCCTCCCCTTCTGTAGAAGTGGACAATGATGTCTAACTCCACTTCATTTAAGAAGATTTGGCAGCATCTGTGCTCATTGTGTTGCACATGGTAACAAGGATCCCTTGTTACCACAATTATTTTAGGTTAAACCACAAGAAATTGCTGGTACTCTAATATTTTTGCCATACAAAGGCAGCAGTGTCACATGGCTCAAGTTGGCAGCACCTGTCCGGGGTGTGCAGCTGTGCTTGCAGGTAGAATGTGCAGGAAGGGTCTGCAGAGTGGAGGACTAGAGGCCCTGCAGGACCACACGTCCCAGTTTAAAATCCTGCTCCAAGATGCAGCGTCTACTTCACATTTTAATATTCCTACAATTACGATGTGTTTTGCAAACAAGCTTTACATGAAATGCCAGGCTCCCTTTTTAACCAGAAAATCCATTTTTAAATTAATGATGCATCTTGCAATCCATGATGTCTCCAATTCAATTTCAGGCTCAACACTGTGGTATGGAAAAGATTCCAGAAAAGAAAAAAAAAAAAAACTGAGATGACATGCTTATCGTTTTACCCTAGTATTATTCTTGGCCCAAGTACCCCACATGAATTTCCTGAGGCCTTGGGGACACTGTAGAGGAAACAGGCCACACCCACTTGCCACCCTCCTCCAACCTGCAGCTACCAGCCCCGGAGCGAACCAGGGACTTATTTGAAGACCAGCAGAATGTAGATCTCTATGTCCCCACATTTCAGAAGCCAAATGCAGCACAATTCCTTCCTTCGGTGAAGTCCTGGAAGGTGGCTTTGAAGGAAGCCTGGTTTTATACTTCCCTATTCGTGAGAGAGATTCAATTAACATACCTGGCACCTTGTCCCTCATCACAGGAACCCATCTGGACTTCCTTCCAGTCAAATGCTGAGGAGTCACCCGGCTGGGACTGCAGGATGCTCCTGGGAGAGCAAGGTCGTCTGCGTGCAGTGGGACCATCTGGAGAAGGCTTTGGCAGGGTGACCCCAACCCAGTCTGCTGTCCATGTCTGCTGTCCAGACTCCTGCCAGGTGAGCACTTGTGCTGATATTTTATTCATAAACTATGATTTCTAATAGTTACCCTGGTGTTAGCCAAGCAGGGTTGGTAGCTGCCGCCTTGCGTCCAGTTTCCCCTGTGTCCTGGTCTAGTGCTGAGATTGAATATGAAATCCGTGTTCGTGGGGCTGTGTGGGCCTGAGGCTGAGCCGTCCAGCGCCGTGTGGAAAGAGTGGCTGTATGTGTTTCATGGTTGAAGACATTTATTTTGCAAAAAATTTCATCATCTAGGCATTAAAAATGAAGGGCCTGTGTATGAGAGTGAAGAGCTGTATTTCCACATTTCAGAACGTTTGACGGTGAGCAGGCACCATCAAACACGGAGCTCACCATCCGGGCGAAAACCAGAGAGAGCGACAGTCAGGAGGGGCAGCCAGGTCTTTAGAATCCTGGCCTCAAAGGTGAACCCGGCCACGTGTCCACTCCGATCAGAGCAAGCTTGTTCAGTTGGATGGCTGTGCTTGTTTCTGATGTGACAGGTTCATCATCTAACCATCAGCTCTGGTGCACCTGTGAACGACGGAGCAACGGCTCTGAGCACGGGAGGGAATGTACTTAAATCATGTGCATCTTACACCTATGTCATCAGATCCTAAAGACAACAAAAAATTCAGTTTTTAAAATGTGGTTTTATTTAATAGTTAATAACATTAACATTTGGGAAGATTATTGTGTCAAAGGTCTTCTGAGCTTACTGTGAATGATATGGTGCTTCTGTCAAATTTGAACAATGAAGAGAACCAGTTGCATTTATAGGGAAATTTTAAATATAATTTTTGATGATACACAAAGCTACGATGATCACTTATTTTTCTAGACTTAGGCATTTGGAAGCTTAGAATTAATTGTGGTTCTTTTGCAATACCTCGTGGCATTCAGATTTTGGTGTGATGCCAATCAAAGGCTTACAAGTGTTTTTATACACGCCATCATGAGTCACGCGCGTGTGCCAACACTAGCCTTTGCTTGTGACAAAGTAGAGAGGATGTGAAGAGCCAGACAGCACTTGCCTCCTGCTGCCCTCCACCAGATCCTAAAAGTGTTTGAGCCTCAAGCCCCACCTGACTACCCATCTCCCTGCGCTCCGCTGGGAGCTGAACTTTTTGTGAAGGGCTTCTCTACATTTCAGTTACATTTTACTAAAAATTCTTCAAAGAATTCTACATATGAAGTTCTAAACAATAATTTGGGACTTAAAGACTTTAACAAATTGCTGTTAGTGAAATATTTATCTCTTTTAAAACTAGCAAGAAACTGATCATATGCCACAATGAACGTTCAACGTTGAATGGAAGGTTTAATTTTGCGATTGTGCTGGAATTCATCTTGGACTTTATCAACTGGTGCGAAGAAGCTTTTGTTTTTTCAACACTCGATAATAGAAAGTTTCAAGCAGACAGAGAAGTTGAAAGAATTTTACAGAAAAGTATCGCACACCCACCGCATCCTCCTGGACGATTAACAATTTATTGAGCTTGATTTTTCCTGTCTATCGGTGTTTCCACTCATTCGCCGACACATCTTATTTTCTTTTTGATACATTTAGATGGAAGTTATAGATGTCAGCCCTTTTCATCCCTAAATATTTCAACATGCATATTAGTAACTCAAGTCGATACAGGTTTATCATTTTTTCAGTTTGCATTTGCAACTGTTAACACGATTTCCAGGTAGCGTTGGGTGAGCTTTGGAAACACTGCAAAGCGAGGGCCAGAGGGAAGACCTCCCCTCTCCATTCCTGCTTGCCATTTCACTGCCAGGCCATGTGGCTTGACTTAGGTCACCATGGGTCAGTCTGCTGGAGGACCTGGTGACGTGGACCCACCCGGTGTGCATGTTTTGGCCTAAGGGTTTCTCTTGCTCAGCATGGTGCCTTGGGGACGCTCTTTCCATCGCTGCCTGAGCCACAGCATCTGCCATCCTCCTTCCACTGCCCCCTGCCGGACACGTCTTGCAGTTTGGGGTTCCTGGGAGGACAGCTCTGGGAGCACCTTGGGCAGCTCTTTTTGCCCACATCTGACTTTGTCGCCTGGGCATGTGCTTGTTCTAGAAGAAACTGTCCCATATTTTCCCAAGTGGCCACAGCATTCTAAAATGTCACCCCAAGTGTCTGAGTGCCGGCTGACAAGCCTCCCCAACACTAGGCACCTTCGGGGGTTCAGTCTCAGCTACTCTCCTTGATGGTCCACGACATCCTGCTGAGGTTGGAATCCGCTTTCCCTGGGGACCTCCAACGTCCAACACCTGCTCATCTGCTCCTGTATTTGCTGGCCGTTTGTCTCTCTTCCTTAAACTACTTGGCTTGTTCCCAAAGGGGTTGTTTGCTTATTTGCCAACGAGTTCAAGGGGTTTTAGTAAAATTCCTTGGCAGAAGCACAGTTTGGAACTACTTCTTGAGATCTGGGCTGTGGCCATTCACGTCATGGGTGCTGTCTTGTACCGAGAACAGGTACCTTCGGTGCCATCACACTGATTATTTATTATTATTTATTCTTTTATGGGTTCTGCTCCTGTGGGAGGCCTCACTCCACCCTCAGTCCTGCAGATGCCCTTCCCTGCTGCCTCCGGGCCTCCATGGTTTTCAGCCCACTGTGGGGCTGAGCTGCAGGCCTTGCTGCCCGGCGCCGTCTGCGGGGACTGCGCTTTCCCTGGGCTGCATCCTCTGCTTTGGTGCTTTAAAAATCAGTGAGTCAGGCTCCAGGGCCCTGTTTCAATGCTTGGTCTTCCTGTTCTCCTCTCAGCCTCCTGCTGTAGCTTTGGGGTAGACTTTTAAGGGCTGTAGCTTACTAACTAGGTCGATTTTTCTATTTGAGTTGTTTCCATGTCTTCCTAGAGTTTCAAACCAATGTGTCAAATTCTACAAAAATCACTGTGGGGTTGTTTTTAGGGATGGCGGAGTCCGAACATCAGCTGGGGGAGACGTGATTTTGTACAAAGGACCGGAATCCTCCATCTGTGAGCAGGTGCAGTCCCGGTGGGTGACCTCGTGGGTGGCTGTTTTGTTTCAGTCGCGTCCTTGGGTGGTGGAGTGTTGGCATGCAGGTCCTCCCCAGGATGCCCACCTCCTTGCCCTGCCCACTGCGCTGTGGCACTGTCCCCCCTTCTACAGCCCACAGTCCCATCCCGGCTTCTTTCCATGGAGGTCACTGCCAGCCAACGAGACCTTTCATCTTCAGACGGAGGGTTGAGCTCACCAATCCCCCGTGTCTTCCTCTCCTCTTTATTACTGATCCCGATTCTTGGTTATTTTTTATTCCCACTCCTTCTATTTTCAGCTTCCAAAGAGGAAAGTGACGTCATTGAACCCACACCACCAGGACTCTCAGATGTGAGCACTAAATGCCGAGGTTTCCCTCCTGGCACGGCTTTGACCAGGCCCTGCAGATTTTTAATTATATCCTGTAAATTTTTAATGCATTTTCATTAACATTCTGGTCAAGAGAGCCCCTTCTGTGAGTTTGGGCCCACTGTTGTTCAGGAGCCGGCTGGGTCAGGCCCCGCTCACGGACGATCTAGATGCGGCCGTGCCGGCTCCTGCCTCGCTTCAGTCCTGGTCAGAGAACACCCGGGTTCCGACAGTCATTCAGCTTTATTGACACTGGTGCTGTGGTCCCGAGTGTGGTCAGTGCTGGGGACTCCCTGGCTGTGCGCTGGGAGAGGACACGGCTCGGATGTCTCTGTGCAGTGCTCTGGATGTCCGTTGGGAGAGGCGATTGATGCTATAGTTCGGGTCGCCCGCATAGTTCTGATCTTCTGTGATTGCTCTAAAACCCTACCCGTGCCGTCCGTTCCCACAGTCTGTTCAGTGTCGATGCTCTGCCGCTTCGTCTGCGACGCCCAAGCCTGGCAACCACGCATGTGGACGTGCCTTTGGCACTTGGTGGGTTTGCTCTCACCTGTACCGCATCTGCCTGTGATGTGATCAATATCCACGAATTGATCAGTTATAAACTTCATGATACAATACTCTAAGCTTTATTTTAAATCACCATTTGAATTTCAAAGAAAGAGGAAAATAGAGCCTTCTATGTTTTTTCACCTATTTCTCCTTAGTTTGTTCTAAAGATTTGAGTTTCTATTTTGTATTATTTCTATTTAGCCCAAAGAACTTATAGCAGTGTATACCTAGGAAAACATGCAGGTTGACACTCTGGAAAGCAGTAGGAGATTCTTCAGAAAACTTGGAATGGAACCACCTTTTGATCCAGTTATCCCACTCTTTGGTGTATATCCAGAGGACTTAAAAATCAGCATAGTATATTTATGTGTCCACATCAATGTTCATAGTAGCTCCATTCACAGTAGCTAAGCTGTGCAACGAACCTGAGTGCCCTTCAACAGATGAATGAATAAAGAAAATATGGTACACATACACAATGGAATATTTCTCAGCCATAAAGAATGAAATTATGGCATTTCCCCATAAATTCATGGAACTGGAGACTATCATGCTAAGGGAAATAATCCAATCCCAAAAAACCAAAGGCTGACTGTTCTCTCTGATATGCAGATGCTGACTCACAATAGGCGGGGTGTGGATGAGGGAAGACTGGGGGTTCACTTAATTAGACAGGGGAATTGGGATAAGAGGGGGATGGGAATGAGAAAGAGAGTAGAATGAGCGGGACATAGCTTTCCTGTGTTCATATATGTATACACCACCAGTGAAACTCCACATCATGTGCAGTCACAAGAATGGGAAGCTGTACTTCATGTCTGTCTGATGTGTCAAAATAGATTCCATTGTCATATAAAACTAAAAGAACAAATAAAAAAACTACACACACACACAAAGAAAATATGCAGGCTGAGACATTTTCACATGTTAGTAAGATGTTAAATATGATAATATCCACATTTAGCAGAAATTGATCTGGACTCATCAGGCATTTCACATATACAGGAAATATTTCCTCATAAAAATATTTGGTATAAAGCAAAGGGTCATTGGAATGTCTCATCATTTTTTTTCAATTTAGAAAAATGTTTGGTCACTATTTGGAAAATTTTAAGTTAAAGCCATGTTAAAAGTATATTCTTTATCAAGGAAAACATTCTGCCTTTGGTTTTTTGGGGATTGGCTTATTTCACTTAGCATGATATTCTCTATCTCCATCCATTTACCAGCAAATACCATAATTTCATTCTTCTTTAAAACTTACTAATATTCCATTGAATATACATGCCACATTTTCTTTATTCATTTATCTATTGAAAGGCACCTAGGTTGGTTCCATAGTTTAATTATTGTGAATTGAGCCACTATAAACATTGATGTGGCTGCATCACTGAAATATGCTGATTTTAATTCCTTTGGGTATAAACTGAGAAGTGGGGTAGCTGGGTCTAATGATGGTTCCATTCCAAGTTTTCTGAGGAATCTCCCTACTGCTTCCAATAGCAGTTGTACCAATTTGCAGCCCCACAAGCAATGTGTAAGTGTTTTCCCCACATCCTCGCCAGCACTTGTTGTTGCCTGTATTCTTGATAATTGCCATTTTGACAGGAGTGAGATGCAATCTTAGAGTAGTTGTGGTTTGCATTTCTCTAATTGCTCTACATGTATGACTGCATGGCCTGTGTGATTCTATAACGTGTACAATCAGAAAAGTGAGAAATTATACCCCATTTATATTTGAGATATCAAAGTGCATAAATGCATTCTACTATCATGTATAACTAATTTAAAAAGAAGAACAAGTAGGGGCTGTGGCTCAGTGGCAGAGCGCTTGTCTCGCACATGTGAGGCGCTGGGTTCGATCCTCAGTAACCACATAAAAATAAGTAAATAAAGATATTAAAAAAAGAAAAACACATTCTTTAGAAAAATAGCAGTGACATTAATTTGACCTCGAGGTGGCTAAGAATGAGCCTGAGGCACTGGACATGGGCCAGACTTAGCTATTCAGTTGCTTTGGTCAGTAATATGATCAGTATGCAGAAAAAAATCTAAATCACGCATTAATGAACATGAACATCTGCTATTTTGGGAGTAAATCTTTTTTTTTCAAAGTTAACTTGGAAGAGGATTATTTTATAGGCCTATCAATACAACAAGACCAGTGACCGTGGGCGCGTGTGCGTGGACATGTGTCCAGACAGGACATCTTTTTTATAACTCTCTGGTGCTCCCTGCAGTTTTCTCAAATGTGTCCAGTGTCACTGATAAGATGTGGCCACCCCACCTTTAAGGTTTGGGGTGGTGTAGGAGCTGCAGTATCTCTGCCTGCTGCTGCAGACCACTGCCCGCCTGTCTCACCAAGTAGTGGTCAGTTCTGTGCTTGTGTAGGCCAGGGCCCTGGGACTGCAGACTGGGGGATGTGGGGTCACCCTGGAGCCCTTGATGAAGGTCAGTGACAGCTCCCACTGCCCAGCACTGAGACTGGGCCAGAGCCCCCATGAGGCACCTCCCCAGGGACAGATGCCCAGCAGTCCCAGCCCTGGCAGGCGACCCTTCGGGAGAAGGCTTTCCCTGGGCATCGGCTTCCCTGTGCCCCACCTGGCAAGCTCCAGAATGCCGCTGTTGGCATGGTGCCTGTGCCTCGTGAGCAGACAGTGGCCCCAGAGCACTGACCTCAGACCTGCCCTGGGTGGGCGGAGAGCCCTTGCCAGGGGAGCGATTGGTCTTGGGCCTGGGGTCCGCGGACAGCTGTGTTCTTGTCACTTCTCCTTGGAGAACAGGCAGGGGGGACCATGAGGATGAAGAGCCTGAAGCCGGCCTTGTTGGGGGCCCTCCTGTCACCGGTCCCCAATATCGAGTTCTTATGTCTCTCTTTCTCCTTGAAACATCTGTTGATATTTATTTTCATTTAAAAAAAATAATAGGTTTTATTTAATCCTTTTTTTTTTTTGTAGTTTTAGGTTCATAGAAGATTGGGCAGAAGGTCCTGAGCTTCATGTGTAGCCCCCAGACTTCCCTCCACAGTTGACTCTTGCATGAGGAGGCCCCTTGCACTTGAGAGCCAGGACTGACCACCATTGCTGAGTGGAGTCCATCTTGACACTGGGTCCCCCTGGGTGCTGCAGGTTCTGCAGACTTGGCCAATGGGGGTGGACCAGAACCCACCATTTGAGCACCGCAAGACTGCTTCGCCCCGTGTACCCGCGGTGCCCCTTCTGCCACCCACCTCTTTCCATACGCCTGGCAACCACAGGTCTTTCTGTCTCTAGAGATTTACCTTTTGCAGAATGTCACATAGTTGGAAAGTCACAGTGCATGGCCTCCCCAGATTGGCTCCTTTCACTTAGCAACATGCATGCAGGCTCCTCCTGTCTCTCCCGGTGCAGAAGTCCTGGTGCCTCCTTCTCTGGTCCAGAAGTCCTGGTGCCTTCTTGCTGGCATAAAGAGACTGTGTGGTTTGCTGACGTGGCTCAGCCTTTTGACAGGGGCACACATGCACACAGAACTCTCGGTCTCCCCACAGCCCAGGGAGAGGGTGCCCTGCCTTCCTTGTAGACATGGTAGGAGAAGCAGCGGGCTGCCAATCACACAGCAGTCACCCCCAGTTCCGGGACTCCAGCCCAGGTCCCCTCATGCTGTGTGCCCAGTGCCAGGGGCTGCAGGGAACCTGTTGGGAAGGCAGAGCCTCCAGCCCCCAGAACAACTGCACCTGATTGGCATTTCACCAAGACGTTGGTGGAGCCTCCCCCTCCCTGGAGAGCCGGCTCCCCTGGGCACACCGCCGGGGCTTCTGCAGATGTGGGAATTATCTGCTGAGTTACACACTTTTCCTGTATTCAGGGTCAACATGAGGTTTCGCAAGATGGCAAGGTAAGGAATTAACTTGGGGTAGAGGCTCCCTCTCTGTTTTAAGAGATATAAAAGGGGCCTTAGGTGTCGAGCTGAAAGTCCCAAAGGTCGAAGCCCTCTCACCTGCCACCAGAGCTGAACACTGGCTCAGCCCATGGGGCTCAGCAAAGGGGAGAAGGACGGGCACAGGGTCAGCCAGACAGGGGCACACGTGCACACATGTGTGCTCACAGCGCGACTCCATCCCAGGCACCTGCCAGAGCCCCAAGCTGGGGACCATGATGTGGGAGGAAGCAGGTCAACACGGCCAGGACTCAGGTGCAGAGATGGAAAGTCACACCACAGGGGACAGTGTGCACAGCAAGTCACGGAGAGGGCATGGGCACCCTGGGAGGAGGAGAGAGACCGCATCCCTGGGGACACCCTCCAGGCCAAGGTTTGACCAAAGAGAAGGTGGCCGCCCCCTGCACTCCCCAGAAAGTAGTGGCAGCTCCGTCTGCACATTGACCAGCACCACCCTCCACCACGTGGTCTCAACAGCGACAGCACCTGCCATGTCACAAGCACTAGGTGGGACCGGCTCTGGAGTGGTCTGGTACCTGTCACCCCACTATCACTGCCGAGGAGGCTGGCGTGGCATCGCATTTTCAGGTGGGAAATGGGGAGCGCAGAAGGAGCAGCGACGTGCCCCAGGTCACCCAGCAGACAGGATGCACGTGAGCCTCCCACAGCCTGTGACCGCGAGTGCTGGTCCCACAGTGGCAGCATGGTCCCCTGGCTCACGCGTGTCAGCACACACATCCCAGGGGAACTGGCTGGCCCGTGTGCGAGCTGTTCAAAAGTGGAATTAAATAAAGAAAGCAGTCGGGAAACATTGCTCACGTACGGTACCTGGCTCAGGGAGCCGGGCTGCGTAGGACCCTGCAGACAGCAGCGGCTGTCGCAGCCAGGACTGGTCAGAGTCTGCGCCTTGGAGACAGGCAGTTGGCTTAGCTGAGCTGTTTGTGCCTCCCACGGTGTTGAAGGAATAAGTGGCCATTCAGTTTCCTAAGAACCAGGACAAGAGCCCGCCTTCCCCTGTGTGAAGTGGTGGCTGGCCCCCTGCCCAGGACACGGAAGCCTCTGGAAT
Organism: Callospermophilus lateralis; assembly: GCF_048772815.1. Taxonomy (NCBI): domain Eukaryota; kingdom Metazoa; phylum Chordata; class Mammalia; order Rodentia; family Sciuridae; genus Callospermophilus; species Callospermophilus lateralis. The sequence continues at coordinate 165,123,092 of NC_135308.1, forward strand.
CCACGGAGTGCTGCGCGGAGTCCCGCTGCTCTTCGGTGCCCCCGCCTGTGGCTCCCAGGAAGGGTGCTGGCGGGACCTTGGCCTTCCTGAGGGCCACAGCGTGACCCGCACCCGCGCACACACAAGGCCGCGGGCTGTCTTCTCCCCAGGATTCAGCTCTGACGCTGATGGATGGTTTTGTGGCATTGTCGGGGCTCCCCTCCTGCGGCGAGGTGAGGCTTCTGGAGAATGAATGATTCCATCTGCCCAAGCCGGCCGTAAATCCACAGGCGAACTTCCGCTAACCTGGAGGCACGTTTGTAAATAGACGAGACTGAAGAGGCAGCTTGGTCCTGCTCGGGGACAAACGCCTCTGGCAAGCCGTGTCACACCTTATCGCAGCCTGGCCTTGGACTACAGCCATCAGGTCAGAGGTGCCCGGACCTCAGAAGGGAACAGCACAGTGCACCTGTGTGCTCTGGCCTCGGCCTGGTCAGCTGATCCCACCTGGGTCCACCCATGAGGCAGCTCTGAGTGGCCGGGTCCACTGAGTGCTGAGCTTTGAGGGATACAGGTGGCCCTTTCCTCCACTTGTGTCCCCCTCCTCCAGGAGACACACAAGCTGTACCCTGAGGGCAGGAGTGTTCTGAGGGACAAGGCGGAGTCCATGAGACAGAGGCCGACCCTAAGAGGGAGAGCGGGCCCGAGGGTCTCCGCGTCGGCATGTGTCTGATGTAATTATTTAACAACCTCTCTACTTTGAGGAAACCACAGAATCACATTCACATGCGAACAGAGGATAGAATGCAGAGGTCCTGTGTGGCTTTACTTGGTTTCCCCAAAGGGGACAATTTGCAAAATGATGGCACCGTACCACAGCTGGAGGTGCACACTGATAAAATCAAGAGACAGAACAGCTCGGTCACCCGGAGGTCCTTCTTTCTTCCTCCCCTCCACCCTCCCTGTCCCTGGCAACCCAATGTGTGCTGCCTCAATGTGAATGCTGTCTCGGCGCGTCCCACCTTGAGTAGAGTAGAATCTGCTTTTATCATGTGGTGCAGCATGAAGGACTGTCTCTGGATCCTGTGCACCCACAGCTGCTCCTTTTCAGAGCTGAGTGGTACTCCAGGGTGTTCCGTACCACCCTCTCTGTCCCCCTGACCCATGGGTGGCATCCAGCTTGTCTCAGTTCTTTTAAAGACCTGTTTGTTCTAAACATCTATGTACATGATTTTGTGAGAGTGGAAGCCATCGCTTTCTGGGACAAAAGCCCAAGAGGGCAGTTGCTGTGCTGTGTGGCCGGCAGATGCTCAGCTTGGGTTGGAGCACCACGCTGCATTCCAAAGCAGCTCTGCTGGCCCACACCCATGAGCCATGGTCCGGCCCAGCTGCCGCCCTCCTTGTTAGCACTAGGTGTGCTCAGTATTTTTATTTCAGCTGTTCGGGGAGGTGCGTCATGGCTGCTGACCGTGGCTCTACTTACGTTGTAACCCCCAGTGACCTGGAGCATCGTACTGCCATCTCTACAGCCCATCGCGTGGGACATTTCATCACATCTTCTGCCCAGCCTGACTGGGTTCTTATTCACTGCTGAGTTTTTGAGTTCTATGCGTAATCTAGAACTGGCCCTCCCCCAGAATCCTGTCTGAGGTCTGCCCTCCACTCCAGCTGCTTCTCCACAACCACAAGAAGGCCTTTTACGCAACGAGTCATTGGTTTTGATGAAGCTCAACTCTAAGGGTTTCTGTTTATGGGTTGTCCTCCTGGCGTCCACTCTGCGCTCCGAGGATTTATGCCTGTGTTTCTTCCTGCGTGTGGTGCATCATTTTGGCCCCGTCTCCTCCAGTCCTGGTCCCCCATCTCCTCCAGTCCTGCTGGGGACCTGGCCAGCCCAGGCTCCATGCTCGCTTTCCACCCTCCTCTCTCGCTGTTCAGCTCCCGCATTTCCTCTGTTCTGTTTTCCAGGTCGCTGTCCCTCCCTCCGCCGCCTCCCTCTGCAGTGCAGCCCATCCACTGGGCCTTCTGTTTCAGTCACAGTGGTTTCCAGCTCTACGATTCCGTTTGGTTCTCCACGTAGGCCCCGTGTCTCTGCAGGGGCTGCCTGTGCCCTCGCTGGTTGACTGTGGTTCTAACGGCTCCTGGAGGGATCTCCATCTCGAGAACTTTGACATGGTGGTCGGTCACCAACGTCTCCTCGACAGGGTGGTGCCATCTGTTGGCTGTCCTCATTCAGTTTGAGGCCACCTGTGCTGGTGTGGTGGCTGCATTTGCATTGGAACCTGGACCTCTGCGGGTGACATACTGGGAACCGGTTCTATCTAGTTCTTGGTCTTACCTGCTCCCACGCCTGCTGCCCAGCGTGGGAAGATGGGGGGGTCCCTCCTGCCAGGTGGGCTGCGGACCTGGGCTCCCCACACCTGAGGAGGGGCTCCTTGCCCTGGCTGCGAGGAGGTCCAGCTCCCCACGTGATCCGCACATCACTGGACGTAGCCTTGCCCCCGCAGGACAATGGCGAGAGTCCTGCCGCGCTCTCAGCCTCCTCCACCCTCTGGTGGGGACAGGATCCTGTTGCCCCTGGTGAGGCAGCGTCCTGGCTCCCCGGACCCTGACACCATGGTGACAGCAGGGCTCTGCAGGGATACCCTCCAGCCCCCCGTGACCACCTGGCAGGCGGGGCTCCCCACGGCCCTCCCTCCTGGGCACCCGGGGTTCCTGGCTTTGCTGGCTTGGGGTGTGGGGGGAGTGGGCTTTCCAAGACTGTCCCAAGTCTTCTGTCCTGCCACCTCCCAAGCCTTGGCCTTGAGACTGACCTTTGCTGTGCCGCCTTTCACTGGTGCTAAGAGCTGAGCACATGTGTCCTGCACGGCACCCCACAGAGGGCACGGCACACAGTGCACAGCACACACACCACACACAAATACGTAACACACACAGCACACACCACACCATGCACACGGCACACAGCACACACAGCACACAGTGCACACAGCACACACACCACACACAAATACGTAACACACACAGAACACACCACACCATGCACACGGCACACAGCACACAGTGCACACACAAATACGTAACACACAGTACACACATCACACGGCACACAGCACACAGCACACAGCACACAGCACACACACACCACACACAAATACGTAACACACACAGAACACACCACACCATGCACACGGCACACAGCACACACAGCACACAGTGTACACACAAATACATAACACACAGCACACACATCACACAGCACACAGCACACAGCACACACACACCACACACAAATACGTAACACACATAGAACACACCACACCATGCACACGGCACACAGCACACACATCACACAGCACACAGCACACACAGCACACACAGCACACAGCACACACACACCACACACAAATACGTAACACACACAGAACATACCACACCATGCACACAGCACACAGCACACACACCACACACACCACACACAAATACATAACACACAGAACACACCACACCATGCACACAGCACACAGCACACACAGCACACACACCACACACAAATACATAACACACAGAACACACCACACCATGCACACAGCACACAGCACACACAGCACACACACCACACACAAATACATAACACACAGAACACACCACACCATGCACACAGCACACAGCACACACACCACACACAAATACATAACACACAGCACACACATCACACAGCACACAGCACACAGCACACACAGCACACAGTGCACACACAAATACATAACACACAGAACACACACACCATGCACACACCACACAGCACACACACCACACAGCACACACAAATACATAATACACAGAACACACCACACCATGCACACAGCACACAGCACACACACCACACAGCACACACAAATACATAACACACAGAACACACACACCATGCACACAGCACACAGCACACAGCACACACACCACACACAAATACATAACACACAGAACACACCATACCATGCACACAGCACACACCACACACACCACACACCACACAGCACACACCACACAGCACACACAAATACATAACACACAGAACACACCACACCATGTACACAGCACACAGCACACATAGCACACAGATGCATTTGAATGCTCACGGTGACGTTCTCACACTTCCTTCTCAGGGCCTGTGTCTGGCTTCCCATTGGATTTCTGCAGCAGGCTATGGAGCCTTGCAATACGCTGGGCCTCCCCAGGACTCACCGCTGAGCAGGATGCCGGAGGGAGGAGCCTTGGGGCCTCAGTCTGCCCATGCCCCGTCCCGCAACCTTGCCCTTTCCCAATAGGAAGTGGGGGCAAGATGTGCCCTTGTCCCTCAGTTATTGTCACTGTCCCCTCTTTCAGCCCACAGATGGGCTCAGAGCTGCTGGCTGACAAGGTCCTCGGTCCCCAAGGTGGGGGTGGCCTTACCCCTCCTGGTGGACTAACAGAGTAACCACGTGCAGACCCAGGACCCCTGAGGGTGACCTTATTTGGAAGAAGGCTACACTGACGGGGTTAGGCTAAGGATTGCGGGATGTGATCACCAGATCAGGGTGGGCCCTGAGCCCAGTGACAAGGGCCCAGGAAGAGGAGGAGAGAAGAGGTACCAGGGAGAAGGTCATGGGGACCTGGGGGCAGCGAAGGGGCGGTGAGTCCCCCGGCCTGGGGCCACCAGAAGCTGGATCAGGCCTGGAGAAGACCCTCCCTCAGAGCCTCCGGGAGGGGCCGCCTGGACTTGGACGTTCACCCTCCCTCTGGGGCACCCAGCTTGGGAGAGCCTGTGACGGCCCGCGGCCCCACCCCTTGGAGTTCTCTGGGGCTTCTCCCTGGGTGCTCGCTCGCTCGCATGATGGGGCTCTCGGGTCTGCCCGGCTCACAGGGGGTGCTCAGAGATGGTCCCCCAGGTGCCTAAGGACGAGGCCAGAGGCTGCTCCTGCCCCTGGCTCCGGCCCAGGCGTGGTCCTGGCTCCTCTCTGTGCTTCCAGCACCCCCTCTCCACCTTCTGCATCCCTCCTGGGCCGGGGTTCCGTCATGGAGTCGCGCTGCTCTTGTTTAAGCCCCGGTGAGGTGTCCCGCCTCCCGACTCCTGCAGCAGAAGGTGACCTTGGCCGCACAGCCACCCCCATTTGTACTGGGGACATTGATTCCAGAAGAGATGCAATCTACAAGGTCATGGCTGGGAGGAGCAGAACAAGGCTCAGGACACGGGGGGACCTCAGCCAGACCTGGACATGGGCGGGCTCTGCATGTCCAGTCCCTCCGGTGTCAGCCCGCCCACCTTCAGATGATGCACCTGCAGCCCCGAGCTGGCGCCAAGTCCCGCAGGCTGAGCGGGGACTTCTGGACCCCTAGCCCAGCAGTGAGAGCCTGGCACAGTATTGCTGCCAATTACAAGAAGGCTTTCCTTTAATTAATGCCAAATACCTGCCTTTGAAAACATGTCATTGTCACTTGTGCAGAAAATACAAATTCTTGATGCCTCGCAACGGGGTAATTTGGGATGTGTTCAGGAGAGAGATGACAGAGGTAAAATAAAACCTTGTAAATTTTAGAAAATGTGATATTTAAAAGGCAGTTTGTCCTCAGTCAGAAAATTTGACATTTTAAAGCCACCTTCGATTTTTCTAAAGAAATAAAAAAGGTCTATTCTGCCTAGAGAGAAAATGGGAAGAGTTTTGCCTAGAAAAAGTCACATTTTCGTTTTCTGTCTTTGAGAAGTTGAATTGAGGGAGAAAAGGTGAAATTCTCTGGAGGGGCAGGGGAAGGAGGGCGGGGAGGGGCCAGGGGCTCCACCAAAGTCTCTGAGTGGAGCTGGTTGCTGCGCCCTTGAGCCTGGGAGTGCCGTGTCCCTGAATGCAGCATGAACCGTCTCTGCACACTAGACTCCTGCGGTTGGACCCTCCATAAAACCCTATGAGCAGGAGAAGCTCCGGGAGCCTGGCTCAGAGGGTGTGGACGGGCCACCCTGTGTGCTCTGGTGGTGGTTTTGTGGTGCCTTGGCAGAGTCCCCTGTGGGAGCCATCCTGCCCAGGGACCAGCATGGTGCCTGGAGCTTCATCTCCTAGTGGAGACAGCCGTGTCCACAGGGCCTGGGCTGCGCACTTGGCAGCCCTTCTCCTGCCTCCTGCAGATGAGCGGAGGCAGGTGCCCAGGGAGCCTTCGTCCCAGCACGTGCGGGAGTCCTGGGTGTGAGGGGGTGGACTTGACATCACACACGTTGCCTGTGGATCTAGGAGCCAAGCTGCACCACCTGGAGCTCAGCCCAGCTCCTCTGAGCAACGTGGGGATAACACTGACCCCTGTGATTCCTACCCGGTTGCCTGGTGGACACACTTGATCCCACACAGCTTCCCTGGTCCACAGGAAGAGGTGGGTGCTACTGCCACACTCCGGTTGCACAGAGAGCCGCTGGGGCCCACCAGAGAGCTGGTCAGTGCTGTCAGCACCGACAGAGGAGCCTGCTGCCCTCCCCTTCACACCTACGTGTTGAGTGCCCATCTGGTGCTGGGAGAGCTGCCGGTGTCACCCTGGGGAGCATTCAGGGTCCGGAGCACAGGAGAGCATTCCAGGATGGGCTGGGGGATGGAAGAGACGCACACCGACCCCCAGAAACACGGGGGCCATGTTGAAGGAGTCACCAAAGTCTGCTCAGCGTCTCTGTCAAGGATGTGGGAGGAGCACAGAAGCTGCACAGGTCAGGGTCAGCCTGTGGGAGGCGCTGCTGGGTACCAGAGCAGGGAGCTCAGGTCTGAGCCACCTGCTCACCCAGACATCAGACCAGGCGAGCTCTGGAAGACGGAAAGAGGCAGGCGGGCACAGTGGCTCAGTGGGGACAGTGGCTCAGTGGGCCCAGGGCCAGGCACCCTGGTACCTGCAGGCCATGTCCTCTCTGGACTGCAGCGCTCCCACCTGCACATGGGATGTGGGTAGTGCCTGCCTCCTAGGACTGCAGAGGACAAAGTGAGCTGACCCTGGGAAGTCCTTGGAACAAGTCTGTCGCATGTTGAACGTTCTGGATGGAACAGCTATTGACTGCAGATCCCTGTACCAGGGCAATGTGGCTCCAGTGTGACCACACAGGTGGACTGGACATGTGGAAGGAGAGGCCCGGGGTTCTCATGTGTTGGACTGAGGTGTGGCCATTCTTGGTTCACAGACCCTGTAGTCCTGGAGCCAGGGACATTCCTTGGAGATGGTTGACCCACCTTGGCCAGCCCAGCCACAGCCAGTGGGGACTCCAGGGAGGTCCTGTTAGATGAAGGGTGCCAGCAGACCTGCATTTAGAGGGGACTTGCCAGCCCAGCAGGGCTGAAGGAGCCTGGACACAAAGGGTTCGGTGCAGAACAAAGGGACTTTAAGCAGCCAAGCTGGGACCTTGGGGTCAACTCTCCAGGGAGGTCATCAAGCTCAGAAAGACCTTTGCCTCCCTGCAGTGCCCCTCCCTGGATGAGGCCTTGCTAGTCTCCCATTCACGCAGTGGTCAGGGAAGCCGGGCCTGACCTGGACCTCTGAGGCTCTGTCCTGCTCTGCCCGCAAGCAGGGCCCACAGCAAGTGAGCCAGTTTCAGAGTCTAAGTTTCCTCTTCTCAAATGGGGTGCTGCAGCCTTCTGAAGGTGACCTCTGCAGGCCAGCGTCCCAGCCCTCCTGCCCTCCAAGCCCATGGCAGCCGTCTTACCCACAGGCCCAGGCTGGGGCCCCTGCAGGGAACTTTGGCAGGTGGATCTTGTATGGAGGAGGGGCTCAGACTGGACCCCTTCCAGCCCGATCTCCTGAGCATCTGCAGGGTCTCGTGCTAGCTTTGAGGTGCGTATCCATCCACACTTTCCTACGCACATGCAAGGGAGTCTCAGTAATGGGTTTTCTGGGGGTGGGCCTAGATGATCCATCAGTCTTCCATGGAGATAGTGTGTCACATGTACAACTCAAGGTAGAGCTGTGAAGGACTGTTTGAAGAATAGCTACAGCCCATTTGCACACCTCTGTGGTCGGGGTTGTGGGTTTGTTCAGCCAACTTGCTTCAAGAGCATCTTCTGGCACTCTCACGCATCTCTAGAGGAATCCTGCTGTGTCCCCGCAGGTTTTCCACCCCCCGCCCTGAGTGCTCAAGCTGGTTCCCTTGGACAGCTGCACCAGGCTCCTACCTGGGCTCTTAGCATTTTCTCCTTCAATGGTTTCTAGAAAGATCTTTCCAAATCTGAACTCTGATTAAACCACACCCAGGTCAACAGACACTGCTGGGTCTCCGTCACCTGCATGAGAAAGTCCAGGGTCCTCTGCCTCCAGCCTTCTTGGCCTCAGCCCCAGAGCTCCCTCCTCCCCCTCCGGGCAGCGTGCCCCAACCAGCCCTGGCACCAGGGGCCCCTCGCGCTCCCTGCGGTCTGGCTTCTGCACTTGGCGCCACGCTCTTCTCTCTTCCTTCTCAACCTGTTTAATTCTTCCTGCTTTCCCAGGCTCAGCATAAATATCAACTCCTTCATGGAACAGCTCCCTCCCACGAGGTACGTGCGAACCTCTCGCATCCATATTTGCAAACCTCGGAGCATTTGTTTTACTGAGCAGGGTGTCAGCCTGTGTGTTCACTGGCTCTCCCGCGATGCCCATCTGTCTTCTCCTCTCCAACCTGAAGCGGCGTCTCCCCAGCGCGGACTCGTCGACATTCACTGGCTGCAGTCTCTGCTCTTCCTCTCCCTCCCGCGAGATGCCAAGCACCGTGACCTTGGGGGTTGAGTGTCCTGCTTCTCAAGCACCCAGGGCTGCACCTACGCTTGCTGTGCTTATCCAAGCAGCCAGCGGGGTAGGAAGTTCAGCTACAGGTGCAGCACTGGGGAAACTGACCAGCCACCTAGTTTGGCTGCGTTCCTCTGATCAAGGAGCCCACAGGTGCCTGCTGGGTTGCTGAGACCCACCCAGATGGGGCTGGACCCAAGTCCTCACTGGTTTTCATAATAAAGCCGGGTCCTCTGCTGCTGTCCTCGGCTCACTGGGCGCTGAGCAGGCTTTGTCCCAGAGATGAGCAGAGCTTTTATCTGGTTGGTCCTTGGCTGTGTCCCCCTGGCAAAGAGTAATTCCTTAATAAATATTTTAAAATAAGCAAAGAAGTAGGCAGTTGAGAGCCCAAGCACAGACAAGCAGGAGCAGAGTACATAGCCATGAAAAATGGGGTAAAGCCCCCGTGAGTCTGAACCGCAGAGATTTTAATATGCTCTAAATGCAAGCTCTGACTCACCACAGAAGAGAAAAAAAAAAAAAGTGGGCAATACCCAAGCAGGGAAAATCACTGAGTGTGAAATAGGAAGGGAGGCGAACTCAGAAGCAAGCAAGAGCTGTGCAGAGATGGAGGGAGGGGTAGATTTATCGGAAACTCAAGTTCATTATCCTGAGAGAGCCTGGGACTATTTCAGAAATAGAAATGGTGCTTCACCGTGGACATTTATCCAGGGTGCAGGGAGGTTCCAAAGGCAGCGCCTCAGGACCCAGGTTGTGCTGAACTTGGGGGCAGACGACAGCCTGACCCCGCTGCTCCCTGCAGCCTGGGACAACACAGGCTGTAGCCACAGCCCTGCAGCAATCACTGTGCAAACAGCCTAGTTACCCGTGTCCCCTTCCTGTGTCATGCTACCTGCTCAGGGGCTCCCGAGCTTTCTCTTGTCATTGCAGATATCTTAGCTTTCGATTGCTCTGAAATGTACCAGGTGCCTCTTGGAGCCAGGTGGAGTGGAGGCCAGAGCTGCTTCCTACTGGCTGGGGACAGCCTCAGCCCTCCCTCCTGGTTGCTACCCACCCATTTAATTTCTTTGCCCATAAACCTGCCCCAGGACCATGAGCTCAGCATTGGGAAGTCCTCCTCTTTTTTCTTCTTTGCATTCAACCTTATTTTAATTGACACAGGATAACTGTGTAAACGCATGGATACAACGGGGTCTTCCCACCTCTGCACACCTGTGTGAGATCCTGCTGGCCCTCATAGGTCCCACGTTCATGTGGTGAAGCCTCAGAAGCTCTCCTGTGGCTTTTGTGGAATAGACACTTCATCCTGGTCAGCCGCAGTCACTCCACTGTGCAACAGAACAGCAGAACTTCCTGTCTATGGGTCCAGCTGCAGCTCTGCCTGTGGTCAGCCCTCCTCCCGCTGCCTCGGGGAACCTCCGTGTTGCTCTGTGGAGTCCAGGTCTGGAGTCCAGGTCTGGAGCCCTCACCCTGTCTGCTGTGCTGCCTCCTGAGGCTGGCAGGTGAGTCGCTTTTCCAACAGAGTGCAGCTGCCACTTGGGGGAGGCCGCGGCCACCTGGGCTCACTGGTGAAGGCGGAAGGAGGACTCCCGGCAGGAGGCCCTTTGGGAGCAGCCAGAGCCCGAGATGCACGTGTCTCCTCTGCTAGGAGGGCACTGGAGCTCTGACCGTGACGTGATAAGAGTGATCATTCACAGCCCAGCATTGAGGCCACCCAGTGACCAGCTCCTGCCCTTCCACACCCAGTGGCTTCCCAAAATAGTCACAAAAAAGACTTCACATCCAGACAGACCTATCTTGGCCTTTTCTTTACGGTCTACAGATTGATGAATGGATAAATTCCTGTGGCTGACTTGTGGGATTCTGCCCCAACCTCGCCGAGGACAGCAGTGCTGGCCCCGTCCTGCCGCAGGACCTGTTCCTCACGTGGGGGAGCTGCTGGTGCACAAGGCCCAGGGAAAGCAGGGCAGGTGGGGCAGGTGAGAGCAGTGCCCGCCATGCCGGGCACCCTGTCCTGGGGCCGCTGACCAACGCCAGGCCGAGAGCCGTCTGCCCACTAGGGCTGTGCTGGGCCAGCGCTGGGCCTCGGACCCGTAGCCTTGGGCCTCACCTGGGTGCTCCTCGCGATCCTATCAGGGATTCATATCAGTCCCCAGGTTCACCGCGAGGAGAGTGGACAGAGGGGCATGTGTCAGCTCCCGCACTTGGGACAAAGCCAGAATCTGACCGCCGTCGTCAGACTCCACACCTGGATCTTGCTGCTCCTCCGACGGGGGCTCCCGAGAGCTCGGCATGGCCTGGGCACTCACCAAGGAGCAACACTCCCCCAGTGTCCTCCAGCAGCGTCCACCAGGAACTCAGTCAAGACAGTCCAACACCACTCACGGGGCTGGTAAAGCACAGCGCAGTTCTGTGTCCTGCAAACACCGGGAACAGAGCGATGCGGCCCTGACAGTGGCAGGGAGGTGCCCTCTGAGGGGTGAGACTGCAGGCGGGGGGAGGGGCTGGGCTTGACAGGAGACAGGGTGGCACACAGGTCCCAGGGCAGCCTCGGGGTGGGCGCAGGAGGGGAGACTGGGTCCCTGTGAGGCCGTGTCCTGAGTTGTCAGCACCCTGCTCCCACCCATGAAGCCACGGGGGCTGTCACGAGGGCTCCGGTGATTCAGCTGGAGGCCCCACCAGAGACCACGGGCAGGCTGGCCTTTCTCTCCACAGGCCAGCACTCGGGTGGCCCTGGACTGGCCCTGGGCTGGGACACGAGGCGTCTCTCCCCTGAGCCTCCTTCAGTGAGAACAGATTGGGACAGATGCACATGGGAGGGGACCCAGAAGACCTGGAGGGACGGAGTGGGAGCCGTGGGCAGGAAGGGGGACAGGCAGGGAGGAGGAAGGGAGGCTTCTGGGGAGACGGAGATCCCAGCCCCAGGAAGGGAGAGGGAAGGGGACTGTCAGGGGTTGCGGGAGCAGGCCCTGCACTGCCACCCCTGCCTCAGGGTGGAGAAGGAGCAGACACACAGGGACACCTCCAGTTGCCCCGGGATTGAACGCCGAGCAGGCAGGGGCTGAAGAGCCGGGGCGGCGGCTGAGGAAGATGAACAGGCTCATTTCCCTCCTGTTAGGACAGCCGCAGAGGAACCACCAGGCAGAGGTCACTAAGATTGGTGGAGACAGGGGGGACAGGGAGGACTTGAGAGGAAGGGGTGCTGGACAGTGACCCCTCTGTGCACCCTGGACCCTTGGCTTCTGCACAGGGGCAGAGACTCCTGTCCCCAGGAAGAAACCCAGCAGGTTCCTTCTAAACAAAGTGACTCTGATCCCAGAGGGTCCTCAGGGTGGATGAAAACCTACCAGGTGGGAGACAGGACGCTGCCGGGGCAGCGGCTGACCTTGAGCAGGACTTGAGCTAAACCCACAGAATCGGTGGCTCCCTGGGACTAGAGGAGCAGGGCTGTGACCCCAGAGACGGGAACCTTCCCTGAGGGAGCGTCCTTGTCAACCCCCACCACCCAAACTGGGCTGAGAAGCAGCGGCCTCCTGGGCCCGTTAGACCCGAGAAGCCGAACCCCAGGCGCCTCACCCCTCCGAGTCCCGAGCTCATTCTGACTTGGGGCCACGCTCAGTGGTGGCCAGCTGGGGCAGTCCAGGCTCCTTTAGGGACGTGGGTCACCCAGCCGGGCTGAAGCCACAACTCGCTCTTACAGGTCAGGAGAGCTCAGGACGGTCTCTGGACCCTGCCAAAGCCCAGTCCCCACCCTGTGAGGTCGGAGTGATGCCAGTCATCCCTTGGGGCTTACAGGGGCTGGGTGAGCAAGTCTGTGCAAAGGGAGCACTTAGTGGACCGTCTAGCTAGTGCCAACGAGTGTCGGCGATGACCAGCTGCTGACAACCCCCACTGCCCCCCTGGAGAGGCAGCACAGGCTCTGGGAAGGGGGAGGGAAGGCAGGGAGCGGGCAGGCTAGCTCTCTGCCCGGCAAGAGTTATCATTCCTGATTCTTAGAACGTGGAATCTCACCCTCTGCCTGTTCCTGCCAACAGGGGCCCTGACAGCAGTGGAGAGGGCCATCGGAAGGCGACTGCCCGCCACAGCAGGAGTCCAAGGAGGGTCCCCAGCCTTCCGCCTCTGCTTCAGCCGCAGTCGTCTCCAGGGCCGTCCCTGTGCCCAACACACACGACACAGTGAGGAGAAGCCCTTCTGCTTCAAAAGTGGCACAGCACACACCCACGCGTCACTCTTGGGTCAAGATGTGACAGGTCTTCACTGGGAATCTTCTGTTTCTCGGAGACACCAGGCTCCACCCACCACCTGAGGTGGGGTTGAGCACCCCCCTGTCCCTGGAGTCAGCCATCTCTGGGTCCCCTGGGGCCTGCAACACAGAGAGCTGCTGCCTTGTGCGCATCATTGACTGACATGATGGGCTCCCCGAGGGACTGTGCTGCCTGTCCCCAAGGGTGGCGTCAGTAATTGACACTGGCTGATGTTTCCTTTTGGGGGTGAAAGTGTGTACCGAGGCTCACTCTGCACCTCCTTGGTTCCTAGGAGGGACGTTCTTTGCAAGGAAACTCACATAGACAGGTGTCTGCAGTAGCCTGGGTCCGCAGCGAGGCATGTGCTCAACTGTCCCCAAAGTGCCCACTAGGCCTGCCCTGCCCTGGGTTAAGCCCAAAGCTGTGAGGTCCTCTGCCCCCACTGGCGGCTCCAACTGCAGCGCTGTGCCCTTCTTCCAAAGCCCCAGAGGAGGGGGCCCAGGATCACTACGGGGGTGAGGGAGCGGGAAGAGACCCCACCTCAGCTGATAAGGCTAGGAGGACTCAGGCAAAGGAGCCCTGCCCAGCAGTGGTGGACAGCTGGAGTCCTGGGGGGTGATTTTATTTGTGCCAATGACAGTGATTGAACCCAGAGGGGCTTAACTACAGCCACATACCTAGCCCTTCCTCCCTTTCTTCCTCCCTTTCTTTCCCCCTCTCTCCCTCCCTCCCCCTCCCTCCCTCCCTCCCTCCCCCCCTCTCCCCCCCCCTTCCTTTTCTTTTTAACTTTGAGATGGGCTAAGCTGCTGAGGCTGGCCTTGAACTTGTGATCCTCCTGCTTCAACCTCCAGGGCAGCTGGTGTCATAGGCATGGATCCTGCCCCTGTGGGACCTCTGTTTTGATGGGACTCAGCTCCACTCAGGCTGGGGCCCCTGAGGCGGCAGGTATGCACCTGGGCTGGCAGAGGGTGGTCTTGGAAAAGTCCCAGGGGCGGAGCTCCCTTAGACCCTCAGCACTGCGCAGAGGAGGCTCCAGTTGTCCCAGGTCCGGCTCCACCTGAAGAGGGGAAAGGTCCTGTGCAGCTGCAGAGCTCCTCGGAGGCCAGCAGACCCTGGGGTGCGTGAGCAAACCCAGACGGAGACCTGCGCAGGGGCAGACCCTCCAGCCACACCCAGGGGGTTGCTGAGGGTTGCCGGGCCCTGCCTGGGCTGGGTGCCTCGAGTGCTGTGCAATGCACTATACGGCCCACCTCATCCCAGAGCCTCTGAGGATCCGTCCTTGCAGGCCAGAACGTGCTGCCGGAGGCGCTGCCCCGTGTGAAGAGGTGCCGGGACCACAGCAGCAGAGCCCGGGCAGCAGGCACGGGGCCTCTGGAGCTGGCGAAGGAGCGCTCTGCTCCTGGGTGGGCAGCTCACAAGAGCACTGCCCCGAGATGACTTAAACCCCCAGGGCTGCCAACAGCAGACGGATGCCAGCTGCCGTGGGGACAAGGATGCTCCAGCCCCAGCTCCCAGACCCTGGCAACTCCCAGAGGCAGGGCCACCGTCAAGGCCCTGAGCACGTCTGGAGCCAGCAGAGTGATCTGCCACCCAGTGCAGCAAGAGCGCCTGGGTGGACAGAGCAGGCGGGCCGCAGCTGGGACAGCACTGACCACGCCAGCACCCACCACTGCCATGCCCATCCAGGTGGCACTGACACGCCCGTCCCGGTGGCACTGCTGGCAGGCCCTGCCTGTGAGGTGAGGAAGCTGCAGGCGGGCAGCACGGAGGTCCTTCCCTCTCTAGGTCTTGTCCCCGCCCTGCGAAGCCCTGGGAGCCAGGCAGGGGCTCCAGCAAGTCCCCGGATGGTGAGAGGATGGGGTGCTGAGCTGAGGCACCCGTGTGAAGAGCGGGTGGAGCACCCCGGGAAGGCCTGCGTCCGAGCCCAGGGGTGGAGCCGCTGGAGTCCCCTTGACTGGGAGCCTCTGGTCCCGCAGCACCAGCCCTAGGGATTCTCAGTGCCACCCAGTGACTCAGAGATGAAGAAGGAGGGCATCTGCGGAGCGAGTGCCCTGCCCATCGCCAGGCAAGAGTGAGGAACAGAGTTGAGGGATTTTTCTGAGGTCGCGCGGGGACTCGGCTGTAACTGGATGAGAAAATGCAGCTCTAGTGGTTTCATGAGGCACACTCCACACCCGCTCTGTTCCCCAGTCTCCCTGGTGTGCCACCACACTGGCTGCCCGCCCTGTGTCCACTGTGTCCAGTCCCTCCACCTGAGGGTGCTGGCATGACCTTAGGACAGATGAACCTTAATGTCCCCTCATCTGGCCCCAAGGCCTCCCCACGCCTCAGGCTGTGAACCAGTCTGCATTCCCAAGGCTGGCATGGACTGGGCTTCTTCCGGCCCAGCTGTGAGCCCCCCCACTGTCTCATAAAGCTCCCTAGTCCTTTGGGTCAGTCCTGCCATGGTTCCCACTGAGTCAGGAAGAGCCTGCCACCCCCAGTAAGCCTGAGGGCCAGGGCTCCCCGTGCAGGGGTAAAGGGGCTGAGCCCTGGAGGGGTGCACCGGCCGAGGAGGAGGCGCACGTGAGGGAGCAGTGCGAGCCCAGGCCCTGGGGTGGGGTCCTGTAGGGGACAGAGTGGCATACACACTGGCCAGCCCTGGTGTCCTCTGGGCAGCATAGGCCTGCCCCAACCTCCCCCTTGAATGGCAGACCCCACCCGATCCTCAGGCTGAGCATTTGTCTCAGGACCCCTGGACAGTGGCCCAAAGCCCGGTGTGAGGCCCAGGGGCCAGTCAGGGCCCACAGATGGGATAGGATGCCCTGGGAAGCTCTTAGTTAAACTGGGAGTCCCCTAGCCTGGGGCCGCCAAAACAAGTCCCACCCCATGGAGAGCCAGTGCTCAGAAAAGGTGGAGAGGATGGGGAGGGGGAGGAAGGGGGAGGGGAGAGGGGGAGGGGAGGGGGAGGGGGAGAGGGGAGGGGGGGGAGGGGGAGGGGGAGAGAGGACAGGGCCCTGAGGCTGGGGCTCCTGGGCTCAGCCTGCAGCCCCGGGGTTCCCCGCTCCAGCCAGTGATGGGCTCACACCGACAGGAGTAGAGCTACCACCACTGCGTCTCCGACTTCACAGCCACACCGTCTCCTGAGGACGGCAGTGGTTCCCCTGAGTTCCCGGGAAGCTGTGGGACAGCGCTCGCGGTGGGAGAAGTGCCCTAATGGGGGTTCTGAAAGATCCCCCTAGAGAGCAGGTGGGAGCCTGGGGGAGACTGCCTGCCCATGTGGGGATCCTGGTTCCCGTGAGTGTGAAGTCCCCAGAGGCCTGCGGGGCTCGCAGGGGCCCCCTCTTCCCTCAGCAGTACCCGCTGCTTCTGAGGCAGAAAGATGCTTCTCTCTTTAGAAACCGAAGGTGATCAGAGAGGGTTGTAAGCAGCCCCGTGGGCCCAGCACATGTCGGGATAGGAGGAAAGGCTGATCAGCCCTGGTACTCAGATATCCAGGGAGAAAAAGTCCATCGACTGGAGGCCAGATTCAGTGAGAGAGGAAGTATCCCCAGAGGCAGAGGATCACCTGTGTTGGGGACCAGGAGCACTGATGACAGAGAGGGCAAGAGGGCATGACGCACCCTCAGGACCACAGCAGGACTCCTAGTGTCCAGGGCAGGGGCCGGGCACAGGGCCAGGCTAGGGGAGGCAGAGGCCGTGGGGCGGGCAGCGCTGACTCCCTGTCATGCATGGCCTGGTCCTGTGTGCCTGGTCCTGGGCTCTCGAGTGGCCACAAGCTTAGGCTGTGCTGCCCTGCTGGCCCTGACCAGCTACAGGAGTGGACTTGTGGAGGTAGCGTCACCAGGGCCCTGAATGTCACCAGGTCCCTAGGGAAGAAGTCATAAAGAGTGGCAGTGTGACACTGAAGCAAGGCGCTGTGCCGCCGTCCCACCCCTGAGCCCACCATGGAGGCTGCTGCTCGGCTCAGGGTGCCTGGGAGCCAGCAGCTGGCGGGAGGAGGCGGAGCAGGCCCCGCCTTCCCCTCAGGGACTCCCAGGAGCTGAGCACCCAACAGGCCTCCTGTTCCCATCGCTGCCTCCTGGAGGCCCCTGGGAGGAGACTTGGGGCTGGTGGAGGCCCTTGTGTGCACCAGGGCTGCAGGGCTGCGAGCTCAGTGCGCTGGTCCCAGAGCCCCCGGGTAGGCCTGGCTTTCCCTGGTTGGCTCAGCACTCCAGCGGGGCCCAGGTTCTGGGGCAGAGCATTCCTCAGGGTCCCTGAGGGGGCGCCGTCTGCACAACTGAGTGACAGCATCCTCCGTGTGGCCCGGGGTGGAGGGGCCCTCAGAGCGCTGAGTGACTTCTGGATCTGCAGGGACAGGCCACGTGATGTCCACCCCTCCCCCACCTCTGTGCAGGGCCAAACCATGTCCCCAAAGAGGTCCTGACCCCAGACACCTGTGCACGTCGGCCTACGTGGCACAGGGACTTTGCAGATGTGGCTACATTGACACTCTAGAAAGGGGGGGTCTTCCTGGGTGGCCCTGCCACATCCTGAACATCACCGCGACCTTTAGGGAAGGAGGCAGAAAGAGGTGGCAGTGTGACACTGAAGCGAGGTGCCGTGCTGCCGGCGTGGAGGCGCAGAGGAGGCCCCCGAGGGCCATCTGGAAGCCGGGGAAGACAAGAGACTCCGGCAGTCTGCAGAGAGGACGCAGCAGCACCTACAGTTGTCTCCAGGACACGTACCTGGCCTCGAGTAACGCTGACCCAGGAGACCTAGGGGTAAGTGCACTTAGCTGCTTGGCTGGTGGCCCTTTGCCATGGCCACATGGGAAACACCACAGCCCCGGCTGTGCCCGGCCCACACGGTCCTCCGGGCTGGATTGGAGGCTGAGGACTCACACACTCCTGTCCCCTTTACCTCCCCCTTGGGAAGATGTGGAGGGGTCCTGGGGGGCACTCCTGCACCAGGCAGGTGCTCCACCTGCCCAAAACCACTGGCCCAAGTCCTCAGCATCATCAATGGGAGACTCCAAGGGCAGCGCGGCCCTCTTCCCAGACTCACCAGTCGCCACTCACACAAGCCCAGGAGGAGGAGGTGAGGCCTGGCCCCAGGCTCCACGGCTCCGCGGTGCCGCCTCCCTGCTCCATCCCCACCACCACCAGAGCTACCATTCCTCCTGGAGGAGTCCGGAGACCCCGCTGTTGAGTCGGCACTCAGCCCTGGACTTCCCTGCTCCTTGCCACTGAGCTTCCCGCTCACCTGGCTGTTCCCTCTCCACGTCACCACGAGGATGGGTCGATGCAGTCAGACAGGCGCCCAGATGTGCCAGGCACCGATTTCCTTAGAACCTGATCCAGGAGGAGAGGGACCGTCCAGCGAGGCTCACAGTCTCTGGGAATTCTGTGTCCGAGTCTGCACTCCCAGGAGGGACCGTGGGACCCCACGGTTGTCCTGATTTCTCTTGGGAGCACTTGGACTCTGCACAGAAGACTGATCACTGGTCTGAGCAGAGTGCCCAGCTGGGACGGCTTGCTTAGCTGCCCGGAGGGTGGGAGAGATGTCGGAAGGGAGGTCCTGGTGCCCGGTGCACAGAACTGTCCCCAGGGTCAAGCCTGGGGTCGCCCAGCTTCCCTCTCTGGGGTCCCTTGCCTCCTCTTTCTAGTGGCCGACTCGCTCTGTCCACTGTTAATGTGCAGCAGATGGTCCATAATGTGCGGAGCCGCTGCCAAACCCCATCAATCCTGACTCCAGAAGGCAAATAAAGACCGACGGACCATGTGGGCAGAGCCCCCTCAGCCTACTGAAACGTGGTCATTCCTGGGCATGTTGAGCCTTTCTGGAAGAGAAAGGGCCCATGCTCGTGCGTGACAGCTCCCAGCTCAGTGAGGACCGACAGCTGTCGGTCCTCGGCCAGCGTCTCGCTGGCACGGCCCCCGGGATCCTGATTCCTTCTCCTTTCTCTTTTTGTTGATCACTCAGAAACGCCCCGGCAGAGCTCAGCCCCCTCCCTGTGAAGACAGCAGGGAGCGCCCCTCTGCCCTGTCCTCTGAGGGAGCTGTGACAAGTCACCAGGAGCAGGTGGCTTAGGGCCGCAGGGACACATTCCTGCTCCCTCCGGCAGCCCCAGGGGAGGGCCTTCTGTCAACTGGGCTCCTGGGCACCAGGCATCCTTCCTGCGGCTGCATCCTCCGCGCTCTGCCTGCGTCTGCTCCGGCCCTCTCTGCTCGTCCCCCTCACCTCCTCTTGATGGGCTCATGGATTTAAACTCCCCCAACCCAGGATCACCCAACCTTGGTTTAATGACGGCTGCAAGGATGCTGCCTTGGCCCTCGAATCCGTGGGTTTGCAGATACAACCAGCCGAGGCTTCCTGGCGGTGGGAGGCAGCTGGGTCGGTGCTGATGTGGGCCGGGCAGGCCGGGTGCCCGCATCTGTGCTGCAGACAGCAGCCTTCCTCATCCCTGTTATTCTCTGAACAATTCAGTAGAGCAGCTGGGTACTTGGCATGGCATCCTGTCAGGTATTAAAAGTAATCTGCAGATGGTTTCAAGCGCTTGCAGCGTGTGCCTCATCTCCACCAACGCTGCTTCGGCTTACTGGGCCCCGAGGCTCCAGGGGCGTGGCTTCCTGGGGTCCTTGACCATGCCTATGGGTGCTTCCAAGCCAGGCACCTCCACAGAGGGCTCCCTCAGTCCATGCACCACCAGAGCAGTCTCGCTGCGCTCGATGGGGCACATGCACTTGCTCTGGGGGTGGTCACCGTTGTGTTAAGGCCTGGGTGTGCGCTGCCCGAGCGCAGGTGGAGATGCTGAGGCAGTCTCGGGGGGAGTCTGGACAGCCTCCCCGCCGCGTGTTTAACTCTTACTCCTGACGTAGACGTCACCTCTTATACCCTGTCCTCAGGCTGCCACAGTCCAGGCAGCTTAAATGACAGTGACCCATTCTCCCAGTCGAGAGGCTGGACGTCCAAGGTCAAGGTACGGCAGGGCAGGTTCCTCCTGGGGCCTCTCTCCTGGGCTTGTGGATGCTGCCTCTCCCTGTGTCCTCACAGGGTCGTCCCTGTGGTCGGTATCCCCTCCTGGGACTCCAGACCCATTGGATCGGGACCCACACTGGTGGCCTCCCTTGCTCAGCTGCCTCCGTGAGGCCCTGTCTCCAAGTCCGCTCCTGGGCTGGCTGGAGTGTGGCCCTGTGGGAGGCGGGAGCCCACAGCACCCTCCAAAGCCACCATGTGGTCCTAAGTGGCACTCAGCTCCTCCTGTTTGCCACATTCTGCAGCCGCCGAGGACAGGGTGGGGGCCTGGTTGGTGGTATCAGTGGGCACACCGCGGTTTGAATTATGGGCCTGAGACCATTGCCTTTGCTTAGGAGTCTCCAGGGAGAGGTCCAGGAGGCCACAGCATGAGGTGCGTCCTTGCAGCACCAGGTGAGGCCACCCACTCAGCGAGCAGGCGGAAGGTAAGCCACGGGGTTGGTGGAGGTGTGGTGCAGACGGGCTCCGGAAACCGCACCACAGGAGACAGGAAGCCCTCACCTCTCCTGCCCTCCCCACACCCCAGCCTCATCTCAATGTAGCCCACGGCCTGAGCCAGGGTGGCCAGGTTAGGAGAACAAAGCAGTACAGGAGGCCTGGGCCGTGGCTGTGACCGGTCACTCAGCTGCTGGGACCAGCCCCACCGACCAGAGGCAACGGGAACGCATGTCTCGCGGCTCTGGAAGCCGGCTGCCTGAGATCAAGGGGTGGTGGTGGTAGGCGCCATGCCCAGGACTCAGCTCTTGGATTCTAGGTGACGGGCATCTCAGTGGGTGCTTGTGTGGCCTCCCCCTGTGCAGGGAGAAGGGGTGGAGGGAGAGAAAGGAGGAGGGAGAGAGGTCTGTGGGTCTCAGCAGGACACTGAGCCGGCCAGAGCACAGGGCCCACGCTCACGGCCTCGTTCTACCTCCCTTCCGTCCATCAAAGCCCTTCTCCAAATGCAGCCCCCTGGGGGTGGGTTAGGGCTCTGACAGGTTAACCTGGGAAGGACGTAGCATTTAGTCCATAACAAAGTCTCAAATATTGCATGGGACAAAAATACATTAAAACTCCTTATTTATTTGAAATTAGGACCTAACTCACCACCTCGTGCTTTATCTGGCACCTCACTTCGATTTTGCCTTCCTGCAAAAGGTCAGGCAGGTGTTGGTGGCCAGAGCCTCGTGCTCCTGGGGGTGACACTCCTGATGCACCTCCCCAGGCCACAGACCCACTGCCCCCAGGCCCGGGCAGCCCTCTGGAGACAGAGCCCTTAGAGCACTGGTCTGCTGGGAACCATAGACCTGGAGGGGGTCCCAGCGTGACCCCTGGCACAAGCCCAGCACCACTACCCTTGAATTTATTAACGTTATTTATTACTTTATTCTAGTAACAAGTTAGTCATTGTCATGTTTCCAGAAGACGCACGTCCCAGGGCCTGGGGACACCTGGGCTCATGCACAAGTGTTCTTTCCCAGAAACTCTTCTAGTCTACCTGGCGCAGGGCACAGGCCCCTTCCTCTGTACGAGGAAACACCAGTGGCCGGCAGGTTGGCCCCGGAGGGCCTCAAGCTGACCCACGCTGAAATGCCCAAGCCAAGCTGTAATCTGGGCGCATTGCATAGTTCTAAAATAATTACTGATTTTAAAAGAATAAACTTCAAATTTTAGGAGGTAGAAGAAGATAGAAGTCTGAGATAATTGATGTGATGTACGTGAACACCACCCTGCCGTGTGGGTTCCCCCGACTTTAGATGGAAATGCAGACGGGAGCTTCAAACAGAAGGCAGCATGGCGGACTCGTGTCTGGTTCTCCGCTGTCCCTCCCTGCGTCGGGCTCCATAGTGTGGCTCGGCTGCACAGAAGTGAGAGGGACCTGACGGGAGGATCACAGACGGCGCTCCAGGGCGCGGGGCAGCTGCGATCAGGAGGCACGTGTGAGGCTGGGCCTCTGCGGAACTGGGATTTTAAAAGTCAAACCCCACGCAGAGCAGAACTCCTATTAAAGTCTGAATGGTGAACGTAAGCTAATTTGCAGTTGTATTAATCGGTGCAGAACCAGAACGAGAGAGAGAGAGAGAGAGAGAGAGAGAGAGAGAGAGAGAGAGAGAGACACTTACTGTAAGGAACTGGCTCCTGTGATTATGGAGGCCGAGAAGCCTCACTGTCTGAAAGCCGGGCCCCAGGGCAGCCTGTGGTGCAAGCTGCAGTTTGAGACTGAGGGCCTGAGAACCCTGGCCCTGACACTGTGGATCCCAAGAGGAGGCCAAAGACCTGTCACAGCCGGAGCAAGCAGCAAGGAAAACCTGGGTCACCTTCCTCCACCATTGGCTCCATTTAGGTCCCGAGTGCACTCAATGACACCCGTCACACTGGGGAGGGGACCTGCTGTTCACCCAGCCGCTCCAATAAGAGTGTCCCTCAGAAACACTGTCACGGACATGGCCAAAAATGACTTTGCATTCGAGCACCCCGGGGTGCAGTCCAGCTGAGAACCTGGCCCTCACAGAAGTGCGTATCCACGCAGGTGTGTGCCCACCCACGGGATTAAAACCCAAAAGCAGAAGGGACAGTTCTGGGGTCTCTGGGCCCATGGGGGTCTCCCCAGACTGGAGGGTGTCCGTCACTGGTGGCACTCCAAACCGTCATGCCTGCCCACCTCCTGAGTCTACCCCAAGCTCTGCAGACAACCTGCCTTCCGCTGCCTGCATGGGAGCTGGCCATCCAGCCCTGCCCAAGGGCTGACCCTTTACCACCCAGCTCTGGGCAAGCCTCAGGCCGGGTGGCCGAGATGCTAAGCCTTAGGAAGCAGCAGGGCTCCGTCCAAATCCCACAGGTGGGCAGCATGGGGAGAAAGTGTGGAGACACGGGGGCACTCCTTCCCCTCTCCAAATATTCTTAGTCTGTGGCCTGATCCATGCCTCAGTCTCTGGGGGAAGTGCCATTGTCCCTATTTTATAGATGGAGAAGCTGAGGCTCAGGGGAGGTGACATTGCAAAGCCCCAGAGCTGCTGGGTAGTGGAGCTGGTCCTGTGTCCAGGTCTGATGCCATCAAGTTTCATCCTGTCCACATCAGAGGGCGGCCCTTCCCTGCTACCCAGGGCCCTGCTAGAGCTCGGGTCTGGGAGCTGCCCCAGGCCTTGCTTACCTCCGCAGAGTAGAAGGCTTCTTAGGCATAAGGAGGAGCAGGCAGGCTGCAGTCCCTGAGGCCAAGAGCTGACCGTGCCTGCAGGCTGCTGCTTGCCCCTGTCAAGGTTGAGGCTGGTGTTGGGGCCTCGGAGCTCCAGAGGCAGAGGTGGGCAGAGGCTCTCAGCAGAGAGCCGAGGGCAGCCGAGCCCCATCAGGACGGGTCCAGTCCACATCTCATTTCCATGGGGACACTGCTGAGCTGTCCATCTTGTCTCATCAGTTTGCCCTGCAGCCCAGAGTTTCAGGGATGTCTGGCTGTGTCCCCAGTCAGATTGGTGACCATATGCTGCCCTGTCCCCTAAAGCATCTTGGCCAGAGAGTGATGGCTGGGCCAGGACACCAAGCCCAGAGCTGACACCTGCTAGAAAGGAGGCTGGGGCTGCTTCCAAAAGGCCCCAATGCCAAATAAAGGAGTCTGCTGGGGGCAGCATGGTACCAGGGACCCACCGCTGCCAGGTGACACGGGTGATACTTGTTCTGGCGACCCAGGGCAAACAGTTCTTTGGGCCTCACCTGAAGTGCCTGGGCATGGCAGACCAGAGCTGGTTAAGGCAGCAGGCAGGATTCTGGGCACGAAGGTGGGCAGTGCCTACAGGGAGCGTGAGACCTGGATCGATGCCTGGCCAGCAAGGCAGCAGGCCAGGCCCTGGGGCCTCGCAGCAGGGTGACAAGCGGGGTGGACTCCCTGCCCTGCAGGGCAGCAGGCCCACCCCAGGGCTCAGGTGCCCGCCCTGTTGCATGAAGCAGTTTAGAGTTGTGGAGCAGAGGAAGCCTGAGGACCGTGGGCCACCTTCCCTACATCTGGAAGGAGCAGCCGACCTTGGGAGGGGCCAGGGGGAGGCCCCGTGCCCTCCTTCCAAGGGCAGCCTGCAGTGGGTCCTTGCCTGGGGAAAATGCACGGCGTCTTCGTCGCCCGGCCTGGGT
The DNA here is from genome assembly GCF_048772815.1 of Callospermophilus lateralis. Lineage (NCBI taxonomy): Eukaryota > Metazoa > Chordata > Mammalia > Rodentia > Sciuridae > Callospermophilus > Callospermophilus lateralis. The sequence goes on from NC_135308.1 coordinate 165,147,151, forward strand.
CTTGGCCTCGGCTCTGCAGCACTAGTGATGACGCACATTGCTCTTCCTTCGTTTTCGTGATCTGTGAAGCTACATCTCTAGACCCCAGGAGCATGCGAGGACCCCGGTCCTATTGGATGGATCTCCAGTCCTCCCTACAGGTGGCACAGTTACACTGGAATCCCAGGTGACACGAATCACGTCGTAGTGTAAGTTTGACCCAGAGACGCGCGGGGCGCACTGTCTGCATCTTCTGAAGCTCTTACCCTAGACTCCTTGCCATGGCTGCCCTGAAGGGGGGGTGGGTTGGAGGTGTGTCCCTGGGAAGGGGCCCGTGACTACTGGAAGGTCCTACAGACACGGGCAGGGTCAGTGCAGTGGGCCGTGAGCCAGAGGTGGGGAGCGTGTTGCAACCCACATCCACATTCCTGTGTCTGAGCCTGGACTACCTGAGCTGGAATTTGACTCCTTTTATGAGCCAGGGTCACCAAGGGGCAGATGGACACAGAATTGGCTGCAGGCAGCGGGCAGGGCAGCGGGCAGGGCCGAGGGAAGCTCTCCATAAACTGAGCAGGAGCCTGCTTGCTGAGTCACGCGGACCAACCAGACCAGGGGGCCACGGGAGCACGTGAGTCGCACATGACCCAACACGCACCGTCACCTTGGGCCCTGCCAACAGGACGCTCGCTCTGCCCATCAAAGCCCCATCTTGAAGAATGGACTCTGAAGCTGCTACTGCTGTCCCACAGGGGAGTGACCTCCCCTCCTCTCTGTCCCTAGAAGTATTCAAATAAGGGATTTGGGAGAATTAAAAATGTCATCCGAAAAACAGGCCATGGATCCCTGCTTCAGGAGTGGGAGTTGAAAGCGTGTCATCTTAATACACTGTAGAAACAAGTCGGGGTGGCGGCCACCGCGGGAGGGGCACCTGCTGGAGCCTACGTGCGTTGACGGGCTGCCTTCCTTCAACAGGCTCAGCCTGCTGCCGTGGTGACAAGGACCTCACTGGCAGGACAGGAGGTGGCAGGAGCCCTCTCAGCAGGAGCAGCAGGAGCCCTGGGACTGCGACCTCATCTTACTTCAGCTGCAAATCTCCTGTTTCCAAATAAGGCCACCGTGGCACAGGTCTCGCTGGGCAGCCTGTACAGGGCACGAGAGGACAGGTGGAGAAAGAGCCCAGTGTGGCCCAGACACAGGCCCTGGACATCCATGTGCCACTGGGACATCGCAGGACGTCAACAATGAGCCCTCTTTGCAGAGGTGACTGAGGCAGAGCGGACCGCGACTCTTCATGGCCACCCAAATCTGTGAAGAGCCTGAGAGAGAAGGTGGAGATTCACGGCTGCTGAGTCCTGCCTCTGCCCCGTGGGCTCCGGTTCAGCTACTGATGGGCTCCGAGACACACGTCCTGCGGGGCTCATCTGCTGGCGTTTGCCGCTGAGTCCCCAGGTGGACGGGTGGACTGTCCGCCATCTCATTTCCAGGGAGCTGAGGGCAGAGAGACTGTGCAAGGTCTCCCGGGGCAGCCAGTAGGGCAGACCCTGCTTCGTCAGGCTGCCCCGGCCACAGCCTTAACAAGGTGGGAGCCAGGGCTGTATCATCCTGCTTCTGAGTCCCAGCACACCTGTGAGCAAGGCCCCCCCGGTCCCTGGAGCATGGCCATGGCCTGCATTTCCCCCAATTCACGTGTTGACACTTATTCTCCACGTGGTAGTCTTAGGAGGGGCGTCTCAGGGGGTGACTCAGGCACTGGGGCTCATCCTCTGGAATGGGCTCAGCTCCTTGTCCAGGGGCTGGAGAGAGCTAGGGAGGCCCTGTGCTGCTCTCTAGCCCTCCCTGTGGAGCACGTGGCATGGGGGCACTTCTCTTCACAGAGGATCCTTCATCAGCTGCCAGATTCATAGCAGACTACTGTTGAGCATCACTGCCTCCAAAACAGAGAACTTTCTTTTGTGTGTAAATCATCCAGTCTCTGGAATTTTGTTACAGCCACATGAATGGACGAAGGCAACCCTGGATCAAGATTTGAAGAACTCTTGGCGAGGGGGCCTGGAGATGCAGCTGCACGGAGAGGCTGGCCCACGGATTATACAGCATGACAATGTAAAGGACCAGATGCCCAGGGACCATGTGGGGCACACGGAGGGACAGCATGCAGCCCTGGGAGAGATCAGAAGCCAGCCCTGGGCCCACAGGCCCCGCTGTCCCAGGGGCTCCTCGGAGAGCAAGTTTTGCAGGGTACACGGAACGTAACCAGGGGACACAGTGTGCAGACCGTCCCTCCTCCAGAAACTAGAGCGTGCTTATATGCTCGCTGATTTAAAAAAGAAGACAGCCTGGCAGATGGGGTGGAGTGGGGAGCGGTGAGGACCGGGTCAGGGGACAGGTGTGGGACGGCAATGAGAGGTTTGGGGAGGGGGTGTGGCAAAGGAGAGCCGTGCTGGCATTGTCCTCCTTAGGGGGCTCTGGGGTCTCCCTGGGGAGAAATGAGCGCCTGGACGTGGAGCACAGGGAGCGGGGAGGGGCCGAGCAGGCCAGCCTGGGCTGGTGGTGTCGTTTAGACTCAGGGTGTTTAAAACACCAAGGATAAACTGAAGAAACCCGGCCGTGTCTCGTGAAGCGGGCAGAAGCAGCGAGGACCGCCAGCACCCAGACCCCGGATTCTCAGCCCACGTCCACACCGTGGGCCTGGAGTCCCGTGGAGAAACGGCTGCCCCGGGCACGAGCACCCCGGGCACCACGTGTGGCTGAGCCAGGACGGGCTCCCGACACGGTGGGACATGTAGAAGGACATCAGGCCCAGGTAACAGGACTCACACTGGCCAGGCTTGAGACCAAGTGGCCTTCAAGAGGAAGAACTGACTATGGAGCCCTGAACACAGTAAGAACACAAAAGTGCACAGCAATATGGGGCAGGGCCATCGCCCAGGGCAGGTGGGAGAGTGAGGGGCTCTGCCCAGGTGCGTCCCGCGGCTGGGAGCCCACAGCCTCTGGTGGGCCTTTGATGTGGAGGAGAGCATCACAGTGCTCTCCAGGGAACCCCATTCGTACCCACTCCTTGCAAGGGGGCCATGGATCCTTACTGGAGGGGACAGGTCAAGCGGGGCATGGGCCCTAACTGGAGGGGACAGGCAGCCAAGCTCAGCATCAGCCAGTAGGGACCCACAGCCACCTGAGTGGTGCGAGGGAACAATGCTGGGGAGCAGGGGGCATGCCCATGTCCCCCTCCCTCCAGAAGGTCACCACACATTGAGTTAGCAGGAGGACGTGGCCAGGTGAGTGTGGAGCGGGGGCCTCAGGGTGTGGCCCACAGACTCATGAAGGGAACGTCACACCAGGTCAGAGGCCGACATCAGACCCATGAGGGTGGCCAAGGACACCAGACGGCGAGAGCAAGGACCCTGCCTCACAGCCTCCAGGAGGGACCTGCGTCCTTGGCTGCAGAGGTCAGCCTGCAGGACTCTGCCAGGACGGGGTTCAGTTGCTCAGGGCTGCCTAGTTTAATTTGTCACTGCAGCCGCAAGAACCTCAGGCTGACCAGTGAGAGGAAAGCAGCCAGATTCAAGACCCTTGAACGAATTCTGCATTTTTGTAAAAACAAAAGAACGGGTAAGAAAACAGCTGTCCCTGGCCGGCTCTCTGGACCTGACTGGACATGGGTGGCACTGTACCCAGGTTCAGTTCCCAGGGTGGTGACAGGGCCTGAGTGTGGAAGGTGAAGGGACAGGACGTTGACAGAGTGGCTTCAATCTCTCAGCAGATGGGACAGAGGGCAAAGCAGGTGGGGAGACACTGACCGTGAGTCCAAAGACCTTCCGCCAGGTCAGTCTACACGAGGATCCTCAGGACAGGGGATGGGAAGGCAGGCTCCTCAGGACGGCCAGGTCACCCCCTCCAGGGGGCCGCAATGAGCACCCTGGGTGCCCTGTTTTGTCCATTCTGTCAACTCTTGGTCCCTGGCCCCCCGAGTGGCCATCAGGGATTTGCTGAATAGTTAAAGTGAAGCCAGGTAATGGGGCCTTCTCCCCAGGGCCCACAGCGCCACACTGAGGCCGCGGGCAGAGAGGAATGTGGACCTTGGGGAGCACTTCTCTAGCCCCCAACAGCCCTTGAGTGTTGCCATGGCTGTCTGGGCCCCTCTGCGCCAGGGACAGCCCTGTCCTTGGGTTCTCCTACACCCAGCGCTACTGTCCACAGTCTGCGCGGGCTCCCTGCCCCGCCTGCTCAGCACGGCCTCCCGCTGCCCGGCATGCCCACTCGGGCCAGCTTCTTAGAGACCTCCATCCCCGCATGAAAGCAGGCTGCGCTAACGACCCTTAATCGTCACTGACCACAGCCAGGACTCTGACTAATAGTGCGTCTCCGTAGCAAATGTTTCACGAGATGGTGGCTAGCCATGGCGTTGGGACCCTCTAGGGCAGGGGACTCGGGCTGCGTCTTTGAACTGTCCTCGCCCGAGGACCCGGAGTTCCTCTTCTCCACTCTGCCCCTCAGAAGCGGTGCCCTTGAGGAGGAGGCGTGCCGGGCTCCCCTGCCTTGGGGGATTCTGCAGCAGGACAGTCACGGCCACAGTGGCTGGTGCCCCCTTGCCCCAGCCGGCACACAGGCCTGGCACCAGCCTGCCGCCCCCACACCCTGCCTCATCCCCAGAGAGCTGGCAAGAAACGGCTGCCCTTGCACCTGTTGGAGGTGGTGGAAATCGCCAGAGTGGAGGTCACACATTGTCCCTCGGTGAGCCAGGGGAGGTGTGCTCCGTGAGGGCCTCCCGGGGACCCCGGTACCTGACGCCCTTTGTCTGAGGATGCCCAGCTCTTTGCATTCCCCTGGGGTTGGGCAGACCACGGGCCCCAAGACCTCCCGCCTTCACACCTGGCCTGAGCCACTGGGAGGGACAGGCTGCCCTGAAGCTCCTCTCGCTTATTAAAGTCTTGAAAGCTGTTTTCTCTTCCAAGGTCCACGGATGATGAAAAATGCATTTAATTCCGTCCATGGCTGTGCATTCATTTCCACCTTGCCTGGGACAGCCAGTGGAAATTAATGTGCACACAGCATCTGACCATTTATCAATAAAAGCCCCGGTCACTCTACCTTTGAACTTCAATAAGAAAATTAACCATTGCCGTGAGGACAGTGGCCTCTCTTCCACTTTCAGCAAGGTAATCAAACCCCATCGATCCCATTACCACCCAGCTTTAATTAGCACCCGATCCAAGTCCGTGTGGCCTGGTAGAGTGTCACCAGGAGACAGTGGGCCTCTGCTCTGGCTTTTTAATTTCCAGCAGTGATCCGATGATTATGAGCGTGTCCATTCTACATATTTACACTGATTGCTTTTTCATTTACTCCCCTCTCCATTATGAGGCACAAATGGAAAGGTGTCCTAGAAACAGCTTAATTGAGTTCAAGTTGTGTCGCTGGACATCAAGTGAGGCTAAGAGCACGTTCTGTTTCCGCTAAGTTATTATTTGGCCCTAAACCAAATGGATCTCAATTTTTCAAAGAGAATGCATCGATAAAAACATGCAGGGGAAAATACAAGATAAACCACCGTGTTAAGGGGACGCTCCATGCTGAAAGTCAGGGTGGCAATCGGCTCCGAGTTAGGCCCAGACGTCTTAGTGTAGGGTAAATTCTGAAACGTGTCTAGGGCAAGCACGTTTCACCATCAGGCAATCCAGCAGGTATCTACTAGAGACCAGGAGTTCCGCTCGGAAACACTGGACACCACTTACCCGGGGCCACAGTAGCCCTTGGGGACGGAGGAGCTGAGCCTCTTGAAGGCAGGGGTACTGCCCATGTTGGCACAGGCAGGGCAATCTGTGCCAGGAACTGGGTCAGAGGCTGAGCCCAGGCCTTGGCACCATCCTCCCTGTGGCCCTGGCCACAGGGTCCAGACTGGCAAGCTGCCCATTGGTGGGGTTCACAGAGATCCTGAAATTATGCATCTGAGTTTTACTAACCCACATGTTACTGAAATCCTGCCATGGTCCCCATGGGGCTGCGCCAGGAGAGGCGGGGGCAGAGGGCAGTTCAGAGGCACCTATCAGCTGGATTGTGGTCAGACCCCTGGACCACTGGTGCCCCTTCCTTCCCTCACGAGTCCAGGCTGAGGCCTGCGGCTCAGCCTTGGGCCACTCAGGCTAAGGTGCTGGGAGCCATGGATGAGGACGGAGAGACCGGTGCAGGCAGCAGAGGCCAGGTACCGGGTAGGGCTGGGCAGGAAGGGGCTCCCTCCAAGAAGAGCCCCCAGAGCTGTGTTCAAGGGGAATTGGAAGGAGGCTGGGGCACAGGAAGGGGACCTCAGGCAGACAGACAGGAGACGTGCAAATGTCCAGGGGCCTTCAACAGCACAGGTGGTGTCCGGAGGCCTGTTTTCTCCCAGCAACCAGAGGGAGACTCATGAAGGAGCAAGGCGGGCAGTTCACAGGACCCCATGTCCTCCAGGCTGGAGACTGTTCTGGGAGCTGCCGGGAGCTCAGAATGGTTTACTGGGGTCCATGGTCCAGAGCTCGCACCCGCCTGTCTTCCTCTTTCCTGGGGTCACACCCTCCCTTTCTCCCTCTGCCTGCAGCAGCATTTGGGTGCATTTAGTGAAGGATTCCACGGAGGGATTTTTGACAAAGCGTGTGCCCTTGTTTTCAAAACGCACACTTCAAGGCATGACAGTGGTGTGACGCTCCTCTCTGGGGCCATGTCCCACTTTCCCTGAAGTGCTGTGTCCTCGTGCACGTCCACTGTGGTGTCCGCACTCCTGATCTTTTGCTTTGGGCCTCATGTGGCCGGGCCATTGTGGGAGGTATCTGCGCATCATGGAGCAGGGGAGGGGGCTATACCTCAGTGACCTCTGGACGCAGACCCCCTGGTCGGGCTGCACTGGGCGGAGGAAGCCCCTCCCCTCCTGTGGTCCCAGTCCACTCACAGGGGCGTGGGCTACAGCCTGGGAGGGGCGAGGGGCAGTCAGTCTCTGGGGTGCTGGGATTCTTCCAGCTTTGGACAGTGACGTGCATGTAGAGCCATATGAATCCATGGAGCCACGTCCTAGATATTTGTGGACTTTACTGTGTGTAAGTTTCTTCTCAATTAAACACGGTCCGGGTGCCCCGGGGAGGCTGCGTGAGAGGCCAGGCGCAGGGCCAGCAGGAAGCAGAGCAGCGCCCAGAGGTCCAGCTCGGGGAGAGTGACATGAAATACCCGAGGCCAGGAACTTAGAGAAGGCGCACACTGGCTCATGCCTGGGGTCCCTGTGCACGGTCAGCTGACCCTGCGGCTTTGGTCCTGTGGCCGGGCAGAACCTCAGGAGGGCTGTGTGGTGGAGCCCGAGGGCTCACATGATGTCCAGGAAATGAGAAAGACGAAGAAGGGCTGGGGTCCCACCATCCCCTTCGAGGGCCCAACAGCAAATACCTGAAGACCCCGGGGGCCCAACTCTTAGAGTCCACCCCCTCCCAGGGGCACCAGCTGGGGACCAAGCCTGGAGCACATGGGCCTCTGGGGGACATTCCCTATCCACAGGACACAACGACGGCTGTTCTCACGTGGGTTCACATTTACTTTCTTAAAATCAAAACGGCGAGCCCTTCACCATGAGCTCGACGGGCAGCGTCTGAGCAGAGACGAAGACGAGGAGCTGCATGAGAGTCCGGGCTCCCCGGAAGGGAGCAGGCAGGGAGGGAGGAGGGCAGGAGGCCGTGGGGGGGCTGAAGACTCTGTTCAAAAAATGTTTAGACACTTTCCCAAGAGCCGGGTGTGAGGGCGCAGCGTGGGCTCTGGCGTCAGGGGTGCGTGTGCCGTGCTGGGAGGGTCTGCAGAACTCGGGGCCCCGGCCTCCAGATCACGGTCGGGGGAGTCCGACTCCCAGCTCTGGTCCCAAGCAGACGCGAGCTGCAGGGGTCTGAGGGTCACCGTGGGCGTCAGGTCCACACGCCAACTGGCCTCTCAGGAGTGCCATTCGCCAGTTCTGGTTTATGTCCAGAAGGAGGCTGCGCAGCACGCTGGAAGGCTACGGGGGCACTGCCTTCTGTACTCCATGCCCGACCGAGTGAGGCCGGTCTCTGTGCCGCCCCTGAAGCGCCCTGCTGTAGTCTGGAGAGCCCGCCCCGTCCTCCAGGCACTAGGAGCGGGAGCCTCCCTCTCCACCTCGCCTGCTGGGAACCCTCATTTCCATTAGGATCAGGTCATGTTTTACCTAGTGGGCTCCTGGCGATTCTTTGTTTTCACTGTGCATGGGGGTCACACACAGCAGCGGGCAGGGTCTGACACAACCGCACAGGCCTGGACTATGACCTTGGGTCCACTTGGGTCCTGGCCTCCCTTCCCCTTCCTCTGCTCCCTCCCTCCCTCCTCAGCTCTCCCTCCTGTTGGTGGCTTTTTACCCAGTAGAGGTCATTGTGCCAAGACCTGGGAGCACTCAGGCCCAGGCAGCCTCCAGGGCCACACCCGGGCTCCCTCCCTTGGGACACAGTGCAGCCTGGCCAAGGCGCCTTCAGGCACAGCTGGGAGAAGAGGCGGCAGGCGGTGGACGGGCAGCACTGGGTTTCATGGCCCACACTGTCTTGACCACGGGTGGAAGGAGCAGGGAAATCATGTCCCCCTACAATGTGGCATGTCCTACCAATCCAAGTCCACTTTCCTCCCTCCCCGTGCCTCCACTCACCTGGAGCCCCATTGAGACTGTGCTACTCCCTGTCATGAGTGGGCTCCCCCACGGTGGGCCCCTGCTGGGCTAGGGAGTGGCTTCTTACCCCTCGCCTGCATGGGCTTCTGCTTTTATCTGCGAAGAGCCTACTTTTTCTTGGAAAACCTTTTATTCATACATACTATTGTAAAAGTAATTTGCAAAAATCATTTCATCCTAATCTGTCATCCTTCCCCGAGCACCCCGCCTGCCTGTGAGGGCCCCAGCGACCCTGGACCCCACGAGAGGGAGCTGGCTCTGGGCCGACTCCGTGGCCGATGGCCTCGCTGCTCCTGCAGGGCTCCGGCCACCAGCATCAAGGCAGTGCCTGCTCTTCACGGGGAGCCTCTGCACCCGGAGTGGGCCCACCACAGCCCTTCAGACCCAGGGCTTGAGTGACACAGAGTGTTCTCCACATGGGCCAAGGACACCTCTGGGTTCTGGGCCTTTTCAGTTGAGGCCAGCACCTGGCTCAGGAGAGAGAAGGGAGAGACAGGGGCTCCTGGGCCGCGGAGCACACCTGACCCGTGGCCGGAAGCAGGACCAGCCCTGAGAGCACCAGAAGCTGCCCTGCGACATGGGGTGGTCCCGAGAAGACACTGAGGGTCCTTCGCATTGTCGCCTGGACGCACCTCCTCAAGGCTGGGAGCCTGCTCCGTGTTCTCCATCTCCACCACCACTGCCCTGGCTGGACTGCGTGGCGGTCTCCAAGGGACGCCCGTTTCTAACTTGCCCCAGGGTACGACACCTGCGTGTCAAGACTGCAGGCCAGACAGTGCCCTCTCTCACAGTGTCCTCTGGTCATCCAGGGAGAGGCCACGAGTCACAACAAAGGCTGGGATCTGCCGAGGCCAGGAGCAGGCCGGAGTTCTCTCTGTCACACCAGGGCTGCGCGGGCACAGGAGACGGGGGCTCTCTGTCACACCAGGGCAGCGCGGGCACAGGAGACGGGGGCTCTCTGTCACACCAGGGCTGCGCGGGCACAGGAGACGGGGGCTCTCATTCTCCTGCAGGGAGCTATTGCCAGCAAACGTTATTACATCAAAATAAAATCACAGACAGAATGATGCTCCAGAATTGTTCTTTTTTTTCCTGTAGAAATGAAAAAATGGAAGAAAGCAAATGAAATGATAAATAAAAAATGAATTAAAATAGTGACTGAAGGGAAAGGAGGTACACAGGGACGAGAGCCCAGAACAGACCTTATCTTTTAGATTTGATTGGAAACCGTACAAACATTAAAGCATTCCTAAAGATGGAATCTAAAAGAGAATAAAACCATGAGAATTTGAAAACAGCCTGAAAGTTGGAGTCCTGCACACACTGAAAAAAGAATGGTTACACTTGACTTTGAATTTAATGTCCCACTTGCACCTCCCCAGAGGGACTCATCCAAGTGGAAGGGACCCCGTGAGCCTGGCTTTTGGGAGCAGTATTGCTATTGTGAAGCTATCTTATGCAGATCTGTATAATAAAACAGATTGTAATTATGTGAATGTCATTGGGAAGCAAGATTCCAGCATGACAGAAATCAGACACAAGCACGCCAGCAGAGAAGGAAGGGGGAGCTGGCGCGTTCCAAGTGAAACTGTAAATGTTAAGAAATTCACAAGATTCCATCTAGAAGAATAAATGGGAAATATCGCTATAAACTAACAATTTGTTGTCTTGAAAACATGCGCACCTGCATTTTCTCGCTCGTGCCGATACAAATCCCGGAGACAGTGACCGTCCTGAGCCTCTGGGGCTTGTTGTCTGCACTTTTTTCCAGCAAAGACCATTTCTTAGGCAGGAGCTCTGCACGGGAGCCTGAGGAGTTTCCTCCATTGTAAATTGAAGAAGCCACCTAGGGCCACTGAGCTTGGGTCAGAGGGCGGGGAGCAGAGGGGACATCTGAGCAGCAGAAGGAACGGGACTGGTGTGGATTGAGAGGCATGTGCCATTTCCCCAGGACTCTCAAAACCAGAACTGTCACCGGCTGTACTGCGGCACGCACCTGTTCTGAAAGCTGAGGAGGAGGAGACAGGAGCTGTGTGTGTCCCTCTTCCCTCGGCAAGGTGTCCCATGGGGCTGCTGAAGAGCTGGTGGGAAGGATGTGGAAATACGCTGGCTTATAAATTCAGAAAGAACGACAAAATCACATCACCGTTCTGCAGCCCCAGGGAGCTGGAGGGACCAGGGAACCGCCACAGGGGACGCAGGCACAGTGAGGGTTGGTGGGGTGAGCTAAGTGGGACAGCGGGGCTGACAGCTGGGCTCCCAGCCCAGCGGGGCAGACATGCCTCCCGAGAGGCTGGGGAAGGAGGCACCCAGCCCCCACAGTGCCGAGCCTCCCTCCCAAGCAGCCCCCAACCCCGAGAAGTCAGGGGTTATAGGAATAATGTTTTGAATACAAAAAGGAAGCAATCTGACCTCACATGTTGAGATATTCTGGGTCAAATTGTTTAAGAATGTTTACAGAGAAAAAGCAGGAACTGTGTCAATGAGCCTTGGTTCAAACAATCAAGCACAGGAGGGCACTTTGGAGAGAGTCGAGGACACTGCATCTGGTCAGGTGAACCTGGTCAGTGGCACCAAGTCCCTCTTGGTAAAGGGCAGAGGAGGGACTTGAGTGCAGGAACCCACGCCCTCGTCCTTGGCACACAGAGTGACGTTTTCTCCTGCTGAAAAGCTGCACCCGGGGGGCCTGGTGATGGTGGCCTTCCGTGGTGTTCAGTGGCGCCTGGTCAAGAAAGTGACCCGGGCACATGTGGCAGGACAGCGGGCACCTGTGATTGGCCGGGACCTGCCTGCAGCTGGACACTCCCACGGGCCAAGCTGGGACTCAGAGACCCACAGAGCCCAGACTCGCAGCGTCCGTGGAGCAGCCTGTGGCCAGAGCTGAGCTGCCTTCCTCGGGAAGGAGAATGATCTCCATGATGAGAAGAAGACCCAGCCTCCTGTCTGCGGTTGATCAGAACGACCCGCGGCATCTTCTGGTACCTCCTAAAGAACTCATTCTGCTTCTCATCCAGGTGCCCACCCCCAGCCAGGTGTGGGCCGTGGGAGGAGTGAGGAGGAGGGGGCACTGCTGGCCGGCCTGAGCTGGGAGGTTCTGGCGTGGGCAGTGTGGGGTCCTCTAAGTGCCCAGCATCACCCAGGGTGCAGGACGAGGCTCCTTCACAAGGGCACAGCCAAGGGCCTGCATTCAGCAGTGAGGTGGAGCCAGCTGGCCAGCTCAGAAAGAGGCTTCATCTTCTCCACAAAGACCAAGACCTTCTGTGAGACAGACTAGCCATCCCGGGAGCAGCCAGGCAGGAGGCAGGGCTTGGTCAGGAGCCCTTTACTGGGCCTCCTGAAATGCAGGCTACTGCTGGACGAGGCTGCAGGTGTCACCCAGGAACACACCCTCCACCCCCACTATCCCCTCCACCCCCTCCACTCCTCCACCTCTCCCCCCTTCACCCTCTCTACCCCTCTACCCCTCCACCCCTCCACCCCTCCACCCCCTCCACCCCCTCCACCCCTCCACCCCCTCCACCTTCATCCTCTCCACCCCCTCCACCCCCTTACCCATCCACCCCCCTACCACCTCCACCCCTCCACCCCCTCCTCTATCCCCTCCACCCCTGATACAGCCCCTTCTGCCTGGAACAACTTCAAACCTAGACCCTAGGCCTTCCATTTCAACCCACAGCCAGTGACATCCCAGTCTGTCCCAGCACAGACACTGGGCAGATGGAGCTGGACAGTGGGTCTTCCAAGGGAGGTGGGTGAGGCGAGGTGCAGGCAATGGCCCTCAGGGCTGCAGAGGCCGGGAGCAAGGCCAGGCACCTTGTGCTGGGGAGGTCTGGGGCACTCTGGGACGCCAGCTGTGAGCACAATTGCAAGAAACTCTTTGGAGCATGCTGGGTGAAAAGGCATCGCGGGTCTGTGGGACTCTGAGGCTCTGGGCAAATCCTAACAGTCTCTGGAAAGAGCAGACCCCTCGACGCTTTGTGCTTCTTTTCCCTAAACAAAAAAGAATTTTAGGAAGGAGGCTTTATCCTTAACATGGCCACCACCCCCAACCACCCATGCAAGGCCCTTGTGTGTGCGCTGCTGACTTGGGCTACGGAGCCCGTGGCGGGGGGTATCTCCTAATTTAACCTGAAAATTAACAAATCTATACGAATTAAATAGCAAAATACGATTGCGCTCTATCACAAGGGCCAAGAACAGAAACACTGGAATATTAGAGGACACAGGGAGCGGAGCACTCTTTGATCTTCTGGTGGGAGCTGGAAGGCAGATGCTTTGAGACAGACTTTGATGGCTCATGGACGCAGAGTGAGGCAGAGGCCCACGGAGCCGAGCCGAACTGGAAAGTCGCCAAGTGCTCGCAGGTTAATGCGAAGCCCATCGACAACAACGGGATCCTAACTGGGAACAAAGTGAACAAGCAATGGATTATGGCCAGACACAGTGGTGCATCCTGTGATCCCAGCTCCTCAGGAGGCTGAGGCAGGAGGAGCACAAGTTCAAGGACAGCCTCAGCAATTGAGCAAGAAACTGTCTCAAAATAAAGCATGACAAGGGCTGGGGATGTGGCTCGGTGGTAGGGTGTTGCCTGGCACGCACAGGCCCTGGGTCAGTGTCCAGCACCTCCAAAGAAAAAGGCTTCTGAAATGGGAGGATGAGGAATGGGCGTCATGTACACCCCCCTGGAAAAGGGAAGAAGATCCACGTGCGTCGGCCGTGGACAGGCCTGGCAATGAGAAGTCGCGTTTTGATGCCGCTTCATAAAAAAATAACAAAGTGAGTGTGAATAGGTGGAGAGAAAAGACACACACCTGTTTGTTAAGAACGATTATTTCCAGGAATGTACAAAGGGTGTCAATCTCTGTATTTTATGCATCATTTTTAACCAACTATTACCAATTTTGTAAGTTAAAAAAAGAAAGAAATCCTGGAGTGGAAGGCAAGGTGAGTGCTGCTAGCGGACTTGGGCTGTCGGGTGGACAAACACTCTGTCTTCCTCTAATTTGCTTGAAATGTGAGCAACTCCAAGTGCAGCTCATGCCCACATGGCAGGCCCTGCGCAGGACCAGTGGGCAGCACTTGGCATGTGTTGTCCCCTCTTATCCTTGGAGTAGCTGTGCCCAGGGCAGAGAGAGCAGCACATGTCCCCAGGTCCCTAGACCTCGCATAGTGACAGCTGTCTTTGCTCAGGAGCCTGCCTTGGGGACACTGCCGGGAGCCCCAGGTCTCCAGCTGCAGGGCCACCTCCTGTAGGGCACCAGCGCTGCTTCCACACTCCCCTCCCCAGATGAGCAGATACCCCCGGGCAGTGTCCCGCTCTGAGTGCTGGGAGTTTGGAGGCTGTCCCTGGATGTGGAGGTGCCAATGATATGATGCCTTCCGGTAGGAGGGGACGGCAGAGGGTCGGGGCCCACACACCCCTCCCCCTCTGGGTCTTAAGCAGGTGACAGAAGCAGAAGCAGCCAGACCCGCCAAGTCATTATGGACGCAATCCCGGTCCTTCCACACACAGGGCTGCTGGTCACTGTGTCGGTGGGCAAGCTGCAACTCCTCTGTCCCTGAACCGACTGAAGCAGCTACAAGCTGGGATGTGGAGCAGCACAGAGCAGCAGCCCCCCCACCGTGCCCAGGGGACCCCAGGTAGGAAGAGCCATTGGGGCCCAGAGTGTCTGCTGTGGCCTTGCCTGCTAGTCAGCTCTGCGTCCAGAAGACTCAACACAGGTGTAAAGGGACACCTGGGAGCTGGACACACGGCCTTCCTGCAGTGGACAGCACACACCGGCCCAGCAGATCCTTGCACAAGTTGCCTGGCCTGCAGGTCCTGTGGGCTCAGGGACCACCCAATGTGCTCTCCTGGTAACAAGTGCAAGGCCTCCTAGGGCAGAAATCACCTGTCAATGACTATTTCCAGAGAAAAACTAAGACCCAGGTGGAATCTCCTTACTCTTCTAAATAAAGCCCAAAGAAATGGAAGCACTGCTCTCCCCGCCCAGCTTCTGACCCTGCTCTGGGGCCTGAGGAGCCTCCCCGGGTGCAGGCTCCCCCCACGCAGCTGTGCTGGCCCACAGCTGGCCGAGGCCCTTCCTCCCTCACATTCTCCTGGGTCTGTCTAGCCCAGCCTCCCTCTCCTCCCTTCCCCTCTCCCCTCCCTCTTCTCGCTCCTGCTCTCTTGTCTGGCCATGTGGGTTCTAACATGCTCATCTGCTCTCTTTGGGTCCCTGTCCACAGAGAGAGCCACAGAGTCTGAGCTCTGAGGGGGGCTGCAAGGCCGGTATGCAGGCTGCAGCCTCCACCTCCTCCTGGGGAGCAAGAGCAGCCGGAGGCCTCTTGTTGGTCCTGGCTCCCACCCTCCGTCTCGTCCAGCAGGCCTCCCAGGGGACCCTCCCAGATGGGGAGCACGCTGCTCCTCTTGCTAGGAGGAGGCTGGGCCACAGGTGTGGAAGGTGGACCTCAGTGCCTGGCCTCTCTGTGTCCAGCAGGCCTGGCCCCTCACTGCCCCCCACGGCCCTGCTGCCCTCACCAACCACTGCTGCCTTCCCGGTGGGCGCATCTCAGTTCGCTCCAGTGTGACTCCGAGGGCTGGGGCTTGTTTTGATCTGAAGCCCTCCCTAAGGAGACTCTGCCCCAGCCATGCCGGCCTGCCCAGCAGCACCCACAGGCCGAGCCCAGCCGTGTCCCTCCCTGGACGTGGCTAGCGCAGCTCCATCTCGCCCCCTTGCCCTGCCTCTGTGGCCCTGCAGGCACCCGGGAAGGCACCCCTCCTTCCAGGTCTCCCCGTTCCCAGGGCTCCCCCTCTGCCCTAGCCAGCCCAGAAGAGCTCTCTCAAGAAGCCATGCAGGCGGAAGGACATCAAGTGGGACAGGCGGGGAAGGACTCAGTCCCCAACCCCCTGCACCCTCAGGGAAGCGGCACAGGTACCACCAACACAGCCCTTCAGAGGACACCAGCCCCTGCCCAGGAGGCCTGAATGCTGGGGATGGGGAGGAAAAAGGCTGCCCCTGCCCTGCCCTGGAACAGCTCCCGTCCTCAGGGAGCCCCGGCGAGCCCTTGGGCCGGCCGGCGGAGGTTTTAGATGCTGCAGTGCTTAGGGCAGGGCTGGCCACGATTCAAATCTGTGTTGAATGGAACAGTGCCCGACCCTGAGGGCAGCACCACCAGCCCAGAGAGTGGGCGGCTCCCCTCCCCAAGGGAAGGGGCCAACCCGGCCATCACGGGGCTCCTGGCCACAGCTCCTCCACACTGAGGTCACCGGTCACTGGTGACACCCCCCAGAGCCTCGAGGAGCAAGACCCTGAGCAGTGCCTGGGTCAGCCAGGCTCCTCCTGCCAGACCTCCCCTTGGCCTGGGGGCCCCTCTGGGTGGGCTCACGACACAAGGTGCCCTCAGGCTCAGCCACTGAGGCTGCCTGAGAGTCCTGCAGAGGGAGTGGTGCCCAGCTCCCCCGGCTCCCAGCACACGGCCAGTGGGAAGCTGCAGGGGTCTTCTGCAGACCAGTGTGAGACGGGGCTCATCCTAGAGGTGCCCTCCTGCTCACCCACTTCTCCACAAGGAGCAGCCCCAAGCCAGAGTGCAAGAGGTGGCAAAAGCATCCCGGGGCCCAGGGTGCCTCTGCACCTCTGGCTGTCCAGGGCTGGCCTCCCAGGGACCATGGGCAGCATGGTGGACCTTGGCCCCTGGCCCTCTGGACCCCTGAAAAGTGGCCACCATCCTGCTTTTCCAGGTGTCCCAGTATTAGAGGTGAGGAGACAGCAGGGCACCCATGTCCAGTCCTCCCCCGGGTGTGCCAGGGCAGGGACGGGCGTGGCTGCTGTCTGGTCTCTGGCCTGGTTCTCTCTGACTCACCCTGCTTCCCTCCCCAGCCAACGCTCCTGCGGCTCCCTCCCTAGGTGCTCATGTCCCCTGCTGGGGCTTCCAGGGAGGATTCCAAAACCGAAGCCCAAGGAGCCCGGACACGCAGGGTGCAGCCGGTTCTCACAGCGCCGTTCTCGGGCGCCTCTCCCCAGGCCTCAGCCTTCCCGTCTGTAAGATGAGGGTTTGGACAGCGGCTTGCTGTGGCTCCATCTGCCAGGGAGGAATCCCTGGGGACCCACCAGATGGCCACTCAGCCTCTGACTGTCACTGCCAGCATCGGGGCCCACGTCCCCAGGAGGTAGCTCGCTCCTGGCTCACAGCTCTGTCAGGAAAGCTGTGCCTGAGTTCAGCCAAAAGTCTGCCTTGCCATCGCGGCTGCCCAGGGACTCCAGGGCCGTCTGCCTGATGTCTCCCCTCGGCTCTCAGAGCACCTGTTCCCACGGTACCCATGTGCACATGGTGCTGGTCACTCTGTCCTGGACACTGTCCCTGGACACGTCCCTCATGGTCAGCATCTGCTGGTAGGAAGAGTGACAGTGGACCCGGCTGTGACCCTGTGGAGAGAGGACACACACCGCCTTTTGGTAGGTTTCCCTGGGGCCTGGGCGCTGGGAGGGGGCAGCCTGTGTAGGGATCCCAGGCAGAGCCGGGTGGCTGAGCCTGAGGTGGCCATGGGTGGGCAGCAGGCCTCAGGATCACCCGGGGGTTGCTCTGGCCAGCACGTGCTGGGGCCTGACTTCAGCTCCCTGGTCCCAGCTGGTCACCAGGTGTGACATCCAAGTATCTCCCACCGTGTCGACAAACCCGAGGTTGAATTTGCAAATTTGACAAGTGGGACCATTAGGCCTTTAGCCAAGTCATCCATAGAATTTGTGAGATGGGGACATAGTGAGAACATGGGAGGTCACTGGAGATATCCTCTGCCTGGACATCGATCCATGAATCAACAGCCAGCACTGCGTCCGGCAGTCCTGGCTCACTGACCGCAGCCACCTCTCAGCCAGCGTCCCATCTGCTCTTGATGACAGGAGCATGGATGTCACAAAGTGCCCTCCACCGCCCCATCAGGCCTGGTGGGGCCTCACTGTGCCCAGGCCTGCTGACCGTGTCCCTTGGGCCCGTCCTCCCAGCACCAGGTCCCCTCTGTGAATATCCCAGCTTCTCCTCACTGCTCTCCTGCGGGACTCATGGCTGTGTACTAGGAGTCCTTCCAGCGTGTCCTGCAGACCCAGGGACACTTCCCCGTGACTGTGCTGGGCCATCTGCTCTTCTCAGTGCCCTCTGCTCTCACAAGGCCTGGAGTGGACACCCCCCCCTTGTCTGTCTCGCCATCTCCAAGTCCAGGGTGGATCCCTGGTGGTCATTTCCTATTAGAGGCCAGCTGGCCGAGTCTTCCGGCTCTCACGTGGATCCTGTAAGGCGGGGGTCAGTCATCGGTGGCCTGTGTGGCCCAGTGTGGCCTGTGGGTTGTTGGTGAGGTCTGCGAGAGAAGGCTGATCTTTCACAGCTTTAAAAGAGTAGAGAAAATTAAGAGGGTGTTTTGTGATGGGAGCAATCATATGCGATTCAGACTTCAGTGTGTGAATGAAGCCGCACGTTCGTGCACTGACCCGTGGCCCAGGCTACGCTCATACCGCAGCGACCACGTCCGAGAGCTGGGAGGACCGCTCCCCGGTCAGCAAGCCCAGAAAGTGTAGAGGGACACAGCAAGGACGCAGGATTCTGGATTGGGGGGTAGAGCCCCAGGGAGGGGCCATCATTTGCGCAATAGTCAGGCCTGGGGTGACATCTGTCAGGGTGACCTGCTGGCAGAATCCCTCCAGGGCCAGCTTCTCGGCTGCCACCGGGTGTGGAAACTGAGTCCTCTGTTCACTCAGGAGCTGTGCAATATGAGGGGCAGGGCACCTCCTCTGCTGGCCAAGATGGCCCCACCTCCCAGCGACATCTCAGGAGCCCTCTTCCACACAGTCCCCACCCAGGCCTGGCCAGAGGACGGTCCCTGAGGCTTGGGGGTGGTGAGAAGAGTCTGATGGGACTGATCTGACCTGAATTGAATGGGGCTGGCCCTGGTCCAGTGTTCAGCCAGCAGCACAGACAGGGCACAGGTGGCCTAGGGCCCCGAGAGAGAAGTCAGCTCAACTCTCTGTTGCTCAGACAAGGGCAGACAGCTACAGGGGAGCCCAGGGGATGTGGTGACAGCTTGGATGGCCACCAGCCCCTGCCTCCTCAGGGAGCCGGCAGGTGAGAGGAGCAGAGGCCCTTCCGTAGGTGCAGAGGCCGCCAGCCAGCTGGGACGTCCCTGTGGGGTTTTCCTTGCCCTCCTCAGGTCTCCAGGGGCATCTACCCTGTCTACTAGCTGCCACTCCACACTCACAGCTGGGAAGGGTGTGCGGGGACACACAGGAGGCGCAGAGCCCAGAGCCCAGCGGGCTGGAGTGACCGTGGCTCAGCTGTTCCCTGGAGCCCAGGCAGCACTGGCCACTATGCAGAGGGCTCGTCAGGAGAGGCCGCTCAGCCCTGTGCCGGGGGCGGGCCAGGCTCCCACCCTGCGCTCT
This sequence comes from Callospermophilus lateralis, assembly GCF_048772815.1. Taxonomy (NCBI): domain Eukaryota; kingdom Metazoa; phylum Chordata; class Mammalia; order Rodentia; family Sciuridae; genus Callospermophilus; species Callospermophilus lateralis. The sequence continues at coordinate 165,166,210 of NC_135308.1, forward strand.
GCAGACCCCTCCTGCTGGCCACAGAAGCAAGGCACTGCAGCTGCCGCCTGCGCGCCAGCCCCCGCCCCGCCCCGCCCCCTGCCCCGGGGCTGCTCTTGCCTATCTCCCAGGCCACCTCCCAGGACTCTCACCCAGCCAAGCCACAGACACAAACCAAGCTGTGGGCTGGAACAGGCACCCACGCACCCACCTTCAGTGGGTTCCACCTGGGAAGGCCCCCGTGCCTTGCCCTGTACCATGTCCCCACACCTGCAGGTGTGGCCCCGAGGGGGTGCTCAGGAAGTAAGAAGATATGAGCCAGTTTAGAAAATTCTGGACAGAGGACAATTGCATCTGAGTGCAGAGAGAGGGCATCTGGATGGGAAGGATCTGACCCGTGACTCAGTTTCCTCACCCGGAACCCAGGCAACCCACCTCTGCATCTGTGAGGACGGCGCCAGCCAGTTCACAGAAAGTGCTAGAAAGGTGCCAGAGGGGCTAGTGCTCCTTAGCTCTGAGGGCCGTTAGCTGTCCACCGCTCCCGGCCCTGATATTGCAGTTGATGGTCGCAATACCCGAACCTCCCGTCTCCGTGTGTCTGCCCCTAAATCTGCTCTCTGGACACGGGGGTGTGGGCGTGTTTGGGTGTCCCCAGGCGTTCACATGAGAAGTGTGATCCCCACTGTGAGGCGCTAGGAGGACAGGGGCATGGGCTACGGTGCTGAAAGTGACGAGGATCCGGCCACCAGGGTGGAGCCGCGGGAGTGTGCCGGTGGTTTCGTAAGGAGAGGGGCAGCCCAGGCTGACTAGTGCTCTGGCCTCATGTGAAGTCCAGTCCTGCCAGACTGTGCCAGCAAGGCCATCGCCAGCCAACACAGCCCTCATCCTGGGACCTAGGACCAGAGCGACTTGACCACTTTCTTCATGGCTTCCCCCAGCCTCAGGGGTTGGTATTTTGCTGCAGTAACTAAAACCAGACTGACGTGCCCAACACCTGCCATGAGGGCTCACGGGGGCTGAGTCTGCCTCTTGCTGTCCCCAGTCCCCAGTTGAGCTCCCTCTGACCCTGTTCGGACTCCTCTCCCCTCGCACAGATGGCTGTGTCCACACCTACTCAGGACTCCCTGCAGGAGCACGCCCCTCCCGGGCCCCTCTGCTCTCCCTGCTCCCACCCAGGAGGACCAGGCCACTGCTCCCCGTCCCCGACAGACAGCACCCTGCGATCTCCACCCACCCCCACTCCCCTGCTTTCTTCCTTCTCCTTCTCTCCCTCCCCTCCTTCTTCCCTCGCTCCCCTCCCTCCTTTTCCTGCCCCCACAGCCTGGGGATGAGGAGTCTCTTTGTGCCTTAGGGACGTCTCCAGTGCCTGTGGCCCAGAGCAGATGCTCCAGAAGCCCGTGGAGCAAGCCAGCCTCCACACCCCTCCACCACAGATGCACCTGGAGAAATTCAGAGGCCGCTGGAAGGTCTGGGATGCGCCCAGCTGGTGCGGGTCCTGCCCACGGGGCACAAGCCTGCTCCACACTCTGCTTTCAGGTGCCATTGCCTGGGTCCCTGGCAGGCGGGCACTACCACCCTGTGAGTCTTCTGCCCTCTCTCACTTCCTTCCTCCTCAGGTCTTTGCTTGTCCTGCTGCTGTGGCTGGTGTCCATTCACAGCCCGTATCCCAGGACCTCGAGCCGCCTGAGCCACTGCCTCGTCAGGCCTGTGGTGGGTGGGTGTGCTGCCCCACAGACCTCCTCCAGCCTCGGCCAGTTCTGCCCTGGATGGCTGCACTGCTCCCGTGGCCCCTGCAGGCTCCAAGGAGCATCTCTCCTGGGTGGCTCGTGCCACTCCAGACTACGCCAGTGCAGCTTGTCCTCAACCAGCCAGAGGGAGGCCACAGGCTTCCTTGCTCTGTGTGGCCTGGGCCAGCCAGTCCAAGGTGGTCCCCATCCCCACTCACTAACCTGGGCAGAGGCTGCCACCCCATGCCTGCATGGTCCACAGCCTGTCCACCCCAGGCGACTCCCTGTTCTCTCTGCTCTTTTGGACCCTGCACTTGCTCTCTGCATCAGTACAGGCAGGAATACACCACCACTGTGCACTTCCTGCAGACAGCCAGGCAGGGAACAGACAGGGCAGAATAAGAAACGTGATCTGAGAGGCACCTCTGAAAACCCTCCACGGTAAAAGTAATGAGAGCACAAAGCCAGCTGTTCTGTTCAGAGCTGTAAATGAAACAGCCTTACTGAGACCCGGGAAGCATTTTGTTGTTCAAGGAAATGGCTGAATCTCAGCAATAGCAGCGAGCTCTGCTGCGTTCTGACTGGCACTGCCCCCTCCTCCCTCTGCCCAGCTCCCTGGCAACCTAAAAATCTAACACCTTGCAGTCATGGGTATTGATTAAGGTTTTCCAGAAAATCAGAAATGATAGCAGGTGCATATCATCTATTTCCATATTCCTTGCAACTGGAAGGAGTCCACAGATTATGGAGGCTGAGAAAAACCAAAACTCTGCAGTTGTCAAGCTGGTGACCATGCAAGCTGATGGTGTGAGTCTCATCCTGAAAGCCTCAGGCTCAATTCAACAAGATCCGATTTCTCAGCTTGACTCCAGAGAAGGAAAAGACCAACGACTCTGCTCAGTATGGCCAGGCTTCAGGTGTTCTGTTCAGGTCCTCCCGTGAATGGACAAGGTCACCCACACTGGAATGGCATCTGCCTTACTCAGTCTACCCACTTGAGGGCTCATTTCCTCCAGAGAAGCCTCATGGACACACTCAGGGTCGTCTGTGACTGAATGTCTGAGTGCAGTTGACATAAAAATGCATCCACACACACATGGCAGAACCAAGCGACCTCAGAAGCACAGCGGTGGGTCAACCAGCAGCCCAGAACCAGCAGAAAGAACAGGACGAGGCTGCAGCTCTTCAGAAAGCTCCACGCCCGAGGACGATCGCCATCTGAGCTCGGGGTGATTCACTCGCAGCTACCAAAGGTCTGGCTTTGTTTGTCTCAATTCAGCTCACTCAGTGCAACAAGAGCCATGGACCCAAAGTGTTTGTCCAAATCAATCATCAGCAACTGTTCGGAGTCCTGAGTCAGGATACCTGCTGGAGAGCAAGGGGCTGAATGGACGCTACAAAGAGAACGCTGGGGGACGGGAGGCCCAAAGGGAGCTCTGAAAAACCTGGAAGTCTTCCCAGTGAACCAGAAGGCCACACACATGCCGGCTGTGCACACGTCTAGGAAGGACCTGAGGAGGGTCCCCTATCTCCCCTTGACTGACCTTCAGGCTCTGAAAGCTGGAAGTGAAGGCGAGGGCAGAGCTGTAAACCGCTTGTCAGAGCGTTGGAAGTGATGCTCAGACACGCAGAGCCCTCGGCCAACCAGGGACCTGTGGTGCGTGAAGACGTGTCCCGTCCCCAGCTGACAGCTGAAGCAAGGGAGGACAGATTGCAGAGGTCACACACAACAAAGAACACAGGTAGGACAGAAATCATTCAGGAAGTCACTAAGCAAACATATGGCAGGAACAACAGGAACCCCCGGGGGAGTAGGGCACTCTGCCTTCCAGTTGTTACATCGTGTCATCTAAAGTACAGAGTTTTCATTAAAAAGTATGAATCACATAAAGGAACAGAAAGAATGCCCACAGAGAGGGGAAGGAAAGGCAGAAGCTATTGTTCCGGAGGATCCTGGATTCTGGGCACAAAGGACAAAGACCATAAGCAGCCCACATAATAGACCAGACAGCCATGACCAGATTACTGCCGTGGGGGACATGCTTGGACCCAAGAACCAAGAACCAGGAGGAGCCAGGAGAGAACCCTGGAGTTGCCGGCCACGATGGAGCCCTTGAGTGTCACATTCCTTATGAACACAGGGCAACCAACCCTCCGTGAAATGCTGGCAAGTCCACTCCAGCCACACATCAGCAGACTTCTAACCATGAGCAGATGGGGTTTTGGTGGGAAGTGAACATCTGAAAGTCAAGGTCATACACCACACCAATCCGAAAAGACAAAAGCCACGTGGAATCCCGTGAACAAAATGTGCAGCACACTTCCATGACAGCTCAGGGCACCGTGAAAAGGAGCATCATCCTAATCCTGATGCGCCGTGGGCGGAGCTCCCAGCCAATGTCCCACTTAACCCAGAGACACTACTTCCCCGTAGAACCAGACTCTGATGCCTCCTCTTGACATTTGTATCTGATGTTTTACTGGAGGATCTGGCGAGGCAATTAGGCAAGAACAAGCAATTCTAAACATCCAGATTGGAATAGGAAGAAATCAAGCTGTTTCTATTCATGGAAGCCGTGATCTTGCATAGAAAATCCTGAAGAGCCCTCCACACAACTGCTGAAATAAGTGGGTCCGGGAGGGTGTCAAAGCGTAGGGTAATGATGTAAGGCAAACTGTATTTCTCTACATTTGCAACAAACAATCCAGAAACAACAAATGGAAAAAGACCGTTTAAAATAGCATTGAGGAGTACAAACACTGTTGAAAAGATTAACCAACACTTAGATAAATAGAAAAATTCCCGTCATCATGGATCTGAAAATTTAATATTGTTAGGCTGGCACACTCCCCAAATTGATAAATGAGTTTAGCATAATCCCCATCGAAATCCCAAATGCCTTTTGGTAGAATTTTAGTTGATGCTAAAATTCATATGAATATGAAAGAGGCCCAGAACAGTCCCGGCAATCTTGAAAAGCAGGGATGAAGCTGGAGGACTCACATTTCTCAAATTCAAATTCAATATGAAGCAACAAGGATCAACAGTGAAGTGCACTTGCACAAGGAGAAACAGAGATCGATGGAATTCAAAGACACATAGATCCCAACGAGAAGGTGCTTAATAATTGTTTGAGTGAATACCATAAACCAACTTGTGTGTGGATGATTTGTCTGTAAGGAAGTGCTTCACTGCTAGAGTTTCCGCTTGAGTCTTCATTTCCGTTGCCGTCTGTGCTAACTGTGCCCCTCCTGTTAACACCCACGCTCCAGAGAGCAAGGGATCTGACACTCAGGGGCTCCATCGTGGCCAGCACCTCCAGGGCTTGTTCTCTCCCGGCTCCTCTTGTTCTGGAATCCAAAGTGCCCTCCATTCTGGAGTTTCCTTATGCGGATTCACTGAGCCCCCCACCAGCCTGGCCAGAGCTGGCGGTGCCGGGGAAGCCGTGGTGGCAGCCGCGGGTGGGGCCTGGCCGTTCACCTTCTCCTCCTCCCGGCGGGAGCACTCCATTCCTCTGCCCTTTGGAGCAACCCAGCCCCAAGCCTCCACCCTCCGCCCTTGCACAGCCCAGGCTAGTGAGGCCTGGACCGAGAGAGCCCTGTGGACCAGGGCCCAGGTCCACGTCTGTTGGGGGGGAACATTGGCATCACATTCCTCCTGCTCGGGTTCATTTCTGTGTTCCCCGGTTCATCCGCAGTGGATGCCGATTATGCTCATCAATAACATGATTCTCAAATCCGTGAAAGGGTCTCTGCTGCCTGCACACATTTGGAAGAAAACCCACAGGAGGCAGCTGGCTCTGCCCCAGGCCTGCCTTCCCCTAGAACCTTCAACTGATCCCTTTCCCGTGAGAGGAACCCGAGCCCCCCAGGACCCCTAGGCCTCCGGACCCAGACACTCTGTCTCCCACCTCCTCCCCACCAGATCCTTTGACTGTTCATCAAGGTCCCAGCTGCCCTCGGGCCCTGAAGACCCTGTGGACGCTGGTCTCCGGGCCTTGGATACTCCCCCATGTGCTCCCGCCTCCTGGAAGTCGAGCCACGTCTAAGGCCAGTGGGTCTCCACAGCACCCTTCAGTGCTCCCACAGGGTCAGCCTGTGCGCTCCAGGGTTCCTGTCTAGCACAAGGCGCCCTCCCTTGGGCCATCTTGAGAGCACAGCACTCTGTGGCCCCCTTGCATTTGGGACAGGGTCACAGAGCTCCAGCGGAGGCACGGCCTGTCCTTCTTTCCTCCTTTGTACTGAAAGGCCAAGGTAGGGGTCAGCACTTTTAAAACCCTGAGCCTCACCAAAGCCTGAGCCTCACCAAAGCCCTCCAAGTCCCTCTGGGGCCTGCACTGCATCGGGCCTGCTCCTTCCCTCCCTCCTAGGGGTCTGCCTGTGACCTGGGCAGAGGTGCAGCCTGGGAGCCCCACGGTGTGTGGCCGCGGAGGAGGGGGAGATTTATGATCTAGAGAACAGTCCCCCCCCCCCCCCCCCCGCCGTGAGAGCTGCATACTGACGGTGCACGCGGCTCTGCGTTCACCTCCAGCTGCTCTCCTGACCTGATTCTCAACGAGGGGACGTGAAATCAGAGTTGGCCCTCTTGGCTGGATGGTGCTGGACTGTGAAACTCCACCTGCCAGCCAGGGAAGGCTGATTCTGCAGATCAGAAGCGCATCTCTGCTCTGCCCCGGGCGCCGGGGAGGGAGGAGGGAGCCTCCCAGTCCTCTGACGCTTGCATCTCCTTCTTCTTCGTCCCCCAGGTTCCCCGTCCCCACGGGAGCCTTTCCACCCAAGTTCCAGTTCAGAATCTGAATGCAGGTGCCCCTCCCTGTGGGAGGGTCCAGACCTCGCGTCCATGACGTGATGCTGAAGCCCAGTGCGCTCACACGTGGTCAGTGCACACACGTGTTGCCCTTCACACCTTCTGAAGCCCTTAAGGGGATCAAATGCTTGACTTGGGTCAGTTTCCAACTGGTGAAGGAGCTGGTGGCCCGTCGGGTGACCTTCCCAAGCAATGCCGTGTCTTTCCTGCTCCTCTGCGTAAGAAGTCCTACTCCTCCAGCACTGCTCCTCTGGTGTCCCTCCAGTGAGTCACCAGAGCCAACCCTGCCTGCAGCCCAGCGCCTCCGCCCACCCTGCAGGTGCCAGGCCCATCCTGTGACCATCAGGGACACTTAGACACTCGCTTAGCGCCAGTGCAATTCATGAGGGAGGGATGATGCAGGAGGGAGGGGGAAGTGGGGAGGCAGGAGGGGGAAGGGGGCAGGTGGGGAGAGGGGGCAGGCAAGAGGGGGAGGGGGCCGAAGGAGGAAGGGGAAGGAAGGAGGGGGAGGGGGCAGGCAGGAAGAGGGAGAGGGGAAGTGGGCAGCAGGGAAGAGGGGCAGGCAAAAGGGGGAGGGGGCAGGAGGGGGAGGGAAAGGCAGGAGGGGGGAGGGGCAGGTGGGGGAGGGGAAAGGCAAGAGGGGGAGGGGGCCGAAGGAGGAAGGGGAAGGAAGGAGGGGGAGGGGGCAGGCAGGAAGAGGGAGAGGGGAAGTGGGCAGCAGGGAAGAGGGGCAGGCAAGAGGGGGAGGGGGGAGGGGGGAGGGGGAAGGCAGGAGGAGGGAGAGGGGAAGTGGGAGGCAGGGGGAGGGGTAGGCAAAAGGGGGAGGGGCAGGAGGGTCCTCTCCCCCCACCCCAGAGCTCCTCTGCTGGCTGTCAGCACCAGCTGGACTCATGGCCTGGGAGGTCTGGTGCCTGGCCTCCTCTCCCAGCTGGACCCACAGGCCTTGCTGCAGGTCCCTGTGTGGGCCTGGGAAGGCAGCAGATCGCAGGGCCCTGCGCTCTCCCTCAGGGTCTATGGCCTGCTGGGCAACTGGACGGCCCTGACAGGGTGTGACTGTGTCTGACGAGTTCCAACAGCCTTGGCTACTGGCAGTCTCACCTCTGTCCATCTCCCGACTGGACCTGGAGCGGAGACTCGCCCTCTCTTGGCAGGTTGCTGCTCTACCCCCAGGCGCCACATTCCTGCACATAGTAGGGCATCAGAGACGCTTAGTTCTTTGGTACTCTGAACAGGTGATTTCCACACCTCTGTCCCCCGATAGCAAGTGAACCCCAAGACCTCTCCCTGCCAATCATGGCCCCCAGAGCTGGAGGCACTCTGAGGTGGGGTCAGGCCAGTACGAAGCCCTCACTGGGCGCAGGGGGAGGGGAAGCCCTCACTGGGCGCAGGGGGAGGGGAAGCGCTCACTGGGCGCAGGGGGAGGGGAAGCCCTCACTGGGCGCAGGGGGAGGGGAAGCGCTCACTGGGCGCAGGGGGAGGGGAAGCCCTCACTGGGCGCAGGGGGAGGGGAAGCCCTCACTGGGCGCAGGGGGAGGGGAAGCCCTCACTGGGCGCAGGGGGAGGGGAAGCGCTCACTGGGCGCAGGGGGAGGTGTTGTGGCCCAGGCTCACCTGGAGGGAAGCGCTGTGGTCACAGGACACTCTTCCCTGGCTCCCGGGTTCTGTTCTCTCAGCTGGTTCTGGGGAGCCCTGGATGGTGCGTCTCTGAGGAAAAGGGTGTGGGGGGGCCACAGAAGTGAATGAAGCAGACAGAACCCTGGAGCCAGCCAGCCATGCGACGCAAGCGCACCTCGCCCAGCCTTCCAGCTGCCAGAGATGGTGGAGGCCAGTGGTGTCCAGCCGTGACCCTTCCACAGGCCTAGAGTGGAGGCTACAGCCTGGTGTGCTGAACTGAGGGGCCAGAAAGGGACCCCAGGACACGGCCAGGTGACAGGGTCCCTCCCTGCCTGGCTCTGAGTAGCAGCTCATTTGTCTTTGGGCTCAAGGAGAGCAAGTCCAAGCACCTGCCTAGAGGTGACGTCTGCGGTGGGGACAGTTTGGGGCTAACCACAGCATGGAGATTAACAAAAAGATGCTGGATCTGCCCCAAAGGGTTTCTGGACACTTAGTTGGGGACATGAAGGGACTGGGGGCAGCAGGAAATCCAAAGGTCCTCCTCGGGGCTCCCCCCCACCCCCCCGGCCTATCGAGCACCTCTTTCCAAGAGTCCAGCCTCCTCCAAGTGCATCTCTGCTCCACCCAGCCGGAGGCGGCTCTCGTCCTCTCTACAGCTTTCTAGCTGTAAAGTGTCTGAGAGACTGACAAGGAAGCAAGCCAGGGTGGCTCCTGTGACCCTCTCCAGATGTGCCTCATACTGCCCTCATCCAAGGGGAGCTTCCAGAAAGCAGTGTCCACTGATGTCCTGCTCCTCCAGGGCCCACTCACCTCTGCCCACAGTGGACTCCTGGCCCTACCCGCACCAGCTCCTGCCAGGCAGATAGCTCCTGCCTCCTGCTTCTCTGGCCCCATGGGGCTCTGTCTGTCCAGCTCCCTCAGTGGCCTCCTCCTTGCAATGTCCACGTGGCCTGATGTCTGTCCTCAGACCTTTTGTCTTTCCTGTTTGAAGGACCCTTCCCCTGGTTCCCCTGGCCATCAGTGATGAGCCTGGCAGACAGAGGGAGCCAGACCTTTGAAGGCGTAGTGGGCAACTGTGCTCTGAATTCCTTCTGCCATGGGATTGATCTTTGCTCACACGTGTTCACACGTGTGCAGCTTCACATCCATGTAAAGACGGACTGTGGGAATTCTAGATTTTCTGGGCACTTCTGGGTCTTGGCCTTGGTGCCCTTCACCGGTAGCTCTGCAGCCACCCGTTTGCTGGCTGGTTCCGCGCACACCCACGGGGACAGTTTATCTTCCCAGGGCCGAGACAGCCCCTCCAGGAAGGCCCACTGCGGGTGAGGCTGGGCCTGGGGGCGGGAAGACGGACGACTCCCTCATCCTGCAGGCCACTTGGGAGGACCTGCTCCTTTATTATAGAGAATCAATACTTGTACAGTTGGTAGATTGTAAAATTTTATAGCTGGGAAGTGACACGTTTTCCTAACTGGCCCCAGAAGAGAGATAAAAGCCAACAGCAAAAGTTAGGCGATGATTCAAGGTGAGAGGTGGCGGGTGCGGAGCCCTCAGGACACGCAGACCTCGCAGTGCACTCCCAGGGTCCACCAGCAACCCTGCAGGGGCAGCCACTGCACCTTTCTCCCAGAGGAGGGAGGTAAGGCTTGGGGACCTCATGGTACACCCCAAGAAGCCACCCTGGGCTGGTCCCTGGGACAGTGCTCTTGGGGACGGGAAACCCAGACATTCCATCGCTTGTCTGACTCCCAGCCACGGCGCTGACGGGAGTCGAACAACAGCCCAGAGCCATCTCCACAAACCACAGGCTGCCCACACCCGCTTAGGCACGGGTGTGTCTGGGGGATTCACACGACTGGACATCACAAAGTAAAACTTTAAAATGTTCTCCCCCAGCTTCACTTCATTTGTAAGACAATGGATGTCCTGAAACACCGAGAATCATCCCCAACTGCAGACCAGCTCAGGGAAGAGCCAACTGGCCCGGTCACTGGCGTGGAACTCGGTCGTCTGTGGAGATCAGCACCGTCCATCCACTGGCCCTCGTAGGCCGCCCGCAGCTCCCTGTCATCTGGTCCAGCTCTCCCCAAGCAGACTAGACTGGACACTCCAGGCCCAAGGCACGCTGCTGCTTTGCTGTTGAAGGAGGCACGTGACACTAATCTCATGGTGATCTCCACCCAGGGCACCGAGGAAGAGACAGCAGTGATGAGCCAAGGAGCTATCAGGACCCCAGACCAAGGTCTGCGGCCAGGCAGTCAAGCCCAGGGGCTGTCAAAGAGACTGCGGCCATCCCAGGATGACACTGGCGGGTGCAGGGTGCAGGTGCCACATAGTTCCAAGAGGCAGGTGGGCAGAGGTCAGGGCCAAGCACCCCCAAGATGAGATTCAGTCATCAGGGTCCCACCGCCCAGGGCCTTGTTCCCCCTCCCAGGATCATGTCACAGCAAGCGCAGGGACAGTGCCAGGGCTGGAGAGACCCAGGGCCCCATGGCTCTGTGGCTTGGGAAGCATCAGCCAGGAGCTGGTTCAGGTGGAATCTTGGGGTGTACCATGAGGTCCCCAAGGCTGGTTTGGGGCACCCCTGACGGCCCCATTCCTGGGCACCTGGAAGCCCTGGGCCAGGTGTGTAGGAAGCAGGGAAACTCGTTCCTGGGAGAAGCTGGGAAACGCTGCCGAGGCCAAGTAGCGCCCAGAGCTGTACAATGAGGACCCAGGGCTGTCCTCAAGGCCACTCCCCAGCAGACCCAGGAGATCTTGGTGACAGGAGGCTCCCAACCCGAGGCCAGCCACGCCCTGTCCTCTGGGCTCCTGAGGACTCCCATGGGCTGGGCAGGCTGTCCCTGGGGAAGATGAGCTGGAGGACAGGGCACTGGGGTGCATGGCCATTTCCAATGACCCCACAGTGGATTACAAGGGACACAGAAGAAACCCACGAGAACTAATAAGAAATTAAAATTCACTGAGCGAAGAGTCTCCTGGCGTCCAGAGTCATGTGGGAACCCATTAATGGCGCTTGTCTCTTTGTCGGTGATGTGCTCTTTCTCTTTGTAAGTTTTAAATTTCCTCTTTGTCTATTTTTCACTTTAATTTTTCCACAACACGTGAATACACAAGATGTTAACATGGTGCTTTCAAAGTACTGAAGGAAATAACTTCACACTTAGAAAACAGATCTTCACCTGCACAGTCGCTCACACGGGAGTGGACGCCGGTTCTGGGGAGCCCAAGGCCTCGGAAGCTCTGCCTGCCAAGGTCAAGGTGACGATGGCGCAGCTCAGTGTTGAAGGAAGAGAAGGACGGGGGCGGAGGCGTCTCAGCCAAAGAAAATCAAGTGTCTCGGGGAAGGTTCTTGTTCTTCAAAAGAGCAGGAGAGAAATGTGACTGAGGAAAAAAGAGAGCCCATCCAGGGGCAGGGCTTGAGGGGCAGGGCTGGCGGGAGGACGGCGCTCGGCACAGTCTCAGGAGTGCCCCTGGGAGTCTCTGAAGTCCTGTCCTGTGGGGAGAGACATTCAGGTCAATTTAAAAAGAAGAAGAAAATATATAGAAATATGTAAATGGCACATGGAGATAACACTGTGATCGCTGGAAATAATTGCATATATTAGCAAAAATAATGAATAAAAGTGAACTAATACCACCAACTATACCACAAAGATCATAGTTTAAATTGCAAAAATCCATATATAAGCATTTTATAAAAACAGATCTAAAGTATGAACACATGCAAAGGCAGAAAATAAATCTTTCCCTCAAATATTAACCAGATAAATGTTGTGTGAGGACACTGGCAGGCAACAAAGTGCACTGGAGTGAGAGGCGTTACTAGGAGAGTGTTCATCATGTAATTTTGGGAAGACGTACTCCACCAACAAAGCTCATGGACTCTTCTGAATAGATTCAGAAAAGACTCAACATGATTGATGTCTGAGAAGATTAAAAGAGAAAAGAGAAGAAATGGAAAACAAAAGAAAAATGCTCAGCCAAGTTAAGGGTGGAGGGCTCCCGGGCAAGGGCACTCGGCCCCCGCTGAAGCCCAGTCCCGAGCAGGAGCAAGACCTGCTGTCCCACCTCCAGTCACTGCACTAGTGGTCACGGCCAGTGCAATACGGCAAGAAAAACAAGTGACAAGGCCCAAAGGAGCTTAAAAGAGGATACAAAATTTTTGTTTTAGATGATATGATTTATGGGTTTAGAAATCCAAAGGAGTCCAAATTGTTAGAATTAGTAAATAAATATTGCAAGAATAATACAAAACAAATAATAAAATTCAATATATCTTGGCATATCAGAAACAAAATATGCAGAACAAAAATACTAAATTGATGTATTTTATGATAGCATCAAATAAACAAATACCTAGAAATTAATGTAATGAAAGATATATACGACCTTTATGATAGTGTGACACAAAGCACAGGTGGTAAAATGTTTGTTAACTGTTTATGATGAGATAAAATTTTTATAGGCACATAGAAACTTTTATGGCAATTTCAACATTACCACATGTTTTATTTTCTTTCACGAACACTTTAGATTAGGAATACAAAACCCAAACCAAAGCTGGTCCTTCACAGACAGTTTGAAAATAATTATGATTTTTTTTAGAAAAGTCCTACTTATGAAAGGAAACATCCATATTTGTTAATATAAAAATGACAGTCCTTCTTTAAGTAATAAATAGATTTAACGTAATTTAAATTAAAATTCCAAGAGCATATTTGAGTGTGTAGAAATTCAGACCTGAGTCTGAAGGTCATGTGGAAATGCAGACCCCAGGGAAGAGCCTTGGCAGGGGGAGGCCGCAGTGGCTTCCCTGCACCGCGGATGCGCAGCTCTTTATCAAAGGCTGTACAGGACATGGCTGCCAGCTTGGACAGACGCAGTAGGACCACACGGAGCTTCCCCAGGCAAGCCCACACCCGTGCAACCACCTGACTACAGCAAAAGACACACCGCACACGCAGAGTGGGAGCAAACGGCACGGTCTAGTGGCAGCCCTAAGTGGCTCTTGGGGTGCATCCCTCCACATGCAAATGGAAGCCGAAGAGGGACGTTAGCATTAATATCCCAGGTTAACAATGCACTGGTACCCAAAACCCAGAAGGACATCTTCATGGGCTCTGAGTAACTAAAACCTTATATTTGGTGCTAAAATCATGAAGCATGAAGGACAGAGAAGGGCCAGGTCAGACCACATCCCGGCTAAGAGCATCCGTTCCCAAGAAGACGCAGTCATGCAGCGGAAGACACACACAGTGCGGCAGGAAAGACTGGAATCCACATGGCACAAGTGCCCAGGACCTAGGTGGAGCGTGTGCGAGTAAGTCAGAGGCGCAGGCCGCTCAGAACACGTGTGCCCTCGACCTGGGACCCTTCGTGAAAGCCAACATCCAAACGGTTGAGAACTCACACAGGGGTCTGCTGCACTCTGTCAGTCCTCAGAGGGATGAAATGACGCCATCATTCAAAGCCGGTGCACGTCCACCAGGAGGTCCAAATGTGGATGACGGGCAGGAGCAGGCCTTGACCTAGCCGCGGAGTGGATGAGGCTCAGGCGCTGCTGGTGAGCGTGCATGGGAACAGCCGCTTTGGGAGAATCTTTGCTGAAGTCTCCACAGCTCAACAAGCCCACATCTTACACAAGCAATTTCATCCCTCTGTTGGCACCTCAAAGATGTGCACACGTAGATCCTTCAAAAGACACATCAAAAGCTTGTACCGGCACTATTCACTATGTCGAGCTAGAAATATCCCAGATGTCCATGAATAATGGAAAGGAAACATCAAGCTCCGTGTATCGCACAATGAAGTGCTCGGAGCAGGAGAGCCCTCACCTATGATGCCCGAAGCACGGCAGCTGCTCGCACCAGATGAAACCTCAGGGCACGAAGGACAGAGAGGCAGAACTCCCACGGAGTGGGCAGCAGCGGGCTTCCCCAGGAGGCGGGGACCCGCAGCGTCCTGACCTCAGTGCTGGTTCCTGCAGGAGGGCGTCCACCTGGTGGAGGGTCACGCAGCGGTGCATCTAGGTTCCACTCCCCCTTCTGTGTGGGTGCCGGACTTCAAAAGTTCACAGACAAGTTAACCCATCTTTATGTCGGAAAGCATTTCCTAAATCAGAAGATAACTGGGCATCTTTACCAAACAAGAATGTTTATTAAACAACAACAACAAAAAACTAGAAATACCCAGAAAAAAATGAATCTAAGGTGGAGCGCTTTAGAAACAGTCCCTTGAAGTAGGAAAAAAATGAGATATAAAAGTCAGCTGCCGACACTTCTGTTCAGTGTTATATTGAAAATACCAACTGCACAAAAACAATGAACAACAATAAAAAAATAGAGATGCAGGATTTCAATGGATATGCTAAAATTACCATTATTTGTAGAGTCGATAATTATTTATAAAAAATCAATTTAATAGATGGAAGAACTATTAGAAATGATAGAAGGGTTTAGCAAGAAACTTTAGATTAAAATTCAAGAAATCTGAGTTGAAAGATTTAATAATCAAGCATTGATATTTGTTTATTAATGGTTACCAATGTGCCCCACTCGTATAAGATTTAACAATAAGGAAAGCTATGTTAAAAATCACAATTTTTCTATAAATTTTAAAACTGCTTTCAAATAAAGGCTTATTTTTAAAAATGCCATCTTTATGGATAAGAAGATCTGCCAGTATAAAGCTGTCAATCATTCCTAGTGTGATATGATCTTTAGATTCAAATCACTTTCCCCAAATACCTAAAAAGGATATTAATAGAACTTTAAGATGATTCTAAGATTCATACAGAAAAGTAAAGGTATAGGAAATCCAGGATGATTCTGAATGAGATGGACGAGGAAAGGAAACAGACTTGTTTTCCTCCACTTTTACAGAAAGTCCTAATATGCTGGTAAGGGGTGGGGGTGGGGGGCATAAGATATGGATCCCAGAAGCAAACTCATGATATAAATGAAGCTTCAAATTATGATAGGAGGAGCACCTTAGTAAATAGGAGAAAATGGGGCTGTTGGTAAGTGGAATGGAAAATAAATGAACCCCTACCTCACTCCATAGACACAACCAGCTCCAAATGTATTATTTAATGATGGTAAAAACAAAACTGCCAATCTTCTCATGGAAAAAAATAACCGAGTGTCTTTTAGAATGCAGAATAGGGAAAGATTTGTTCAATGCACTAATAAAAACTAGAAATGAATAGATTAGTGTATTTAATTTGTTTTTATTTAAATATTGTATACAGGCAAACGCACACAGGGCCAGGAGATGTAGAAGAGACCTCAGCCTCATTAGTAAATGGGTCCCTTTCTACACACATTTGATTGACAAAAGTTTGCTAAATAACAACTGGAGGATGGGAATGCCCAGGGTGCTCTCTCTATGTTTCCGGTGGGAGAGAAAATCGTGGATCCCCCGTGAGAGCAGCTGGCATTAGCTTTTGGAGGTGACTATTCATGTGCTCTCTGGCCCTTGGGTCGGTGTGCACATGCCAAGAGGGGCTCACAGGCCTACAGCAGCCGTGGTGTCGTGTGAGTCCCCGACTTGCCCTGTGAAGCCCAGACTTGCCTCTACCTCTGTTCTTCAGATTGCCCTGCAGGGTCTCAGCCTTGGAGACCTCTGGAGGTCCAGGTGTGCTCCTGTTCGCGATCCAAATACAGCACTTCTGTTCTGCTGGGCTGACATTCCAGGGTCCTGGTCCAAATGACAAAACGCAGGTTGAGCTACTTGTACCTGCAGCGCAGGACATAGGGCCTGCTCACGGGGTGAAGGCTCAGGTCACACACAGGCAGGGTCTTCCTGACCGGGTGGGCGCCTCCTGGCCACTGTGTGGCTAAAGGTTTTCACACAGCTCAGGGGCTTTCCCAAGACATGGGACAGAAAGGACACGGGTGAAATGAGGCAACAGCAGGGTCCCCATCGACAAGGGACCAAAACAAGGAAACAAAAAAACTGGAGGTGCCAGCCCCTGATTGAAAATCACCTCGGAATGTGGAACGGGGTGCAGGGTGGTCTGCAGAGGCAGGAGTGGTGGAGTAGAATCCAGATCCACCACAGTATCTCCCCACGTTGATCGCCCTCCGTCAGGGAGGTTTTTGATCAATGGAGACATTTGCACAGCAATGAACGCGGGAGTTAATCCTGGAACCAATGAAGACGGCTGCTCCTGAGGACTGCGTTTTGTAGAAGTCGATGCCTTGTGACGTTGGTCTCACCGTGGGCAGCGTTCATTGTACAGTAGGATCCTCACGTCCATTTTTCTCCTAACAATTCGTAAGACGCAGCGTGTCCTTTATTTCTATACCTTTAAACATTTGTGTTTCAGTTGAGGGGCGTCCATACTCACCAGTTTCATTTGAAATATACGATTGAGTCGCATGTTTTTTATCAGATTGTTGACCCTTCTAACTGAACGTCTGCCGTCGGGCCTTCCTTAGAGGGAGCACGTTGACCCTCCGTGTCGGCAGGGTCTGTCCAGGATGCCCACCACCTAAGCCGAGACCCTTGCCACCTCAAGTGTGCCGCTCACAGCCTGCGCACACCCTCCCAGGGGGTGTCAGTCACCTCTGGACGACGGACGGACTCAGCCAGCGTCCGTGCGGGATAGGAAGTTGTCACAGGGCACTGTCACAGGGCACTGCCACAGGGCACTGCCTCGGGGACTGGGCAGTTTGCACGTGTTCAGGACAGACTTTTTTTTTTTCCCTCAAATGATTTGGACCCACAGTTGGTTGTCTCAACAGAAAGGACCCACAGCACTCTGTGTCCTCAGGGTTGTCATTGATCTTCCCGGTGTCCCCCTGCAGCCACCTGGTCTGTGGCTGGGCCTTCCCCAGGCCAGTGCACTTGCCTTGGCCTCCTCCATGCCGGGCATGTGTCCTCCTCCAGATCTCCAGCTCTGCTCCTAGGCGAGGACTCTATCACCAAGGGCTGTCCTCCTGGCCTGCCCTGCCCTGCCCTGTTGCAGATGCCGGGCTGGGAGCATCCTGCACGTGTGTCCCTGCTGTTTACACAGACCTCAGGTGTTTGATTTTTGTCATTGTTTAAAGGCACACTCTGTGTCTCGGGGAGGCCCTGGTGACACCCCTAAGATTCCATCCCTCTGTGCCTGCCTCCTGTCGCGTTTGCCTTAACAGAACCGTCCACTGACCTAAGAGCTCATCTCGATTACTCCTCACCTGCCTTCCTCATAGACCAATCTCCCTAAGGTCAGGGAACCATCAGGTCAGGGTGGCTCCCTCCTGCCCTCGGTGACAGAACAGGATCCACACCAAGAGAAACAAGCAAGAACCCTTCACTAAAGGAACCGAACTACCACAATAGTCCAGGGCGTGGGGAGGAGGCACCATGAGTGGAAGAGCCAGGAGCTCAAGCTGGGCAGGAGGGCGAGCAGCAGGGTGCACCAGCCCAGGAGCAGCAGGGTGCCTGGAAGGGGTCAGAGGAGGTCGCAGTCTTGCTCCAGGCACCACAGAGCCTGGGCCTGCAGAGTCCAGGAGAAACTGAAAATCTACCACCCGACACTGCAGCACTGGGATGAGCCATAACAAAACTCGTGACCTTAAGCAGTTTTTGAAAACACACCCAGGAAGATTAAGTCCTCTATAAAGACTTGGCAAGGAAAGAGCAAGACCAGGAATCCCGTGTCCACCTAAACTCCTCATTAGTGAATAAGCAAGAGGTGTCCACCCCTGACCTTGAGCAGACATGCGGCGGGCGTGGTGGGTGAAGGATACCTTTGAGATGACCTGTGCTGGGGGCTGCAGGAGAAGGTGCAGCATCAGACCTCTACCTGGCCTGGCGCGTGGGCAGCATAGGCACTGAAAGGAGATGAAGACCTTGAGACATTGTCAAAGAAGATAGCAGCGACTGCCGGGAAGGCTGATTTACACAGCGACAGAGCAAACCGTAAAAGAAAAGGACTCTTCATGGAGAGTCCTCGTAAAGGTGCCGAGTGCAAGCTGCAATCGCACTTGCCAGTCAGGGGCTGATGTTCACAATGCGGAATGAAAACATCTTCTCAATAATCAATAGTTAACAGCAGCCCACAGGCAAATAGGTGGGTGAGCATTTCACAGAATGCAGATTGCAAGGGGGTCAGCACAGGAAACTCCGGCATGTGTTAATGACCCGCCCTAAGAATGAAGAGCAGAATTCATGCTTCAAGCCAAGGAGAGTGAGGGATTTTTTTTTTTTTTAATTCTGACATTTATAGACAAATATGTGAAGCAATTGGACTGCTTAAATATTATTTCTTACAAACATTCTGGTAGTGAAAAATGATTTGACTTCACCTGTAAAAACTGAATATATTCATAACCTATGACCCAGCAAATCCATTTCTAACCGTGTGCCTTTAAACAATGACAAAAATCAAACACCTGAGGTCTGTGTAAACAGCAGGGACACACGTGCAGGATGCTCCCAGCCCGGCATCTGCAATAGGGCAGGGCAGGGCAGGGCCAGGAGGACAGCCCTTGGTGATAGAGTCCTCGCCAGGCAGTGGGGATGGGGCCGCGGCGTGGGGCACAGCCCCTCCACCTGGCCACCACCTTCCACCTTCACACTGAGCGACAAAGCCAATGGCAGAGGTGACAGGGACTGGTGCCTTTGAATAAAGCACAGACAGCCTGAAGATACAGGCCGACTCGGTAAAGTGGGAAGGGCCAGAGGAGGTCCACCAGGTCAGGCCGCCCTGCAGAGGGCAGAAAGAAGCCCGCAGGAGCTCGGCTCTCAGGAGCTCCCTCCGAAGGAAGCAGCACCAAGCCCTGGGTCACTTCTAGCACTTGACATCTATCATATGTCACATACCGCATGTCATTTGGGGAGGTCAACAAATCCTATTTAAACAGAACAGAAAGGTATTGTTATGGCTTAGATGTGAGTGTCCTCCAAAACTCATATGTGAGACCGTGCAAGAAAGTTCAGAAGTGAAATGATCAGATCATGAGTCTCCATCTAATCAGAGTCTCCTTCTCCATAAAGCAGACAGCACACACAAAAATACGCTGCTTACACGGGGGACATAATGCCATACAGGTGTGCGAGAACAAGCCAGAATCCAAGTGCCCAACGTTACCTGAGGAGGAACATTAAACTGATTGCTTTCTCTCCCTCCCCTCTCCCTCCCTCCCCTCTCCCTCCCTCCCTCTCTCTCCCTCCCCCCATCTCTCCTCCTCCTGCCTCTTTCTCCTCCTGGTGTTCCCAGCCGCTCTTCTCCTCCAAACTCGCCGTGATGCTCTGCTTCCGCGAGGTCACAGAATGGAGTCGTCCATCTAAGAACTAAGACCTCTGAAACTGTGACCCCCAAATAAATGTTTCCTCCTCTAAAGTTGTTCTTTCCGGGTCTTTTGGTCACAGCAGCAAAAAGGCTAAAGCAGATAACATGAGAAATACATGCTATTTACACGAGGAGCATTATACAGGCGTGTGAGAACCAACTGGAATTGAAATGCCCAACATTACCTGAAGATGAACAGTAAACTGTGCTAGAAACCCCTCTCCCAGAGCTTGGACAAGGGGGAGGTCCTGAGCAGACTGAGGGGGAGCGGCCTGTGTGCACCAGATGTCACACTTCCCTGAGGGACGAGGGTGCAGAGATCTTAACTGTGCTACCCAGTTACGTGTGCCCTCCTCTCTGGGCCTCCTGAGTGTGCGAGAGGCTCCTGAACTAGCAAATCCACCCACAGGACACGGGTTATGGAAGGCCGTGGAGAGGTTGGCATCACTTCCCGAGTGCCCAGAAGGCAGTCCCAGGCCAGCCACTCCCTGGAGCAGGGTGGGATTACAAACGGATCAGTCCATCCAGGGCACAAGCAATGCAGGGGCGAATGGACAGCAGTGCACGTGGGAGATGAGCAGGTGAGACAGCGTCTTTCCAACCTGGGGAGGGGATGGAAGGTGGAGAACCTCAGTGCTGCTGTCTGTGAAAGGCCAGGGCCCTGCTCTTCACATCAGCGCAGCTCTCCGGACCAGCGAGGACCCAGGCCAGCAGGCGAGGAGGAGGCGCGGCCCCTGTGGCAGCTCTGTCCTTTCCTGCCTCCCCCTCCCCCAGCTCTCCCCCGGGCTGCTGCCCCAGGGCCCAGGCTCACAGGTACCTCCTTGGAGGGTCCCCTCCTTGTGGAGCCCAGCAGCACCTGGGAGGGACCCGCAGTTGGACATTCTGAGAGGAAAGTGCGTCCCCTTGCTGCTGGTGGGACAAAGCTGTGGTTGTGGTTTAGATGAGGTGTCCTCCAAAGCTCAGGTGTGAGACACACAGGAAGGTCTGCAGGAGCGGTGACTGGGCCACACCTTGACCTGTCAGTGACTTGATCCCTGATGGGATTATCTGGGTGGTCACTGGAGGCAGGGGGTGTGGCTGGAGGACGTGGCTCATCTGCAAAGTGGAGTCTCTCTCTGCTTCCTGATCACCACGTGAGCTGCTTCCCTCCACCACACTCTTCCACCATGATGTTCCGCCTCACCTGGAGCCCAGAGGAGGGGAGCTGGCCTCTGTGGACAAAGACCTCTGAAACTGTGAGCCCTCCTCTAAAATTGTTCTGGTCGGATCCTTCAGTCACAGCTGCTGACCAACACAATGTGCCCTTGGAGCCCCTGCGGGGCCAGCAGGACCTGGGAGTCCCAAGCCACGTCCCTGCTGCCTGGCGTCCCCTGCTCTGTCCTGGCCCCTCAGGCTCTGACGCCAGTCTCAGCCCCCCAGGGAGGGCACACCCAGCTCTGCTCGGGTCGATGTGGCTCCCTACAAGTCACAGGGGAAAGAGGGAGCTGTGTGCAGTGACCTCAGAGCAGGAAGACTTTCTAAGATGGATACCACAACCAAGGAGAAAAGGCAGACAGTGACTCCTAAGCAGCACGGCACCAGCAGGACCTAAGGCAGCAGCAAACATGAGGCACCACATGTCTACGTGGGTCACGTGCCTACAGATAGATAGAGGAAGAACATTTGTCCCAAGAAACAGATTTTCTTGAATTGAAAGGTAGCTACCAAATCATTAAGAAAAGCGGGACCACCCAAGAGGAAGGCAGTGGAAGGGCTGAAGGAAGAGCACCCATAAAACAGGAACGAACCAAGGAAAGGCTCCCAGTCCCCTGGGAAGACCATGAAAAGGAAGAGTGTCACCAGGCCCAGCCGGGACTAGAGTAGGACCTGCTGAGCGAATGAGAACGGCGTGTGGGGTACGGTGAAATGCCAGGCAGTCATGCTTTTTTGTTTGTTTGTTTGTTTTTGCATCAGGGCGTGAACCCAGGGCGCTTAATCCCTGAGCACATCCCCAGCTCCTTTTTATATACATGTATTTTATTTTGAGACAGTCTTGCTAAGTTACTTAACCCCTCACTGAGTTGCTCAGGCTGGCCTCAAACTTGCAATCCTCCTGCCTCAGCCTCCCAAGCCACTGGGATTACAGGTGTGTGCCAATGCACCTGGCTGCAGTTTAACTTTTTAAAGAGCACCATATTTATTGGAAAGGAAGTAATCTCTAGGAAGTTCTAATTGTATGTATTTGTATGTATACAAATAATTGAGTGTATTTATGAGGTACAATGTGATATTTTGATATGTGTAAATTGTGTAATGATCAAATCAGAATAATCAGCATATCCATTGCTTTAAATATCAACTATCAATATTGTGGTTCACGATTCTCTCTTCCAGCTCTTTTTTTTAAACTTTTTATTTGTTTTGATTAGTTACACATGACAGTACAATGACCCTGACATATCACACATTTGAATCAGATGGGGCGTAATCTCTCATTTTCTGAGACATCGGGTTGCAGAATCACACTGGTCCTGCAGTCACGCATATACACACAGTCATGATGATGTCGGCTTCATTCTATGTCCTTCCTGTCCCCCCATCCACTCCTCCAGCTCTGTGGACACATGCATCACACACAGTCCCTGGCTGTGGGGTGGACTTGGCAACCTCCTCCTGCTGCCCATTCCCTGGGTTCTCTCCGCCCTCCTCCTGAACCTCCTGTATGACCCACCGGCCCCACTTCTGGGCACGTGTATCCAAACAGGTTCGGGCCCCAGGGACCCCTGCATGCCCCCGTTCACTGCAGCACTGATCACAACAGCCAGGTAGGGAATCCACCCAAGGCCCCCTGGACAGATGGCAGATCAAGGAAACAGACGTGTGGACATGGTGGAACCCTGCCCAGTCGGGAACATGAAGCTGCTGTCACCTGCAGTCCCCTGTGGAGACCACGGGATTGAGTGAAGTGGGACAGGCAGGCCCAGGAAGAGCTCGGCTTCCGCGGGGTCCTCTGCCTGGGGGGCTTATGGGACCATGTCCTCTCTCCCTGCAGAGGCAGGCGGCCTCGGCTGCAGCACGCTGGAGGCCCCTTCTCCACTGCCCACTCAGTCTCCCCAGGTCCCCTCTCTCCCCTCTTCTCTACGGATCCTGGTTCTGTGAACTGCTGTCCCCTGCCCAACCTCCTCTGATGAGAGCAATGACTGTCGCCAGGCTCTCAAATGTGGCTTACTGCCCCCATCCTCACCTCTCCTGAGGACAGGGTCCCCAGCCCACTGCACGCATAAGGCAACGAAGCCCAAAGTCCACTGGCCTGAGCACAGGCTAGCCGGTCCCAGCCAGGTCTTCCTGGGGCTCAGCGCGGAGCCAGGCCACAGAGATGGCCCCTCAGACTGGGGTCAGCAGCGCCCTGGGCCCTGAGGCCTTTCCACCTCCAGCCTGTGGGGCAGGTGGCCACTGCCACATTCTTATAGTCAGACCCCACCATGGTTCCAGGCCGAGAGGTGTCTCAGAGCTGACCCCAAAACACACACCCGCAGCTGAGGGGGCTGAGCAGGGGTGGCAAGTTCAAGGCCAGACAGGACAGAGGAGGGAGAGGCAACTCAGCGAGGTCCCGAACAATCAGGGGACTCTGCCTCAATAAAAAGTAAAAAGGGCTGGGGACGTGGTCAGTGGTGAAACCCAAACAAAAGACCACGTCGTAGTGTGAGGAGGACCCACAGCCCAGGGAAGAGCAAGGACCGGGCCAGGTGGCCAGGTCTCTCATTTACCCAGCAAAGGGTGGACCTGGGCAGGGATGGACAGAACCTGCCTCTCAGAGGGAAGAGGTTGGCGGGGGAGCCAAGGGCCAGCTGCTGACAGAGCAGGCCTGCATGGCTCACTGTCCCCTCTGCCCGGCCTCTGGCCTCGCTGGCCATGGACTGGAGAGAGCGAGTGGCAGTGGGGACAGCAGTCAAGGCTGCATGGCCGCCCCAGGAGCTGCCCTTGGCTCTGGGTGTTTCCATGAAGGTTCAGACCAGGGAAGCCATAGTGTCCAGTGACCAGGGCACACATCCTAGAGCAATCCATCTGGTTGTCCAAGGTCCCCACGTGCGTCACACACTCTCTTGTCCAGGTGTCCGCATTCCCTCCTGACTATAGGAATGGGGAGGTCCACGTGGGACTTCTGCCAGTTGACCCTTCAATGGGTTCATGGCCCACGATGGGGCTGAAGTGTCAAAGACGACGGGTTCCCCATGCTCAGGCAGCCCTGCGTCTCGGGAGACCTGACGGTCACCCTTAGTGGACAGAGGTAGGGGCTGGGCACATGGGACAGGACAGGGGAGGGAGACCAGGCCCTTGGGCAGGGAGGGTCTCCTGGAGGCTGAGGCGGAAGAGCTCAGCTTAGGAGACTGGGGGAGGTGGGAGGAGGGGCTCGTCCTGCTCCTCAGCCCCTTGGACTTCTCCTAGTGGCAGGCCAGCTGCCCCACAGAGCCAGGCGCCTATGACCAAGGCTCCCCGGAGCCTGCACACCAAGCTCATGAGCAAGGCCCTCTCCACAGCTGTCTTGAGCCAGCTCCTGCCAACAGGGCCACAGGGAGATCTGGGGGCCTCGGTCCCCCGTCAGCAGTGGACCTGGCCATCGGCAGAGGCCTGGCTTACAAGGGAGCTGTTTTCCCGACAGCCTTGCCAACCTGAACCAGCGGCCGGGAGAGCTCCTGAGGGGCGGTCGGGGCCTTGCACCAGCCTGAGGCCGGGGCGAGGTCTGGGCCTCCTTGGAGGCTGCGTCTGAGCCTCAGCAGGGCTGACGGGCAGCTGCGGGGCCTGGGAATCCGTTTCCCTGCTGTGCTCATAAGTCTTCATGAGGCTGTGCCCGGAGCAGGGAGCCCACCCGCCCCTTGCCCCCAGCTCTGCTGGCACCAAGGGAGGCAGCAGCTGCGGGTGGGCGCCTTCTGGCAGAGGGCTCTGACTGGAGGCCAGACTTCCTCCCCTGGACAGCAGTGGCCACCTGCAAAGTCAACGGCCTGAATTTTCAACCAAGCGTCTTCCATCTGTCCCCGCACGCTGGCACGTCCAAGTCGGTGAGCTTTCAGAGTGAATGTGTGTCCGCCAGGACGGCTCCGCGTCACGCTGGCAGGACTAACATGAGGACGCTTGTCCAACATGCTTTGAAGTCTGGGGTCTGCCCAAAACCTTCGCTCAGGTCACCCCCACCCAGGCCACTGGTGGAAGGTGGCTCCTGGCCAGTGTCTGGCTCTGTCCTTGGCGGTCTCCCTTCCAGGCAGGGAGACTCTGGAACTGTCATGGCGGCTGGAAGAGCCGCCTGGGAGGACAGCCTGCTCCAGCTCGGGCCGCCTCTCGCCTCGCTGCGCTGCGCTCACCTGGAACCCGTCCACGCTGCGCTCAGGAACCGCAAGGGAAGGCCGAGGTTGGACCTCGCTCAAGCCCACTGCAGAGACAGGACTTGCCCTGGCCGATGCGGGCCCAGGCCTGCCAGAGCCAGCAGCTGCTCCACATCACGATGGACGGCCTGCTCCCATGCACCCTGCGCCCACTGGCTGCACCCAGGAAAGCCCAGGAGTCGCCGGCCAGCTCCGTCTACTCTGTCTCCGCCCTCCCAGAGGAGACCCTTGGTGGCAAAGCCGTGGCCAGGCCGGGCATCAGGGAGGGGCCTCACAGCTGCTCCCAGTTCCCCCACCTCTGCTGAGCTGGCAGTTCTGGGAGCCACCAAGGACGGGGTGGGGACACAGGCAGGAGCTCATGCCTGTCCCAGGAGCCAGCTGCTCTCACACTGGTGTGAGGACCCTCTCTCAGGGTGGCTTCACACCACTGGGCGTGAGCACAGCGTCATTAGGGAGGTCCTGCCTGCAGAGAGGGTGACAGTCGCGGCCACAACAGGGTGTTTCAGGGTCAGGCTCCAGGCCCTCCTGGCCCCTGGGACGCCTCTTGGTCATCTCATCCTCAGGAGCCACTCCTACAGGTGGCACCTGAGGATGGGGACCACCCATCTGTTCAGGCACAAAGCCCAGGGGGAGGGAGGCCCTCAATGTCCAGCAGATGGACAGACAAGCAGCCCCAGTGTTTCAGCCAGTTTGTCACCACAGTGACCACCCAGCCTGGAGCTGGTGGCAGGACGTCCTCAGGCCACCAGGATGCGGGCCTGCCCCTGGCCTCTGCGGAGCTGCCCGACATGCCCGTTCACCTAGCTGCTTCTCCTGGCAGAACGTTCGTCCCGCATTCTCCCGTGTCTGCGGAGGCTCATCTGTCACAGCATCAGGTTGTGGGACACCCCTGGGCACTTTGTAGACAAGGCCCTCTCTGGACACTCGGCCTCCTTTCCCAGGCGCTGGCCCTGGGCACCACTTGGCTCTATCCATGGGGAGCTTAGCACTGTCCTCCCCTGAGCAGCTTGGCATAGCTGGCAACGTGCCTCCGATTGTCCCCACTCAGAGCCTGCCAGGTGACCAAGGGCGGACAGACATTGCTCACTTGGTCTCCGGCCAGCACAGCGGGCCTGGTTTCCTCTGTGACTTTCCTGATGGTCAGGATGGTCCTCCTGGGGCTCCCACGGCTGGAGAAGGACAGGCAGCCTGGAGGCCGTGCACAGTGGAAGGGCCTGCAGAGCTCTGCCCCAGGAGCCCGCAGGTCTTTGTGACCCACCCACATGGCCCCTGGCTCAGCTCCAGATGCTGGGGATGGGCTTAGAGGTGGTAAGGGGGGAACCACGGCTGGTGGCGGCAAACCTCACCTAATGGCCCCGCATCTCCTGGGCGTCATTTAAGCTCCACCCTGCTGGGCAGGGCTCTCAGGCCGGCACTGGGGACCTCACCCTGCCTCGACAAGGCTCTCTTGGGGCAGAGACGGGTGCAGAGAGACCCCTCACCCCAAATCACACTGAGGGTCGTGCTCAGCAAGCTTTCCCAGCCGCCCTCCTGCAGGAGAGGAGCGCGCTGTCCTGAGAAAGCGCTCCGGCCAGGCGTGGTGGCGCCGCCTGCAGCCCCAGTGTTTCAGCCAGTTTGTCACCACTGTGACCAAAAGGCCTGACAAGAACGATTTCAAGAAGAAAAGGTTTACTTGGATCTCAGGGTTTCAGAGGTCCCAGCCCACCACTGCCTACCCCATTGTCTGGGCCCGAGGTGAGGCCCAGCATCCTGTGGAAGGGCGTGGCCAAGGAAGGCCGCTCAGGACCCGGCAATCGGGAAGAAGAGAGAGACTAAGGTCAGCTCAGAAAATAAGACCCTAAGCCGCTGCCCATGACCAGTTCCTCCAGCCCACCCTGCCAGGTCATCGCCCAGTTAATCCCCAGCAGCGAGCAAAGCACTGATTGGTGAAGGCTCTCGTAGTAGCCAGTCCCTTCACCTCTGAGCCTGCGTGCCCTGCCCCACACAGGAGCTTTGGGCCACCTCACAGCTCCACCGTAACACCCACTTACTCAGGAAGCTGAGGCGCGAGGATCCTTCCAGCTAGGAGTTCAAGGCCAGCCTGGGCAACACAGCAAGACCCCGTTTAGAAGGTGCTCCAGCCAAGGGTCAGCGTGGGCAGCGCGGCCTTGCCCTGTCCACGGAGCCTCCTGGGTGAACACTGCAAGTTCAGAGGAGCAGATGCAGGACCAAAGACCGTGCTCCCTCAGATTTGCCCAGCGTCTTCCTGGTTACTTGGTCATGAAAGGCCTCCACTCCCGGGCCCACCCAGACCACCATGCATTTAATCCTCTGAGCCCTGTTACCCATTTTCCTTTGTTTCTAGGCAAAGGAACCTTGGTTTTTTTCTTCAGGGGAAATAATGTATCTAACAAAGAATGCACCCTTACAGGTAGGGGTGGCGAGCAACATAATTCTGTCCAACGAGATGTCCATATATTTCTTCTGAGCTCTTGAAAGATTTGATTTCCTGATATTAATGCCAATGCCTCCCTTGTTGTTTCTTCTGTCATGCTGTTGGGCAAATGGGTGTGAACCCTGGAGCAACAGCAGCCATTTGTGGGCAAGGAAGGAAAGACCCAGAAAGCTAAAGACCTTGACTTTGGGCCATTGCACCAGTTAGCAAGTTGAATTTCTCCTTAAAAAATATTAAATAAACCTCTATTTGTTTAAGACATCGTTTTACGAGAGCCTGTTATTGACAACTGAAAGCAGTTCCTAACTAGTTCCCACAGAACACATCCCTGAGATCATCTAATATGAGCGTCTCCTGTCTGCGTCTGACTTGAGAAGTGAGCATATTCTCCATTTCACAAATGAAGCCGTCTGGTCAGGAGGGTTGTCAGCGCTTCCCAGGGTCACACTGTTCATAAGCGGCAAAGCCGGGACTAAGCTGGTCTCATCTGGCTGTGCATGCTGTGACTGAGACCTGAATGGAGGAATTTGGAAATGCAGAAGAAAAACAGATTAGTGTTAATAGGTGGAAGACAAGCTGCCCAGAGCTCTGCTTGTTCCGGCCTGTGTTTGGCTGGCTGGCAGCGGGCACTGTCCATCCTGGAGTCGGGAGGGAGCCCTGTGGCTGCTAACGACACCATCCTGCTTCCCTGGGAAGCTGCTCTGGCAGGTGCTCTCGTGGCCTGGCGCCTTCTGGAGGAAGTGGACACTGATGTGCAGGGCAGGGCAGGGCAGCTGGCTGTGGGAGCAGCCATGGCAAAGAGGAAGAGCCCAGGCCTGTCAGGGGCGGTGCAGCGAGGGTCCTGGCGCCCCAGGGCTCTGAGTGACCTCTGTGACTTGACACTCTGCATCTGCTCAGCTGCCCTGTCTCTGCCAGGGCTGGTGGACACGGCCTCTGGGAGTGCCCTGTCCCTGACCAGAGGATGAGAATGGGATGGTTCTGCCTGCACATGGTGCTAGGCGCCTGGCCCACTGCCCCGCTGCTTCTGGGGTCCTGGTATGTGGCAGATGGATGGGTTGGTGGCCAAGGCAGGATGAGGATGATGGCTTGGTTCCTGCTCTGCGACCATCCTGTGGCCTTGCCGTGAGTTCCACAGGTGACGCCCGTGGTCACTGACCAGCTCTGGGTGTGGAAGGGAGTGATGGTCCTGTTTCCAACAGAGACAAAAGGGAGGTGCAGCTGACGCTGGGCCCAGGGCTCCAGGCCCCCTGCAGCGGTCACAGCCCAGGTGGACAGGAGAGAAGGTGAGGAGGGCCAGGGAGGGAGGAGACAGGGGCTGGGGGCTGGGTGAGGGGCAGGGGAGGGACAGTGAGGTGAGGGCAGGGGAGGAGATGGGGCAGGAGGAGGCTGGACCTGGAGCTGGGTCAGTGTGGGAGAAGGGAGGGGAGAGGAGAAGGGGGTAAGAGTGGCCCGGTGCGGAGGAACCGCAGGCCCGGGAGCCACACATGGCCTCTCTGCTTGCTGGCGTCACAGGCCCCATGGGTAATGAAGAGGCTGTGGACACCATTGAGAGGGACAGGCCTGCTCAGAGCTTGGCACACAGACCAGGTGCTGCAGCCCCGGGCACCAGGGCCGTGGTCGGCCATCAGGGAGGCTGCATCTCTGTGGGGGTGCCTCCTTCAGGCACCCCCACCCCAAACAGCAACTGCCCCACCTGGCCCTGGGGTCTGCAGGGTGGTGGGCTTTCCTCAGAGAGGAGGGGCCCCCTCCAGGCCACATTCAGCCCCAGCTGACACCCGGCCATGTGGCTTTCCAACTCCTCCCACCCCAGGTCTGACATCAGGGCTGAGCACTTGGTCCAACTTCCTCCCTTCCTCTGCAGACAACAGTGGGGCTTACCTGTGCCAGGGCTTACCTGTGCCAGGGCTTACCTGTGCCGAAGCTTACCTGTGCCGGGGCTTACCTGGGCTTACCTCTGTTGGGGCTTACCTATGCGTGGGCTTACCTGTGCCATGGCTTACCTGAGCCAGGGCTTACCTGTGTCGAAGCTTACCTGTGCCGGGGCTTACCTGGGCTTACCTCTGTTGGGGTTTACCTATGCGTGGGCTTACCTGTGCCATGGCTTACCTGAGCCAGGGCTTACCTGTGTCGAAGCTTACCTGTGCCAGGGCTTACCTGGGCTTACCTCTGTTGGGGTTTACCTATGCGTGGGCTTACCTGAGCCAGGGCTTTCCTGTGCCACGACTTACCTGTGCCATGGCTTACCTTTGTCACAGCTTACCTGTACCGCAGCTTACCTGTACCAGGGTTTACCTGTGCCACAGCTTTTCTCTGCCAGAGCTTACCTGTGCCATGGCTTACCTGTGCCAGAGCTTATCTGTACCAGGACTCACCTGTGCCAGGTCTTACCTGTTTGGCTTGAGCACAATCTGAGTCTGACGGCCTCCCGATGTGGCCTGAGGTACGTTCCGAGGGACGCATGGGTTTGACCCCACCCTTCCCTGTTTCCCTGTGACCTTCCACAGCTGGGTCAGGAGGAAACGCAGCTCCTCCATCTCCCACAGGGGGAAAGTGAAGCCTCTGTTCTCAGCAGAACTGACTTGGGATGTGGTCTGGGAGGGTGTGGGGACCAAGCTCTTGTCAGACAGGCTGTGGGGGTGCAGCCCCGCAGTGCCCGAGGCCAGGTGTCCATCACAGTCACAGACCGTGCTGTGGAATTCATCCTGAGGGTCCTCACATCTCTTCTTTCCAGATCCATCTCATGTGGGCCCTCAATGCTGGCCTGCACGCTCTGCCCCCTGGGTCTGCAGAGCTGACCCCTCCCAGTCTCTGGTCGGAGCTGGGGACCCTACAACCCCACCCAGCACTCTGCAGCCCTGAGCGCTCATCACTGGGCCCAGTCCACTGCCTGCCCATGCTGGATCCGTCCGCCTTGCAGATGCCCCAGCTGGCCCTGGGGTGGGCTGGGCTGGGTGGACCACCTGCTCGGGGCTCCTCAGTGGACGTCTGCCGCTGCCACTTGACGGCGGCGCAGGCTGCACGGGGGCTGATCGGCAGGCAGCTCTAAGGTGAGACGCGCTTTCCCTTATTTGGTTCTTTCTATTTTGGGCTTGCTCTTGGCTCAGGTGCTGGCAGGCGTGGGCTGCCCTGACGGGGGCTGTGGGGCCTGAACCTCGCAGAACCTGCCTCGCCCGCCCCCCCCCCCCCGCCCACGCCCCCAGTCAGCCTGCACGCCCTCCCTCTGCCGCCTCCTCCTCGTCCCGAGTTCCCCGGAAGCCCTGGAGGCCCGGGGTCCCCACCTTTAGACACATACAAGTCCCCAGAGGTTTTGGAATCGCTAAGTGGATAAACAAGATGAGGTCTCCCTCTTTGTCATTAGAAAACTGGGCCCCAGCCAGGCAACAGAATGAGATGGTGTCACCTGGTCACAGACCCAGGACCCAGCTCAAATGACCCCACAAATCCACCTCCTGTCCAGGGCAGCCTCAGCCCATCCAGAGCTACCAGAGGGGACGAAGTCAGTAGTAGCAACGCCCCTGCCAAACTTGGAGCTGTAATTAAAGTGCCCAAAGACAGGCTGGCACCTGTTCAGAAAGTCTCCCGTGGACGTGGCTGTGACCACGTCAGCCTAACGCCCTGTGCCAGCAGGGGTTCCTGCCCATGACTGTGGCCACCCCACTGTGGGCCAGGAGGCCCTGACCAGCCCCAACCTCAGGCTCTTTAGAATCCTGATCAATACCCAGGGGAGGACGAACACCCCAGCAAGCAGCCGAGAGAGGCACACACCCCTCCCAGCCAGCCAGGGCCACCAGGGGCACACACCCCCTCCCAGCCAGCCAGGGCCACCAGGGGCAGCGGCAGGGTGGCAGCCCTGTAGGGGAGGTGCAGCCAAGTGCCGGGCATCTGTTAGGCCTGGCCTCTGCCCTGTGGGCAAGGCTGAGCTGAGCAGGTCACCCAGGGAGGCAGGACCCAGGGAGACGGGACTGGGCCGTGTGTTCTCTGCAGGAAGCAGGTGAGGAGCTATCAGGACCGAACCCTGTCCCGGGGCGCCACCCGCCCTGGGCAGAGGCCCAAGGAGCCCCAGGTCTGACCCGCATTGCAGCACTTTTGTGCTGGGAGGATTAGGGTTAGGGTTAGGGTTAGTCCAAGGCACCCACCCCTGTGACGACCTCAGAAATGTGACATGAGTGTGGAAAACCCCCTTCCTGCCACACCCCTGAGGGTGGCACTGGCCAGGGGTGCAGCCTGGAGAGTTGCCGGCCACCGTCAGCAATTGGTCCACTCATCTGGACCCTAGAAGTGCCCTCCCCTGATCACTGCTCAGCCTCCAATCAGAGTCCTGCCTGTGGAAGTCCGGGAGCTTGGGAGCTTGTCCTGGTTTTGACTACAGATGCCTTGGACTTGGATGTGGGAAGCACAACATGTGCTTTGGGCTCCTGGGGGACTAGAGTTACTGTGACCTCCCTCCGTCCCTTTCAGGTGACCCCCCGAGCCGCCTCCTGGGCTGTCTCCTGCCAATCAGGCTGCTCATGCTCCAGGGGTCTTTCCAGGACACCTGCAGAGGGTGTGACCCGGTGCTCCCAGGGTGACTGCTGCCGCTGACTGCACCTTGGCTCCTGAGGAAGGTTTGTGAGCACCTCCTCGGCTGTCCCAGTGACACCACAGCAGAGGTGTCACTTTTCTCTATCAGAGAGGCAAGCTAACCTCGAAAGCACGGGAGACGTGGATCAGAGGGCGTGAAGCTCCTGTTAAGCGCGTGAGTAAGTTCTGGGACTGCAGTTCACCTGCATCCTGCACCCCAAAGTTGCCAAGGGAGTAGGTCGTGGGGTGTTCTCATAAACAAGGGGAAAGACCGAGAGTGAGGTGGTGGATATGCTAATCAGCTTGATGGTGCAGTTCACTCCGCCACGTATACATGCACCCCGACACCCCGTGTGCAGCCCAAGTGTATATAATTTTTGTCAATCATAACTCCATAAAGCCGGGGGAGGAGGATGGGATCAGGTAATGTGTGCAAAGTGCTGATCACCCGCCTGACACATCCATGGTGACAATCAAGAAGTCGTCATCATCAAGATCACTGGCTTCGCCATGTCACCTCCATGACTGGGCTCCGGGGCCCTGGGTGCCTGAACTCCCAAAGCAAGACCCTCACACACAGCTGAGCACCTGAGGCCGTCAGGTGGGATGGCACAGGGCTGCAGGTCGGCGCTGGGGTGTCCCTGAGGGTCCGGGACAGCCCCTCCAGCTCTGTGGGGCTGTGCTGAGGCTGTGGGTCGCATCTGTGCCTGACGTCTCCATCCTGGGGAACTCACCTCACCTTTGCTGAGAACTAGGTTTATTTTTATCTGTTATTTATTCTCCTGACTCATGAAATTGCACCCTTCAGGATGCCAGAACAAAATGTTTTGTTTTTAAAAAAAATTAGCAAAAATGCTGAAAGTAGATGAAAGATGTTAAGCCTCTTTTATCTCCTAAAATATGAATTTAAATACTTTCACTTTATGATCCAGAGAAGGAATTAAATAAAAAATAATCACAGAAAAACATCAAACTCTCACTCCTTCAAACTTCAATTTAAAAAGCAAAACACAAGAATCACTAAGTCACCAAGCACCAACTCGACCTGCAGGGTGCTCCTGCCTCTGGCCAGCAGCGGCTAGGCCAACAGTCCCCCGGCTGTGGCTGCTTCTAAGGACTGACAGGCCCTGGGCTTGCGGCGGCAGGAGGTGGCAGTGTCCCTAGTCGAGACGCTGACGTTGGGCTCTGTCCAGTGAGGACCCGTTGGCTGGTGGTTGCTCCAGCTGCAGCAGGAAGAGCCACAGAGGGATGGTGCCCCTCACCAGCATCTGCCGGGAGACAAGAGCCAGCACACCCAGGGACACAGGGAAGCCGACGCGTGGGAGTCCACTCAGGTAGGGGCTCCTGGCGGCTGGAGCCTCCACCTCGACACCGGCCCTGAGGGCCCAAAGCCACCGCTGGGGCCCAGCACCTGGGTTCTTCTCCAGCCTCATGGTCCGTGCTTCGGAGAGGCCAGGCCACTGCACTGGGTTCTGTTCCTAGGGTCACAGGAGTCACAGGGGTACAATGGCCCAGAGGGGGAGAGCCCAGGCCCCTTCAGGACAGAGGTGACAGTGAAGGGGTTGGTCAGGGCATCTGGATCCAGGCTCCCCTCCTTCCCGGGAACCCTGCTCCAGTGGTCAGGAGGAGAGGACAGCTGTGGTGGGAGAGGTGGCCTGTCACAGAGAACACAGAGCCACCGGCACATGGTGGCAACAGACCACAGTCCGTTTTGCCGAGGAGGAGGCTGAGGTGGGCCCAGCCTCCTGTAGTTCACGCTGGGGAGGTCCACTCCCCTGAGCACAGACGGCAGAAAGGCCAGTGGCAGGGTCCTGGGATGTCAGGACTGGAGGAAGCCCTGGGACCTCCTGTCCACACCACCCTCCGCTGGACAGAGAACCTCATAGCCAGGGGCCGAGTTGGCTTGTCCAGGGACAAAGGGGGACAGATAGCGAGCTGTGTGGCCATCAAGCCCTGGAGAAGGCAGGTCTTTCGTCTTCCTAGTCAGCCAGAGTCCCCCCGCACAAGGACTGAGGAAAAGAAAAGTGACGTGGCAGCTCAGAGTCACAGAAAATGAGTGACCACGTAGGTGCCTCTCTGGCCCTCCCACGTCCCCTCTTCTGGAACTGCCAGGAGCGTGCAGGGTGGCTCCCCCCGCGGGTTGTCCCCTCTCTTCACAAGGTTTCAAAGTGGCCCTCCCCTAAGTCCATCTGCCTGGAGAACCTGCCATCTGCAGTCCTGGGAAGGGAGCCGGGGACCCTTCTCGGGTAAGAGGGAAACCTCCTCTGGCCCATAACTGCCCCTCGCCCACCCCGGGGTGCCCCCTCCTCCTTGCTACTGTCCCTGGAGCCACTTCTGACTTCACTGACAAACAGACCGGCCTTGGTCCCTGAATTCTTCGGACACCACCATCTCCAGCCCATGCTCCCTGGGAGACCAGCTGTCCTGAGAGTCCCCTGGTTCCCACCACAGTGGCCGGAATCCTGGCCCCTCCCAGGCCTGAGAGGCTGGACTCCTCCCCCATTTTATAGGTGCTGCCCCTGGGCAGAGAGGAGGGTGTTAGAAGGCACAGGGGGAGGGTGCAGGGGAGGGTTGGCTGGGCAGGAGGGCAGTAGGCAGTGGTCAGCAGCCACCCAGGGCCAGGGACGGGGGACATTGTAAGCAAAGACCAGCAAAACCTGCTGAGGGGTTCAGGGGGGATTCAGTAGGTGCCTGACCTGGGCTGCCCTGGCCTGGTGGCAGACACCAGCTGGACCGGCCTCTGAGCTCTGGGTATGAGGGAGGACACTGCACCTTGGGGAAGAGGGCTTCAAGGCCCCCGGCACGCCACCCGAGTCTCCCAGACAGACTGGCCCAGCAAGGAGAGGGAGGAGCGGGGCCACTGGACACGTGGCTCAGGCCTAGATGGTGACAGAGCGGGACAGGCCGTGGGAACCTTGTCCCCTCTCCACCCCACCTGCTTATTGGGGTGAGGGGCTGGAAGGGGACACTGGGGACCCAGCTCCTTCCTCGTTGCCCGTGGTCTCTCCTAACTGGGAACAGACGAGTGCAGGAGGGGCCAGGCTGAGGCCACCACACACCCTTGCTCTATGGGCTCTGAGCCACCCAGGCAGGAGCTGTAAGACAGCAGGCCAGACCAGGGCTCCCTGGACACCTGGGAGGAGCCAGAGTTTCCCGGTGACCTTCACCTCATCGGTACCAGGCAGTGCCAGCCAGGGACGCTGGAATCTGACAGTTCAAGTGGCTAGCTGGTCACGCAGCCAGGGCACGGCAGAGCCAGAACGCAGACTCGGGCCATCTGAGCCCCAGGTGGGACACTGAGCAGTCTCCTTGGCAAGGTGCCACATGGATTTCCGAGATCAACAGCGTTAATTAGAAGCCCTGCATCATTCAGAGTGGATGTCGCTGCTGGGCTCCGAGGTTCAAAGACACTGAGTCAGATGAACTCTCTGCATTCTTCTTGTCTCGCAGGACAACCGGAGCCCCTATCTCAGACTGAAGGTGGCATGTCCTCCCAGGGAGCATGCCATTCAGAAGCCACCTCCCCACCAAGGTCGCAGAAGGACAGGGGTAGAAAGCCAGCCTAAAATGCCTCCCACCCCCAAAAAGGCAGAAGGGGAGGGCGCGTGAGCTGGCGCCAGAGCAGAGCTTCAGGCAGCATCCATGGGCTCTACCCGAGGCCTTGGTGGCCCTGCTGCCATTGCTCCCGGTCACTGGGCTGCAGTGAAAGGCTCTCAGGCTGTTGCAGGCTTGAAAAGCCACCCCCCCCCCCCGCTCCGCTTCCACTTCCTAGATTTTAAATGAATGGAAGCCCGTAGGAAAGCCCACTTGTGTCC
This sequence comes from Callospermophilus lateralis, assembly GCF_048772815.1. Classification (NCBI taxonomy): domain Eukaryota; kingdom Metazoa; phylum Chordata; class Mammalia; order Rodentia; family Sciuridae; genus Callospermophilus; species Callospermophilus lateralis. The sequence goes on from NC_135308.1 coordinate 165,201,786, forward strand.
AGGAGGGAGGGAGCCGCGGTGCACTGGGGGTTCAGGTGGGGGATCAGGCGGGGCTGGGACGAAGACCTCTTCCATTGCAGACACACAGACGTGTGCTTCAGCCACGGCGAGTCCCCTCACAGCACGCAGTGCAGTGGCCCTGCTGGACGTGGACAGACCAGGCCCCAGCAGCCACCCCTAGCCCTGGTCTTTGCATCTGTGAACTTGGGTTTCTGTGTCCTGACAGGAGTTGCCATGAGGGACAGTGTGTCCTCCAAGAGGGCACGGGCAGGCAGCTGGACTGTGCCCCCTGCCCGGGCCAGGATGCCCTTCAGTCACAGGAACTTCCCTACTGGGTGTTTAGGTTTCTCCCCAAGGTGCTGGTATCACTGGGGCTGATGGTGGCGCAGGACTGGCCTGAGCACCCTGTGCTGTGGCCACCACGGGGCGTGCTCAGGCACCTGATGACAGGGGCAGAGGGCTCCTCCCCAGGAGAAGGGCACAGGGCTCGGGCTGGAGTCACACAGGCTGCCTGCAACTGCCAGCCTGGGTTGTCCTCACCTGGATGTGAGAGTCACCAGGTCCAAGTGGGGACATGAAGGACTATGTGGCCCCTTCCCTGTCACAGCTCAAGATGTTGCTGCTCACTACAAACCTCAGCATGAGTGGTGGCCCTCGGATGCCACCATCTGTGGCTCAGGTTACAGTAGGCAACAGGGGCAGAGGGAAGGGCCGTGAGCTGTGACAGCAGGATGGGGCTGCAGAGCCAGGACAGGAAAGTCCTGGGAGGGTGGCATCTGTCTCCAGGGGCCACCGGGTGCCCAGGGTGCTGCGGACTGTCATCTGTGACCTTCCGTCCTCTGCAGGAGCCCTGGCCCCCCACGTCGAGCTCCTAGGAGATGGCCTTCTGGAGGAGATGAGGGTTAGCCGAGGCCACGGGGTGGGGCCCATGTGACGAGATCAGCCTTCCCAGGAAGAGACGCCAGCAGCTCGCTCCCGCCCCTCCCTGTGGGACGCAGCAGAAAGGCACCCTCTGAAAGCCGGGACGGGGCCTTGCCGGGGCACCCTGCTGGCCTGATCGCAGACTTCAGCCTCCAGAGCATGAGACAGGAAACCCGGAGGCGGTGGCCAGTCTCATGGACGTGAGTATCGACAGCTTTCTGGAAAGGGACCTGCAAGCCGATCGGGAAGGGTGGAGAGAGAGGGCCCTGGAGGCAGAGCTGTGGACCACAGCCCCTCAGGGGCAGTGTGGGCATCCCGGAGGCCACCCATGCTCAGAGGCCAGCTCTCCCGGGGGCTCTGGGGGCACCGGCTGGGTCTGGGTGTTCGCTAGCAGGTGCCCAGGTGCAGGGCTGTGGGCTTGGGGGAGGAGTGGCGGGGTCTGCAAGCCATGGCCATGGGGAGGGAGGGGCGTGCTACAGGAGGCAGCGGAGAGAGGCCACGGAGGTAACAGGGAGGGGCCATGGAGCCAGGCAGGCAGGTTGCAGTGGAGTTTGAATCCAGAGAGGACATCAGTTCCACCATCACCCCTGGACTCCCTGAGGAGACCAGAGGGACCCGGCACATCGCTGAGCCCAGAGAGGCCTCTCCAGAGCCCCAGCCTGGAATGTGCACTCGGTGCCTGGTGCCTGCCCCGGGAGCCGGTGTCTCCAGACAGGAGGAGGGCTCCGGAGTCTTCCCTCCGCAGAAGGGATCTTCCATGAAGCACCTGGACGCAGGACACAGCCATGACAAGTTCTGGCCCCCATCCATGTACTCTGATGAGGATCCAGCCCCTGAGCACAGGAGAAACGATTTGGACCTTACTGTTTCCACCCCAGATGGGGGCTTACTTGGAAAAGGGTAGATTGTGATATGGAATGTGCCTTGGGGTTCTGGAGGGAGTGGCTACCTAGTCCCCTGAGTTACAGGGACAGTCGAATGTCACTCCCTCCCACCTCCTTCCCCAGCTTGCTTTGCTCTGGGAGCAGGGGACAGTGACTGGAGCCACTGTGGTCTTAATCATCGCTGCCATGCTAATCGACTCGCCTGAGTGAAGGGGGCTGGCAGACCATGCCTCAGTCAGGAGCAGGTGCATCTGTCCTGATGGGGCACAGCAGCCACTGCAGAGCCCGGGGCTGGGAACTCCATTAATGAGAGCAGAACAACCCAACTCTGAGCTTGAGAGTCACCACAGAACCTGGGCTTCAAATACTCCCAGAGACTTGGGCGTCCCTCACCCGCCATTCTACTGTAAGAGAATGGAACATGCTTCCAAAGTTGTTTTTATATATATTAAAATCCTCCTGGAATGCGAGTTCCTTTCCTCTGAAAGTTACAAAAAAAAAATGTCAAATTCTCAATCATGTGTGGTCACTGAGAGGACCACCCAGGATGTCCTCAGGAGAACTCCTAATGCGGGTGACGGGCCAAATCGGCCAAGGGTGCATTTCTTAAAGCCAGAAAAAGGCTTTGACACAGGGACTTGGGAGCACAGTTCTTCAGTCCATAGCGACCCAGACAGGCAGAGGGCAAAGGTGGGCAGGGAGGCTTCCCAGAGGACCCAGCTTCATGGGGCAACAGCCTCCCGTAAGGTCTGGGTGGCAGGGGGAGGTCCTGACGGAGGACACTGGACCGCAGCAGCACGTGTGTGCCTGTGGATGTGGAGTGTGCAGGTGTGGGCATGCGTGTGCTCCTGTGTGCTCAGGCACAGGGAGGGAGGGGCGCTCAGCTGGGGACCAACCCCACAAGCTGAAGTTGGGGTTGGAAAGAGGAGGCGGGAATAGAAGAGCCACCGACAGGCCAGACAGGGGCGCTGGGGGTTGGCCTTGAAGGTGGCGGTCCTTGCTGCAGGTGATCTTAGGAGGCTGTGGTGGGATGCGGAGGTGGGCAGGCGGGAAGCCAGGAGGGCAGTCCCTGGGTGCGCTGGAGAGCAGACTGGGGCTGGGTGAGGGCTGGGGTCATGCGCACAGAGGCTGCCAGGGCTGCACCGCTGCAGCCATCTGTGGCCGGGCCCTCCAGGGAAGGGGCTGGTATCCCTCACCTTCCAAAGCCCTGTGCCTGGCCCAAGGCTGTCCCCACCATCTGCTCCTGACCTGACACAGCTGCCTGGAATTGTCCCTTCATTCTTAATACCTGTGTGGTGATCAATTAAGAGCATTGTAGATGTCTGAGCTCTGGACTAAACGTTCCTTGCTATTTTGTGTGGACAGCGCTTTGCTGAGGGTCACTGGCCAGCCTAGGATGTCTCTGTCCTGTGGCTCCCCTCCCTCCTGGAACAGGTGCCTATATCTGGGGGGGGGTGCAGCTTTCTCAGGAGGTAAGCCCTGCCAGGTGTGACCCTCTGATCTGAAGGATGCGCCACAGCTGGAGTCACCGCGTGTCTCTGAAGACAGAACCCCTTTCCTCTGGTTTCCATTCTCGCCGTGTTCACACGCTGCTGCTGTGAGACATTCTCTCCTAAGTAATCTGGATGCGTTTACCATCTTCTCTTCCCTTGAATTTTAGGGCTCTTCCCCGAGGCACCTTGATACTTGTTTTTATTTATCTTGATTGGGATTCATGACCAGGCAGCTCCTGGGGTCCTGAACTCCAAGGCGCCCTCCTCGGCCATCCTGCCTGTGTTCTGTCTCCACTCTCCCTCCTCCACGCTCTCCTACATCCTGCCTGTGTTCTGTCTCCACTCTCCCTCCTCCACGCTCTCCTAGAAGTCACCACAGCGACTCTCCACGTCACTCCCCTGCTCCTCTGAATCTTCTCTTCCTATTTCCCATGTCTGAGTCCCACCGCGTACTCTGGACCATTAACTGGGACCTCTCGTCCACTCTTGCTGGCCCCAATCCGCATTGACGACTTCCGCTCAAGGCACCCATCGACAGCGAGCTCTGGTTGGCGAGCGGCTCACCCTGGGTGCTGAGTGAGGGCCGCCTGTCTTCTGCTCGAGTCGCCCCCTTCCTGCTCTACACAGGCAGCGGCTTCCGCAGGCGGGAACACGGGCCATGTCCCTTCACAGGCAGGGTCCCCGGGCCTGGGCTGCTTCTGTCTGCTGGTTGTTTCCTGGCTCCTCTCCCCCTTGCTGCGTTTTATTTGACTTCACTACTTCCAGGATTCCTGGGTTTCTTAGAACCTGTGGAGGGCACAGGAGGCGGCTGGGGAGGACTGAGTCCCCGGGGGATGTGTTTGCCCCACGGTGTGCCCAGCGGTGACACCGACTTGGCGAGGGGCTTCCCATTCTCCACGGCTCCTACCATTTTATTCCCAGGACCTGGGAGGACAATCCCTGAGGTTGGGGGTGGGTGGGATTTTCTCTCCTAGCTCCCTGTTCCCTGAGGGGTACCAATTTCACAAGGGTTCAAGTGACAGGTCACCTGCAGCCCTTATGGTCCAGTCTCCAGAGCTCCTGGGACATAGCACACCTTGGAGACCAGAGGGTCCACCTCTGCTCACTGGCCTTGTGCTGTGAGGCTCTCCTGTCCTCTTCTTAAGGCTTCCTGGGTCTCTGGGAAGGCCACGTGAAGTCCAGCCCCGCCTGTTGGCATGCAGGAGGCTTCCAGTGGAGTCACCCACCAGTGTCCAAGCCGGAAGTCCCTCTTGGCATCACTCACTCCTTTGCTGGGATCCTCCCACATGCTACTGAAGTGCAGAGACCACAGCTTTCCCAGTTCAGAGCCTCCTGCGCCCAGCTGGGCCCCCTCCGGGGCCTGATTTCAGAGTATGAGCCTGTCCTCCTCCTTTGCCCGTAGCTGCTCTGCAGGCGGAACATAGCTGAAGAGGTTCTCCTCTATCACGCTGAGAGCCCGAGACTCCGGCATTCTAAGTGACTGCTGTGATCACACAGCTCCTAGGCGGCTTGCCGACACCTTGACTTTCTTCCTGAGACCCGGGCTTCTGCACGCTACGCTTTGGTGCACAGAGCTTCGTCTGTGTGCAGGCAACAGGGCGTATTTATGTCCCCACCTGAGCTGGTGCATAATAAATTGCAGGGTTTACAGCCCGATCTGCTCATTCCTCACTGCTTTTAACACAGAGTGGCTACTGCCTTCTCCTTTGGAGGAAAAGTTCTTGGAAACTTCCTGAAAAGTTTCGGCAAGGATAAAATTTGACGAGCAGCGCAGGGGTTTAAAATCGACCATCATATCCAACGACTTTGACCAGAGGGCTGGCAGCTGCGCTCCTCATCTCCTCAGGTCTCTGCTCAATTTCACCTCTCCGACAGACCTTCCCTGATGGTCCTGTTTAAAGCTGCAATCCAGCCTCGACCTTGGAGCGGGCAGCACCGTGCCTCAGCTTTATTTTTATCTGTAGTTTTACCAGCCTCTGACATGCTGTATATTTCGCCTGTTGTCCCCCCAGAATGTCAATGTCATACCACTGGAGGACGTGGCTGGGTGCTGGGGACTGTATGCGTGAAGCTGAGGCCAATGCCTGGAACAGAGGGACCCTGTTTTAATAAATGAGCAGGGAGGACAAGTGTGGCCTGTTCTTCCCAATATTCCGACTGAGACTCACACCCACCTTTTGAGGCAAGGAGATGTCAGTGGCGGGCACACTCGCCCGGCCAGCAGCTGACCCCGGGGCTCCACACTGCTGTAGTTCACCTCTCTGACCCCAGCCTCGGGGGGATGACACTCACGGCCTCTGCGGTTGTCGCAGGCTGCTTGTCCAGTCCTCACTCAGTCAGAGGCCATTGAGGACCTGGAATGTCCCCCCCAGGCCCCCGTGTGCAGGCGTGGTCCCCAGCTGCTGGTGCTGTGGGGACAGTGGAGGCTTAGGACCTCTTTAGGGAAGCAGGGCCTGGGGGTGTGCCCTGGAAGGGGACATTTTTCCCAGCCCCTTTCCCTTCTCTTTGGCTTGCTGGCCGCCCTGAGGGAAGCAGCTCTGCTCCAACACACCCTCCCTGCCCCGGCTGTCTGTGCGCCACAGCCCAGAGTGACTGGAACCTCTGAGATCTGAAATCTGAGCCCAGGTAAACCTTTCCCCCTAAGTTTTTTCTCTCGGGTCTTTTCTTTATAGTGATGGACAGCTGACCAACACAGATGCCCAGGGGACTCTGTGAGTTACAGCATCAGACTTCGTGGGCAAAATGGTGGCCAGCTGAAAAGGCAGCAGGCACTGCCCCTGGGTGTGCCTGCCCCCTGGGTGTGCCTGCTGAGGCAGCGTGGGGTCAGCTGGGCTCAAGGGACACTGTCCCATCCAGGAGGGATCCGTGTTGTGGTTCCGCCCCTTCGTTGCTGTGGCTGTGGGTGATGAACGGAGCCCTGCCTGACCTAAATTTTCCAACCTGTAATCCGTCAGGCAGTTCTGAGACCTGAGACACTGAGTGATTTGGGGACTTCTTGCCTCATGACACATTTTTATCACCTGGTGGACATATTTCCTCCATTTTCCTCCTGTGTGTGCACATGATGATTCTCTGTCCCTATCACTCCCTCCCACCGTGATTTACACCCACAGTGTCATCCTTTGTCCTTCCTTCTCACCGACACGTGTACAGAAGCACATACACACGGCAGTTCATGAAGCCCCTCGTAAAAATCCCCAGACTTTCTCTATCACCCCTTGATAAGGGTGAGAATGACCACAGCACCCGTCAAGGGCTGCCTAGTGCCAGGGCAGCACACCAACCATGGTCCATTCGTCACCTGGGCTTTCACAAAACATTAATTGTTCGATATTATCCTCATACCTGCTCAAATGATGAGAAAATCCAGCTCATCACAACGTTATGGGAGAACAAACCCCTCTTCGGTGTTCAGAGGCTCCGTCCCGTACACCCCAAATAACCTCCAGGTACTAAGGACAGCCAGGCACAGAATGGCTCAGGACAGCTCTTGGTGGCCCGAGGGCCTGAGCAGAGGAATACAGAATGTACTAGGCAAAAGCGCTTCTCAGGCTTGTGTTCGTTCTGGCCAGTACAATAGAAGAAACACTTTTGCAAGATTTGGCTTTAAGGGTGCTATGGGAATTTGAAACTGTCAAAATAATAAACCAAAATGTATCAGTATTCATTATTTGTTCTCACCCTACAAAATCCACATGTTCCACCGTATAGGTTTTCTCAAACACAAGTCATTTGAAATTCCCAGCCAGAGAAAGAGCCAAGAAAGGAAGGGTCTAAAAATGAGCTGCAAACCACGGACACACATCTCCATACACAAACGTGCACGCAGGCACACACACGCAGGCACACGTAGGGTTGGGATGGGGTCTGGGGCCATTGGTTTGTGAGCAAGTGACCCGTGAAGGGGGAGGAGCACTGCCGGGTGAACCCGGCATCTGTTGCGAGGGCGTCGTGATGGAGATTTCGCAGCACATCCAGCTGGGCCTCCCGTCCTCAGTATTCAGATCTCGTTCTCAAGTTTGAGGGACTGTCTGGAAATGCGCGTTCTCCCTGTTGGTTCCAAGGATTCATTCCTGCTGGGAGTTTCTGTCATGTAGCTAAGTCCTGGAACCCCCTGTTCTCTCTGGAATACTGAGAAAGTCTGTGTTGTCTTTCTGGGTGGCAGGACCTGCTAAAGCCAGTGGGAGGTGTCTGTGGAGCTCTCCAGGGTGCTGACGTGCCGCAGCGGGAGACCAGAGAGTTCCAAAAAACGTCACACCAAGTCTAGCCCTTGCCATCTCTTCCTATTAACCCAGTGTTCTACGACAGAGCAGTTCTGACAGAGGCTGGATTTATCAAGCACTGTATATTAAGTCCTCGATATTTTCTTGGTCAAGGTCACAAGCCTCTGGCCCAGCCTCATCTCTCCAACATTCAGTGAGTCCATCCTTCTCTGGTTTGACTTTGGGAAGATGCTGACTTCCCTAACTCTCTGCGAGGCATATTTCATCCTGACATCTTAGATCTCGACTAGCACAGTGCCTGGCTTCTCCGTGTACTCAGAACACCCTGGAACTGGAGTCCCACTCAGGAGAATTCCAGGGTGGTGGTCCAGGTGCAGGGACTGTCACAGAGCTGTGCAGAGAAGATGCCCACTATCAGCCACCTAAAGTCCTTCAACACCACTGCTTGTCTCTCTGCTCCCTGGGGGCATCTTGGTGGGCCAGTGGGGACCAGTGTGATGCCCACACCTCAGGGCTGGGGCTTCAGATGGCTCCCTGGCTCCCTGGCAACCTCCTCTGTCAGTCTTCCTGCCCCAGCAGCCCTTAGAGAGTGACTTACATGCACTGGTTTAAGTGGGTTGAGGGAAAGCCCTGCTCCCACTATGTTCTGAATATTTGAAAAGAAAATCAAGAGGCTTTTTGAGTCAGCTTTTGCATTGCTGTGACCAAAAGCCCTGACGAGAACAATTTTACAGGAGAAAAGTTGTCTCACAGTTTCAGAGTCTCAGTTCATGGTTGGCCAACTTCATTGCTGCAGGTCCAAGGTGAGGTGGAAGATCAGGCAGAAGACTGTGGAGGAGGAAAGCAGCTCAGGACTTGGCTCCCAGGAAGCAGAGAGAGCTCTGTCACCAAGGACAGACTGTAATCCCCAAAGGCACGCCCTCAGGGACCCACTCCCTCCAGCCACCCCCCACTGACACCCAGAGAATCACATCAGGGGACTGATGCACTGATTAGGTTAAGACCCTCACAACCAGGGAAGGCATGTCTCTTCCTCCAGTTTGCACACGTGAGCTTCTGGGGACACGGCATATTGAACTGTGGCAGAGCATACGTTCGTATTTTCTCCAGCTGAGTCTGAGGAACCAGTGAGGATTTCCAGCCCAGGAGAGCCACGCGAGCCGGAGCTGGGCTGTGAATCCAGACCAGCCATCCCCTCCCTGAGCACACGATCGCTGGAACGCCAGGAGGATGCTGTCATTGTTAGGATGCTGTCAGGGAAAATATTTCCTGTTCCCCAAAGTCTCTCATTCCTCGTGGCATGGCCTCGGGTATTAAAGTGAGATGCGCTGCCCCTTCCCTGGCCTTCCTGAGGAGCCGTTTTATAGCAGATCCCAGTCATTATGCATCTGGGGGACACAGGACAGCTGGGGGACACAGGACAGCGGGGGGACACAGGACAGCGGGGGGACACAGTCTCTGCCAGGGGGCAGAGACCGAGGGTACCTGGAGGTCTCTGGGCCAGAGGCTTGTCTTGAGGCTGACCCTTGACCCTGGTTTGATGGCTCCACAGTGGCAGCTCTGCAGGCCAGGTTTGTGAATGGGAAGGTGGCCTGAGGGTCACACCAGGGAGAAAGGCACCAAGTGGCAGAAGAGAGTGGCTCTGTGCTCACCGCGCAGACACTACACCCGTTCCCCCGGCTGTGGTCACCTGCAGAAACAGCCCCGATGCTGTGCTTCATGGTCTGCATCAGGGTGGACTGCAAGGCAGCGTGGCCCGTGTGAGCCCTCACGTGCTGCTGGTACACTTGCACACCATGTTGCCCTCAGGCACACACACGCACACTCGCTGAGCAGAGACTGTGGGTCAGACGATCTGAGCTGTTTACGATCCTTTTTACAATGCCCGGATTTCTGCCCGAGGTCTGTCTGCTGTGCTGCTGTGGGGTCCCTGGGGCTGCTGGAGAATGAGCTCACTCCAGGAAACAGAGACAGAGCAAGAGGCAGGAGGGGACGGCAGTGGGGGGAGGGAGGGCGTGGTTCCACCGCCTCTGCACTCAGGCCCTCTGCCAGAGCCCTGAAGCTGTGCCCCTCCTCGTCTCCAGGGGACTGTCCTTCTTCAAGTGACTAAAGAGTAAATGCCATCAGGTTGGCTCCCGTAGGGCTGAGCAGGGAATGAGCTGGGGTCAGTGGGAGAGAAGTTCCTGAGGGATCGAGTGTCCCCACCCCCTGTTTACCCGATGCCATGATTTTCTGTCCTCTCCATGATCCTGGAGTATTTGAAAAATGGGGTGGACTCAGCAATGCAGCCCACGTGGTTACGCAAGGGGCTCTGTTGTGAGGGACAGGTCAGCTTGGCAGGGGCGACGGTCGCGGTCACGGTTGCATAGCTGCAGGCATTGCATCAGGGGACACAGTGCTTGTTAGGATCACACAGACAGGTAAAGAAAGCCCCCAGGCAAACATCCCTGGAACTAGTCTTCTGGGAGGTGAACAGATTTCCAGTCATGGGGTCACGCTGGCTCTGCTGCAGTGGACAGCCAGTTGCTCTGCTCTGCTCTGAAATCCACTCTGGCATAGAATTCACATGCAGTTTGATCTAAGTGAGAGTAAAACATTTATTACTAACTTGTAAAATGGGAAGTGAGAACCAACACGCCCTTGAAGCCTCTTCCACATCTAAGATCCGGTGACGCCTTCCCGACCCCTCTGCTCTGTGCTCTGCTCTTGGGTTTATTCCTTCCCACTGCCACTACTGGAGAGTAACAAGTGTGGCCTTCGGCTCCTCTAGTCCACCCATCTCCAGCCTATCTATCCATCTGTTCATCCATCCATTGGGCCATCGATCCAGCCAGCCAGTGTACCTTCCCTTCCTCCAGCCACCACCTATTCTTACCTTCGTTCTTACTCCCACCCATCCATCCATCCATCCATCCATCCATCCATACCTCCACCCACCCACACACTCATCCATTCATCCACCCATCTACTCATCCACTCACCCATACTCATCCATCCATCCACCCACCCATCCATCCATACCTCCACCTACCCACCCTACACCCATCCATCCATCCATCCATCCATCCTTCCACCCACCTACACACTCATCCATCCATCCATCCACCCATCTACTCACCCGCCCATCCATCCATCCATCCATCCATCCCTCCACCCACCCACCCACTCATCCATCTACTCATCCATTTGTCCACCCATCTACTCATTCACCTACCTACTCATCTATCCAACCATCCGTCCATCCATTCATCTACTCATCCATCAATTGATCCATTCATCCATCTCTTCAGGCAGCTGCTGACCTCTCCCTGCCTCCACCCACTTCACCTATTCTTCCCTCCCTCCATACTCCCACCCACATACTCATTCATCCATTAATCAATCTGTCCATCTACCCACCCATTCATCCACCCACAGATCAATCCATCTGTCCTCATCCACTCATCCATGAGGACCCATTCCCCCATCCATCCCTTCTCCATCTACCCACTCATCCATCTTCTACCCACCCTCCATCCACCCTCCGTCCACCCCTCTGTCCACCCCTCCAGTCACCCATGCACACTTCTCCCACCTGTCCCTCCTCTCCCTTCTTTTATTGATCGGAATCCAGGCACACTTCCACCCTACCTGGGAATGTGCAGGGGTGGGATGGGAAGCGAATGTCCCTAGCTCTCTCCTCTACAAAGAGTTTATTCTGTGGCCAGCGCTTCAAGCTGGGCCTGATGCATGGCTGCTCCTCAGCCAAGTCACACGAGGTTCAGGCACAGGCCTGGGGCCCTGGTCAAGGCCTACGTCAGTGTCAACACAGGTGATCAGGTCAGCCAGTGGCCTGAGGCCACCCCAAACAGCCTCCATATCCCAGAGGAGGTCAGTGTGTGTCCCAGGAGCCCACAGCAGGCCTTTGTGAGGCTGTGGGCAGTGGCAGCGCTGGGCTCTTTGGGGCCACTCACACACGCTCAGCCGCCTGGCGAGGCCGAGGGCTTGCCCTGCCCGCCCCGTGTGCCTGTAGGAACCCCAGCACCCTACCTGTCCTCCGCCCCGTGTGCCTGTAGGAACCCCAGCACCCTACCTGTCCTCCGCCCCGTGTGCCTGTAGGAACCCCAGCACCCTACCTGTCCTCCGCCCCGTGTGCCTGTAGGAACCCCAGCACCCTACCTGTCCTCCGCCCCGTGTGCCTGTAGGAACCCCAGCACCCTACCTGTCCTCCGCCCCGTGTGCCTGTAGGAACCCCAGCACCCTACCTGTCCTCCGCCCCGTGTGCCTGTAGGAACCCCAGCACCCTACCTGTCCTCCGCCCCGTGTGCCTGTAGGAACCCCAGCACCCTACCTGTCCTCCGCCCCGTGTGCCTGTAGGAACCCCAGCACCCTACCTGTCCTCCGCCCCGTGTGCCTGTAGGAACCCCAGCACCCTACCTGTCCTCCGCCCCGTGTGCCTGTAGGAACCCCAGCACCCTACCTGTCCTCTTCATTAGGAGTCCTCCGGTTCAGCGAGGCCTCTTTCCTCACCACGGCAACCTTCAGTTAATCTCACTCACCTTAATTACTGCAGCACTAAATCAATACTCAGTGATTGAGTCAATCATCTAATCTTCCTGGGCTTTAGGGATCGTTTAGAGTTGATCCCCGGCCTCTTCAGTGAAAAGATGGCACTCGGCTTCCCGCTAAGCGGCTGTAATAACCATCTCTGACGGTCCCCTAGAGATGGCTCACCCAAGATCAGTCTCCATTCAGCTTGAGCGATGTCTTTTATTTCTCTATTCTCTATCCCCCAAACCCTAGCACAGCTTCTGGCCAAGAGTGGGGGCCCAGAGGGTTGGTTCCATTCGTTTGTGCTCTTGGCCTTGATCCCAGCCTCAGCCAGCCACGCCCCTGCCTGGACACGTGTCTCCTGCGCCCTTGGGCTTTGCCCTGTGACTGGAACAAGCCTTACCTGTCTCCACACTGAGTCCCTCAAAGCACAAGCAGGTCTTAGCGCTCTTCAAATCAGAGCTGAGGCCAATCTCTGCCTTCACATCTTCTCTCCCCAAGCCCTCAAAAGCCACTGATCCCAACCCACAGAAATCGCCCCTTGTACATAGATACATTTCTTCTCCAAATGTTCTCAAAGTTTACTCTCTGTCTGCAGAGAGAGTTCCTGTATTAAATGACAAAATCAAAAACACGACCTTTCAGAACATGGCAGCAGGTCGTAAATCAGTGCACAGGGGGAAATGTGGGTGGGGTCAGGGCCAGGATGCTTGTGTGGCCTGGCCGGAGGGAGGGTCGGGGAAGGGGGCTATCACAGGAAGTGGGGCAGGAGGGTCAGGTCCCCGGGCTGTGAGGGGCAGGCCACTCAGTTGCCCACCTGCAGATCTCGGGTCAAGGACTGGAAATGCCTACAATGGCCCTATTGTACATCCTTCCCCTCGATGCACATGTGGGTCCTAAACCCCACGCATGAGTAAACCACCGGGCACAGTCGGCAACGCCACTGGGTGCAACACACAGACATCTACTGTGAGCCAGGGGTCGGCCAGGGGCTGGGTAACCTCTTACCCTCTGTCCAGTGAAATCCCACAAGATGGGCAAAGCCAGCCAGGTGGACACAGCAGAGGGCCTGGGGGACATTGTGTGGGGCCCAGACAGGCCTGGACTTGCAGAGCCCCGGGTGCTGGCCTCAGCGGTGGACAGTGGACCCTGGGGCCTCGCGTGACGCAGCACGAGCCCTCTACTCCCCTGGGTGACCCAGGAGGTGGGTGCTGAAGGCTGCCTCTGTCTGGAGGCGAGGTTCCCGGCTTCTCTCAGTGAGTCTGTTGGTTGTTTCCTTCGGAAGCAACGCTGTCATTTTAAATTAAATTGCTGCCGCTGTGGTTCGTCACCATGTGCCTTAATTCACGGGAATCCAATTGCGCTCCCCTCGGGAGGCTGCTTAATGTGGTGTCAGAGTTGAATAAATAATAACCAGACACATCAGGCTTCCCACGTCCACAGCTTCAGGGGCCTGCGTGGGCCGCAGGGAGGCCACTGTCCAGCCTGCCTGCTCCCTGACTCCCCGGCCTGCTGTGCCCAGGGGGAGCCAGGCCCTGAGGCTGGTCTTCTCCCTTGTGCTTCAATGGCTGTGGAAGCCGCTTGCTGCTGTTGGTCTGCGCTGTCCCTGATTTAGACTTGGAGAGTCTGCACAGTTACAGCAGGTGGGGTTGGTGGTCCATCCCTCAGTCCAAGGAGGCTGGACCTAAATCCAGAAGAGACAGGCTGCCTGCCGGCCTGGAGAACACTGGGGTGAGGGTCCCCAGAGACTGGGCTGAGGTGGCCCAAACAGGGAGAGCTCCCTGCTCTTTTGAGGGGGTGGGGTGCAACCATGGGCCATAGGAGACTATGGGGGACAGGGACCCCGCCACCTGACTCTAGGTCTGCAGCAAGGCAAGGATGAGGGGCAGCCAGGAAACACCTCCGAGGGGATGTCCCTGTAGCAAATGTGGGCTGGGGTGACAGGAAGGTGCTGACTCAGGAAACAGGAGCAAAGGTTCCAAGTCTGCTCCACTGAGGCCAAGGCTAGCAAACTATTTCTGATTTTTAATAATGGGAGACAGAATCACTATCTCGGACACAGAATCACTCCCGCAGCCGGGCACAGTTGCCCAGCAGATGGGCCTCAGGTTCCAGGTGCATAGCCCACGTTTTCCCCAGATGTTAACCCTTTGCTGGGTCAGGTGTGACTGCTGCCCCCAAGCAGGAGCAAGGACCCTGAGAAAACACCCAGACGTGTGCAGTGCTTTAGCTCCCAGGGACAAGTTCCTAACCCAGGACCCTGCCTGAGCGTCAGCAGCAGGGGACACTGCGAGAGCTCAGAATGGCAAGCAAAACATTGGGAAAAGGAGAAGCCAGTGGTGACCACTGAGGCCTCCTCTGGGTGTCCCTGCAGGACCCGCGCTTAAAGTACACAGCTTCTGGGTTTCATGCCCCTCTTTTCCCATCCCAAGATAAGCAATTACACAACATCAAAAAACAGTTTTTTCAATTACTTTAAAAAAGAAAAGCAATTTCAGGCAGCATCAGGATCTGAGCCTTGAATGTCCTAAAGACCCTCACTCTGAAGGTCCGGTCCCCACCTGCAGGGCTGTCAGATGTGCTGGAGCCTTTGGGGTGTGGGGTCTTGTGGGAGGAAGTGGGTCCTGCAGGAGTGTCCCTGAGCGGGTGCAATGACACCAGCCCCTTCTCCTCTTTGCTTCCTGGTGGCACGCCCCCTCCCACCCTCAAGTCCTGCCCCACCACAGGCTGAAAGCAATGGGTGGTGACACAGGAGTGAGACATCTGAGACCAAGAGCCAAAATAAAGCCTTCCTCCTGTGAGTGGATTATCTGGGGACCTTGTCCCAGCAACAAAGCTGCCAGCACGGCCACCGGCACACGCACGTCCTCCTGAGGAGACAGCCCATCAGTGTCCCCAATGCTGAGCGGCCCTGAGTCTCCCCGGGGGAGTCCAGGCTTCCCTGCTCCTTCGGTGGTCCACACAAGCCACGCTGGGCAGGGTGCCCCTGCAGACGAGACCCCGAGTAGCGTCATATCCCACTGGTGTCCCTAGAAGGCCCCAAGGGATGGATTACCCTGTAACAACGGGAGTCGGAGACGATCACCGTCGACTTGTCTAGGTGTGGCCTGGTGACTCCAAAGATGGGAATTGACAGTGATAAAGACACACTACAGGGTGTTAAACCGCAGGGCACTGGACGTCCTCAGCACGAGGCTGCCCCTCGCAGAGTCGGCTGCAGGAGGCGGGGCCGGAGCCCCCACAGGGACCCCCACAGGGACCCCCACAGGGGGCTGCTCCTCCTGCATCACCCTGAGGTCTGTAGGCAGGACCGTGGTCACACGTGGGCTGCGTCCAGGGTGCTTTGTGCTCTTCGTCCTCCCTGTTTAGCTCCGAGATCTGCGACCAGGGGCCCCTCTGGGCCGACTGAGGCACATCAGCACCAAACCTGCCGGCCCAGGGTCACGCGGGTCTGAGTTCTGCTGGGTCCTGTGAAACTGCGGACGGAACAAGAGGACCAGAAAGGAGGAGGGAGACCAGGAAGGACAGGAACCAGAGGCTCCGCTTTAAGAATGAAAGGCGCAGGTCAGCCCAGAGGATGGGCAGGCCGAGGAGGGAGGCTGCAGTGGCCGGAGAGGCTGCCCAGAGTGGCCAAGGAGCAGGACCAGGAGCGTTCAAGCAGGGAGCGCCAGGAGGGTGACCGTTGCCCAGGAAACAGGACCTTAGCAAAACTGACCAAAGGGTGATGAGGCAAAAGGAAAGGTGGCTAGCCACCAAGAAGGTCACCTGGGGCCTGGATCCTCCCTGAGGTCCCCCTGGACCTCAGACCCACGTGTCCACGGGAACATTTTCCCTGGGGCTCCCCAAAGAAATGTGAGCTGACCCTGGAACTCTGGTGATGTAGTGGCCCCTGTCCTCACCCAGCCTGACCCTAGGGCCACTCGATGAGCACCACCACCTGGCCACTTCCCAGGCTGAGGAAGCCACCTCCGAGAGCTCCGTCCCTGTCCTTGGCTCTCCCACGTGGCCTCCTACGTGGGTGTGGGATGGTCACCGTCTCCCTCCCACCGTCTCCCACATGGGCTCCCCTGTGTGGTGGGATGGGCTGCCCACCTCCCTTGCAGTTAGCCGAGGTCACACACCTGCTCTGGCCAGTGGTCTGAGAGCATGGTGGTGTGTTTGCTCCGAGCAGAGGTGGCCGGTGCGTCCCAGAAGCTCCTTCCTGCAGGGCGGTGGCGTGCTGAGCTGGGCTGCAGGGTGGAGCAAGAGCACGGGGCACCAGGCAGGGCTAGGGCTCAGCGAGGACCACACTGGCCCTGGCTCTGCAGAGACTCCAAGGTCACGCTTCTGGCCTGGCTCTGCTGCCTGGGTTAGAGGACTGCCTGCCTCCAGGTCTCCCCGCAGCCCCCTCACTGCATCCAGCCCAGCTCCAGACGCAGATCTGGCCTGTGTTCATGCACACAGTGCCCACGTGCGGGGACTCCCTCTCTCTGTCTCCTTGCTTTTCTTCGAAAAATGCCACCATCTATCCATATTATGCCAGGATATCACCCTCCTCCCTTGTCACCTTGGTCACCCTCCACCCCTCTCCTCAATGCCCAGGCGCCAGCCTCCTCTCCCAGAACCCTCACACGCCCGCCCAGGCCTGCAACAGCTTCAGACCTCCAGCCCCCACACCCGCTCTGCCATCGTCTGGGTGTCCTCGTCATGGAAGGCCACCCCGGTGCTCTCCGCACAATGTTTCCAACACCCCTCACTGAACCATACTTCTGCCTTATGAGCTTATATTTCTGTGCACAAGTCATAATTAACTGACTTAATTATTTCTTTGATATTGATTCCACCTGATGCTGTGAGCTGTCCAGGCGCAGGAGCAGGGCTACGTCCTGGCCTCCCCATGCCCAGCATAGATCTCTGCCCACGCAGGGACGCAGACAATGTCTGTAGAGTGGAAGAATACGCTGGAACAGAGAGCACCGTGGGGCGGGGCTCCGGGCTCTGCTCCACACCAGGCCCCACGTGGCCCAGATCAAGATTCAGGTGTGTCTTCTCATCCTGGAGGAAGGCAGCCACACCTGGCAGCTACCCGCCAGCTCCCTCCTAACACAACACACTGGTTCCAGAATCAGGCTCCCTCTATTCTCATCAATCTGTTCACTGGTATCTGCATCACTGATTCTTCCCCTGGTGTGTGCCAGGTCAGGGTGGAGCATAAAATCTGAAGGTCATTCGGACCAATGCATCATGCGGGGCAGGGGCCGAATATTTCACCTGTCTGTCCCCAGCTCTTTGCCTAATATGTTCCTCAGAAGGGCAGTTCCCAGAAACGTGCATTGGCCAAACCAGGCCTGATCTGGATTCTGAAGTCACCACTTGAGGGACCTCAGATGAGTTTCAGAAGTTTTCTGAGCCCCTGTGCCTGCAACAACAGCAACGTCTGCCTCCAGAGGCTTCCTAAAGACGGGGACTTGCGCTGCACGTTACGTAGCCCAGTGCCTGGCACCGCGGTCTGGCTCAACAAATGTTAGGTATGCTCTGATAATTTGTCCTATTTCTGGGTGTCCATCTGTTGCCTGCAACCTCCGCCCATCTGCCCTGTAGTCCCTGTGGCCGTGCGGAATCGACCTGCTCTGCACCGCACATGGCAACCCATCAGGCTCGGACAGGAGCTGGCCTCCTCTAATCCTCCCCCCCATGGACACCCACTTCCACGGCAGCCTCACCCTGTGGAGCACACGCTTTACCAGGTGCCCACCAACCAGCCGGAACCCCTCGTCAACCCCGCCCTGACCCGTGCTCTGGGTGCCTCTGCGTCCACCTGCCCTGAGACGCTCTCGCTGGGACTGTCTTTGTCCCCCGAAGGCCGTATTTGCATTTTCTGATTTGCTGGACGCCAGAGCATTTCCCGAGCTGCAGCCTGTCTAGCGCTTTCTTCCTGGAATAAGTTTTTACTCAGAAATCAGAAGGGGAGGATCTCAGTGGGTGCTGTGTGGGGTGCAGGGGGAGAGCTGCTGTGCCGAGGCCGGTGAGTCACCCTGTGGCCAGCACTGAGGAAAGGGCGCCTGGTCAGGGACCCCACCAAGGCTCCCAGGGAGCGGGGCAGCAGGCCAGACTCCTGGACTGGAAAGGACGCCCGCGCTCGCGGTGCCTCTGCCTGCACCCCCAGGACTTTCTACTTGGTGGTGGTCTCCTGGCCAGGCCTGGTCTCCTGCCCCACCACAGGGAGAACGTTGCCCTGGGCCCCTCTGCCACACCAGGCCCCCCGTGCTTCCTCCTTCCCTGGCTTCCAGGTGTGAGAGCTATTGGCCCCTGTCCCCCACACCTGGGCCCAGCCTCCCCGAGGCCAGGCGCCCTCTTCTAGGCAGGACCCAGGTCGCTGGGTGGGAATACGCGTGTCTCTCTGCTTGACATTTAAATAGTCCTCCAGACTCTTCCGCCAGGGTTCTGCGTGGCTGCGGGGACTCCCTCCAGTGGCCTCGGCACATCCCTGTGACTTACAGAGCAGGGTGTTCCTCCTCCTGGGAGCGGACTCTGAGGCTCTGTGAGTTGGTGGCCTTGTCTAGGTCCACAACGAATCTGTGGCCAACTTTAACACAAATCCAGTGGCTGCCATCCTAACACCTGGGGGCACATGATATTCAGAAGCAGTGTCATTGTCCCTCCCCCTGGTAGGTAGGACCAACATGCCCAGCAGCATGGAGACCCAGTTTCCACTTGCTCTGAGCAGAGAGTTCTAACCTAGAGTTGGGTTTCCAGAGAACCAGCCTTCCCCGGAAAGCCACCGGTTCCAACGCACTGAAACCAACGGCTGCCCCGGGGCCTGTCCATAGAAGCCCTGGTCCCAGTGACTCCCAGGACCAGGCTCCATGTGGGCACAGATGGCACAGGGCCTTCCTCTGCCAGGCAGGGGTAGCGGGTTGATGGGGTGGTGTGGTGTGGCCCCTGGGAGGCAGCAGAACAGGCAGCACAGCCACATGGGGAGGGCGTGGAGGGGGACAGCACCACAAGGTTCCTGAGTGGACCACCATCGACCCGCTGCTGGGTTGACTGCAGTGCTGGGTGGGCTTTGTGCCCACCTGGCGCCCACTCCACTGCTGAGCCCCCCAGCCCCCATTCTTTCCTCTTAGCACACACACCACATTCTCTCTTCCAAATAGTGTCAGAGATTCTACTCACGGTTCTCACGCCAGCCGCCCGAGAGTCAGAGAGTGGTGCCCTTCTTAATCCCACTTTGCACCTGAGGAAACCGAGGTTCCCAGGGCTCAGTCCATTGTTCAGCATCAGACCATAAACAGGTGACATCTGGACCCGACTCCCGGTGCCTGTCCACAGACTCCAGGGCAGTGATGGTGGCCTGACAAGCAGGTGCATGACTGCCGTCAGCTATGGTGGGGAGAGACGACTCCTGCCTCCTCCTGCTTCCCCTGAGCCTCCAGAGCTGAGGCCCAGAGCAAGCCTCCTCAGTGTCAGCACCTGCTCACCAAAGCCACCCCATGCACACATAGGAGAGGCTCACAACCGAACTGCACAGCCCGCCAGCCCAGGAGAGAGGGGACAGACACAGCTCACAGGGCCAGGATGCACGTGGGACGTTGAGGAGGACTGGCCTGGGGCCCCAGGGTGAGCGGGGGCTTTGTGCCCACCTGGTGCCCACCTGGTGCCCAAGCCACCGGTTGGAATCCAAGGCTTCCCAGGCCAAGGAGGGAGCCCCTGCCTCGGGGCCCAGCTCTGGGGCCTGTTGAAAACGGCCGGCGTGGGCCGCGGAATGCATGCGGCTGTCAACAGGAGGCCTTTGACAAGCCTGGTCCTGACAGCCGCGGAGAGCTGCCGTCCCAGCTCTGTGGCTATTTATAACTTTGCGCTCCATCGCCCAGAAGCAGGAGAAACACAAGGAGCCATGTGGTGCACGATGGGTGAGGCGCAGTGCAGAGACACCTCTGGGGACAAACAGAGTGCCAGGTCCGATCCCGAAGAGAAAGCCAGCTGGTGCCTGGTCGGAGCCCCCACCCAGGCACCCCGGGAGCCACAGGTGCGGAGGTGAGGCTGGGCCCAAACGGGTCAGCACCTTGCTTGCTCGGCAGCACCCTGTGAAAACCTGAAAAATGCTGACACCCCGTCCCACCTGGGAGGCTCTGGGCTGAGGGACCTTGGAGGTGGCCTGAGCAGCAGGATATTTAAATTTCCCTAATTAACTCCAAGCAGCAGCAGAACCTGCAAACCATTGGGTCATAACCCAGGAGCAGATTAGGTGATGGAAGGCTTAGTCCCTCTTTGGGGCCTCCGTTCCCTCCTGGAGAACAAGTGACCGGGACTGAGGAGAAGCCACATTTCTTTCCAGCCTGAGTCTCTGGGGTCCTCAACTGCGATACCTTATGTAACTTGCAACTTTTGCTTGGAGTTATTTCTTAAACCGGGGAAGAAAATAACTACAGAGCAAAATAGGCAGAGCTGAGCTCTCCGGTTTCCAGGCTGTGCTGTCCAGGGGGCAGGCCAGAGGCCAGCCGACTGCCAGCAGCAGGCCGAGCCGCTGGAGTAGCAGCGCCCGCCCGCGCGCCGCGGAGACGCGTTGACGTATTAAGTGGGCCTGGAGCATCTCCCACGGTAATCTCATCTGGCGTGTTTCTGTCTGAATTGCCGGTGCTTCTGACTGTGACATCCACTTCTTCGCTGCTCGGCGTCCGCGGCAGCTTTCCCAGCCCATTATCCATCATCATTCCATCCAGAGAGAGCGCCAGCAGCCTTCAGAGAAGACAGGAGCCGCCCGGGAAGGCAGGAGTGCTCTCTCCAGCTTCAGAGATGAAAGTCCAACAAAACACACAGAGGCCTGGGAGGGGGCAGCTCCTCCTGCCGTCCCCCTGCATGGCCGCCCAGGACCAGGCTCCATCTGCCTCCTCCACCTCCCGAAGCTCACTGCCCGGCCTCTGCTGGTTCTTCATAAGCCCCCGGGGTCGCTGCAGTGGCCTCCTGAGGGGTGTGCCTGACCCAGCCTCTTCCCTGGGGCTCTTTGATTGGAGGTCAGCAAGGAAATCAGTCTAATCCTGACCTCTAATCCTGACCTCCGCAGTGGATCCCCCAGACCCTCACGACACCTCTGAAATACAGACCTACTCTGAGGTCCCGGGGCCTCCCGGGGGCCCATGAGCTCTGTGAGCAGGCGACAGAACAGCCCACTGCTTCTCCTGGGATGGAAGTGGCCCGACCCAACCCCTGCCACCAGGTGAGTGGCCGGTGCCAAAGTCACTGCTCCAGGGTTCTTATGAGGGGAAGAGGGGACAGGAATCAGAGAAGATGGGAATGTGGCCATGGACACAAGTCTTGGAGGGAGGCAGGACCATGGGCCATGGAGCATACGTGACCCCAGGGTGAGAATGGCCAGGACACCCCCCAGCGCCTCCAGGAGGAGCCGCCTGCCACACCTTGTCCCCGGTGAGGCCTGGTGTGCCCATTTCACCTCAAGAACTGTGAAGACAATGAACTTGGGTGGTTTCAAGCCACAAAGTCTGAGGTCACTTGCTACAGCAGCCACAGGTCACTGACTGACTTGGTGATTCAATCTGTACCTGGGCCCAGGAGGACCCGGGAGTGGCCCTCAAAGAAGAGAGGCCCAGGCTCTGCTCTGCAATGCTGGGGTTCTGAGCTGCGGCACTCCTGGGGTTACGCAGCTGCCCTCTGGTCTGCTGTGGCCCTCTGACCTGCAGCTTCTCACGTCCAAGTGGCAGAGCAGTGGGCATGGTCCTGCCACCTGCCAAAGTGCCTTGTCCTGTCCTGACTCCACTCAAAATGGACCCTTCCACAGAGCCTGAGCCCAATGCCCAAAGGTGCATGGTCTGCCCCCAAAACCTCCTCCCCATCAGAGCCTCTTAGTGGCTGGAGTGACCAGAGGCAGCGGCATGGCCGTTTCCTTGGAGGGAATGTTTAACACATTATGAGCCATGACTCCCCGTAAGCACCACCCTGTGGCTTCCTCCAACTCGAGGCAGTGCCGTTCCTAGCTGCACCCTGCTCAGTCCTAGGAGGCAGGGGAGGGGCGATTCTCAGCTTACTGCACAGTTTAGTCCAGCCCTGTCCTGGCCCAGAGGGCACGGGGCATCGTCCAGCGAAGGGGACAGACAGGGTTAGGAAAAGAGGGAGCAGAAGGCCCTCCAGGCGAGGACCCAGCCAGACAAAGCTCAAAACCCGCTGACCTGGGTCTGGCCCAGGTGACACAGCCCTGGGTTGGGGGCGGGGAGAAGAGGCCTCTGCGCTTTAAACTTTCAAAGGAGGTGAGGACGCGATTGAAGGTGGGTTCAGCTACCCCGGTGTTTGTCCCAGTTTCTGGCTTGGGAAATGTTCGTCCTCCTCCCTGACTTTGAAGATTTCCAGAGCAGAAAGGACCCGCCCCCTGCACGCGGAGGCTCGGCGGGAGCCTCCGCTCACTCCTCTTTCAAGTCCTTGCTAACAAGGAGCCCTGCTCCCCCCACCTCGTTTTTCATTTTACACAAGTAAACATCTTTTAATTGAAGCTCCTGGGCATTTAACATTATTTATAACTCTGCAGATTAAGAGCCTCATGGAACTCTGGTCACATCTCATAACCGGTGATTCCCGGACTGCTCCCTAATTATTTGGGAGATGTTGTGTAGCATCAGTAATTATAGAGTTGATTTGAAAACGAGCAATCAGAGTTGCCGTTTCAAAGGGAGCCGCACAGACGACGTGCGTTTGGACATCAAAGTCTCTCCGGAGCAGAGCCACCAGATTCTACCTTCCCCTTCATCTCCAAGAGGCTCCGCGCCGAGCTCCACCAGCCCCTGCCTCGTTCCCGGGTCTAGAGTAGTCGCTCTTTAGTGGGGTGGAGTGTCCTTTATGAGAAACGCTCAGGGCCAGGAGTGGGGCGGGTCTGAGGTGTTTTCAGATTTTGGAACCTGTGCACATGCACAGCAAGGTGCTGGAGGACGAGGCCCTCGAGACTGGCCACGCGCAGGCGCACCCGGTGCACGCAGCCTGGTGGCCCTTTCACACACATTGATAATTTGGGGTAGGATACGAGTTTTCATGGTGTGGAATTCTCCATGAGTGACATCACGTTCGTGTTCAGAAAGCTCCAGATCTGGCCGTCTGGATCAGGATGCCCACAGCTGTGGCCCTGCCCAGCTCTCCTGTGTCTCCTTCGAGGCCCTGTCTTCCACCAGCCATGGCCCCCTCTTTTGGGACTTTGATGGAATGGAAGCCCCCAGCTTTTATGACAAGAACCACACACAGGTGCCCAAATCCCTGTCCTTTTGGGCTCCTCCAGAGCCATCCACTCAGTGGCCACAGGTGGGCTCCAGGGAGGCAGACAGACAAATGTGGAGTGCTCCAACTGGAGACATCGACCTACTTAGCCCAATGTGTCTCTGCCTCTCGTTTGCAGAGTCCATGGGCCACCAGGACCACTGCTGGGCAGTGGCTCTGGTGGGCACGGCGAATGGCCGCCTTGGGTATGTGGAGTCAGGAAGGCCCGGCCTTCCCCGCAGGCCTCTGGTTTCTGCCTCGTGTTCTCTGTCCTGCCTGCAGATGCCCATCTCCACTGTAAATTCACTCACCAGGGGGAAAAGCCACCAAGCTCCTGCCCTGGCCCAGGGGACCCCACCATGGCCCTCTGCCAGCTCTCCGCCTGCCCTGCCCCGGAGTCACTCTTCACCTGCGCCCTCACACTTCAGCACCTTGGAGAGCTGCCCAGCCAGAAGCCTGTGGACTCAGTCTCGGACCCTTTCACACAGGCGGCTGCTGTCGGCCTCAGCCTTGGCCCATGACAAGCCTGGGGACACATCCCGAGAAACAGGCCTTCTGCAGGATGCAGAGGGTCACAGCCATCCTCCTGATGTGGTTGACCAGCGCAGGGTGCTCAGGTCGTGCACTGGTGCAGAGCCTCAGAAGACACCTGCCAGGAAGCCCATGGGATCTGGGGGAAGCCACCTTCCCAGACTCGACACAGAGAGCAGGTGCCCTGAAGGAAGAGTGCTTCCCCTCCGCCCATCAATCAGAGACTCTCTTCAGTGACCAGAGCTGCTGTGAGTGGAGAGTCCAGCCAAGGCCTGGGAGGTCACCTGCCAGCCACACCCAGGAGAGCAGCCAGTGCCCAGAATGGCTGGGAGGGTGTGCACTGTCCAGCTCTTCCTGGGCCCTGCCCAGCTCTCAGCCAGGGCGGGGCACCCACTGTGCTGCTACTGTGCAGGGTGGGGCTCTCTGCCCTCCACCCACCTGTCTCCCCAGGTGTACCTGCCTCCTCTGCTGTGCCCGGATGGACCCCTGGCCACCATGCAGGGAGGAGCAGAGGGCCCACCCACAGCCTCCTGTGGGAGCCGGTAGGGCAGAAGCCGACTGTCCACTGGGTCCTGCTGACAGCAGGGGGTGTGCAGTGCCTGCCGTCTCCAACTGCCATCACCGATGCATCCCTGGGGACACCAGGTGGGACGCAGTTCCTCTCTCACCGTCCCTGCAGGGGAGTCAGCACACCTGGCTCCCATGCAGGGGCAGGCTGTGGCGGGGAGCGCCCTGTGCCGTCCCATAGAAGCTGCAATGGGTACGTGTGTGTCTGTGTGTCTTTATGTGTTTCTGTGCATAGTGTGTGTGTGCATCTATGTGTGCGTGTCTGTGTGTCTTTATGTCTGTGTGTATCTGTGTGTGTCTGTGTGTGTGCATGTGTCTGTGGAGAGAGCCGTGGCTCTGGGCTGCTCCTGAGGTGTCCTGGCTGTGGCCACTGCCGTCCATGGGTCCCAGCTTCTCTTCTGAGTGGGGGCTGGGAGCAGCTCGGGGCAGAGGACTTGCCTGGGAGGTGCCACCCTCAGGACCACAAATAAGTAAGTGACCGGAAGGGAGAGAACTGCAGCCTCCCGTGGAGCAGGGGACACCTCCTCACCCCCAGGGAGGCCTGCATGTCCGATCCCAGGCCAGACGAGGACAGGGGAGCAAGCAAAACCCGGAAGGAGACCCTCGATGGGCAGGAAGCCACGGTCCAGCCCACACACCCCGCACCCCTGGGAGTGTGTGCACCCCAATACCGCGGGCTGACCAGGGGGCAAAGGCGTCCGGGGCTGAAACGTCAGTCAGCTGATTGCATGAGGTCACCCGTTTAATGAGGGAAATCGGTTGATTACGTCTCCTGAAGGAGAAGAGCACCCAAAATGACTGTGTGAGACTCCCAGTGAGAGAGCCACACACACTGTCACACTCACACTCACACACGCTCACACTCACACACACACTACTCTCACACTCACACTCACTTTCATACTCTCACACACAGTCACACTCACATTCACACACACACACTCTCACAACACACACTCACTGTCACACTCACACACACACTCACACACACTGTCACACTCACACTCACACACGCACACTACTCTCACACTCACACTCACTTTCATACTTTCACACACACTCACTCTCTCTCTGACACACACACACATACACAGGTCAGAGAATCTGTCCCTAAAGCTGTTCCACCAGGACACTGGCCTCCTAAAGCAGTGGATGGGAAGCAATGGCCTCATCCACCCCAGCATGGTCTGTGGTCTTCTGTCCCTGTGGGCTGTCTGCGCTGGGGGCTGGGGACTTCCCAGGAAGTGGTGTATTCACCTGATTGTCACCTGTGTGAGGGCATGTGCAGGTCCTCCCACGGGTCTTCTCACGTTGGTGCGGTCTACAGTGTTGGCCCGTGTCGGCCCGTGTCCGTCCTGGTCTCCCCTGGTCTTCTTTCTTTTTTCTGTTTTGTATACATTTTTCCTATTTTTGTGGTTTCAGCTTTATTAATTTCTGCTCATCTATTATTTCTCTCCTTTTCCTCACTCTGGATTTGAAGGCGGAAGTTAGAGATTGGCTCACATCTTTATTCTCTTCGAGGTAAGATGTTAAGGCTGTTAATTTTACTCTAAGAACAGCTTTAGCTGCTTCCCACAAATTGTCATAGGCTACATTCTAATTTCTCAGTATTTCTCAATCTCTCTTGAGTCTTTCTTTGTGACCCTTGATCTATCCAATGGTATATGGTTTACTTTTCAATCCTTTGGTGAATTTCTTCTTGATCTTCTATTATTTTTTTCTGATCTAACTCCATCATGTACATACGTGGTGAGATTTCGGCCCTTTGACCTCTGACGGAGGCTATGGCTTCTTTGGCACCACGTGCCCTTGGAAAGTGCGTGATCCCAGTTCTGGTGGTGGTGTTGCTCTCAAGGCAACGGACCCCATGGCTGATGTGTTTTCCATCCCCAAGAAACCTGCTCTCCGTCTACCTCTTCTGTCCACTCCTGGGAGGGGTATTAAAGCCTCTGTCCAAAGTGCACACGGGCTTGTTTCTCATTCCGACTGTGGGGGTCTTTGCCTCAGCTTCTCTAAGTGTGTTGCTGGGTGCATTCACGTCTACGATGCTGGGTCTTCCTGGTGAGTCGGAATTCCATTGTCATGTTCCTTGTCTCTGCTGTGGTCTGATTTATCTGATGTTAGATCAACACACAGTGCGGAGATGAAGCCTCCCCTCTCACTACTCCAAGTCGTAGGCGTCTTATCATCGCATCTACATCCATTGAAAGCCCACCAGGCAATGGGATAATTTTGCTTTCATTTGTCAAGAATAGTTTAGAGAATTCAATGGGACAGTAGTCTATTGCATTTTTTTGATTATTTACTGTTCCCAGTGATCCTTTCTCCTTCCAGATTTTCTCCATGATTCCTGCAGGCATTATTTCCCTTCTGTCAGAATTACTTCCTTTATGAACAGTTTCAGAGCGAACCTGAGAGTGGATTCTCAGCTTTCCTTCATTTGAGCAGAGCAAAACTTCACCTTATTCTTGAAGGGATTTTCACTGTATTTAAATTTTGTGTTGATCGTTTCTTCTTTCATCAGTTTTAAAATGTCATTTCACTTCTCTCTGGCTTCCGCAGGGTACGATGAGAAGTCTGCACTTAATAAAATTGTGTCGCTACAAGTAACACAGGCAATTTTTCTTGATGCCATCAAGTCTCTTTCTTGTCTCTACACCTCAGCAGTTTTATTTTGATGTGTTAGGTTGCATATTTCATTTTTTAAAAATCTTCTTCCTCTATGTTGTTCATGTTGGATAATTTGTATTATTTTTCTGTCAATCCTAGTCTGCCATTAAGCCTATTTAGTCACTATTTAACTTTGATTGTTTTATTTTTAAGTTACAAAGTTAGTTTTACCTGGTTCTGTTTTATAGCTTCCAGTTCTTTCCAGAGGTTCCCCCCTCCCCGTTTGTTTTAGAATGTTTGCCTTTCCTTGTTGGAGCATATTTACAGGAGCTGCTCCTCCATCTTTGTTAGAGGTTCATCTGCTTCATGCAGTCTTGCCCTTGTTATTCCTCTGCAGATTGGGATTCCTTGGATCTTTGCATATTTGGATTCTATCCTGGATGTTTTCCATATTTCTTTGTGATATGGGGGGGGGGGGTGGGTCTTGCTGAAATCCTACAAAGTGTTGATGTCTTTGTTTCAGTAAGCAGTAAGCCAGCGGACTTCAGGCCTACATTTCCAACAAGACTTGGTTGTGGCTGGCGAATCAGGACATGTGTTAAACCTCGCAGAGCCATTTGATCCATCATGCATGCTGCACCTAGGGGCAAGTCTGTGTCTGGAAGTTGGGCAGACTATTGTGTAGATAAGTTCTCAATGTCACAGAGACTGTCTGGGATGAGGTGCACTTGCACACATCCCAGGCATGAGTCCGGGGCTCCGGTGCAGCCTCCCTCTCCACAAGCACCTTGGAGCTTGTCCGTTCCCTCTGGCTCCCTGGACAGCTGCCCCTCTGCACACACTTTGCAACTGCAGCCGTGTATGGAGCCAAGCTGGAGGAGGGCGTAGGCAGAAGCAGAGTGAAGGGGCTTCCCCACACTGGTGAGACCCCAGACCCTCGTGTGGGGGTCTCCCTCCTGTGGCTGTGGCTGCTCTGGGCTCCCTCTGAGGCTGCTGAACTATTGTCAGGGATTGTTCAGGGGATGGAATATGGAAGATCAGAGAAAAAGGAAAAGTAAAGTGGGCCATTCTGCACTCCCTCTGAGCCGCCATAGGCACCTTGTCTGTTAGCCAAAGCTGGAGGGTTCTGGAGCCTTCCGTGCCTGCCTCAGGTGGCCACTTCTGGGTTCCACACTGCACCAAATTCAGGCTGAGGAGTCCAGAGGACACCTCAGTGACAGTAGGTGGTTCTCTGGATTCTGACCACCCCTCCCTGATCTGTCCACTTCTACAGGTGTCCTACCCAGGACATTTAATTCCTTCCATGGGACACAGAGTGTGCTCACTCTGATCCGTCTGAAACTAGGACTGCCACGCTTGGCTTCTATTTGTCCTGTTGCTCTGTGGAGCTGTGGAGTGGTACACACACACACACACACCCACACACACAAATGTACACATGCACACATGTGCACTACCATCAAAGCTGCAGCTTCAGTCAAGCCTGTCAGAGAGACTAACATCTGTGAGGAGCATTGCGAGGAACCAAGACTCGCTCACTCCCTGGGGTGGCTCATGGGACCTCCACAAACGGCATCCTCGTACTGCCAGAGTTAGACTGCAGCCCCGTGTGCCTGACCTCACGTCTCCAGCTGAAGCCAGGTGGGAACACACCCAGCGGAGGGGGGTGCACTAGCGAGCTCTCCCGCTGCACCCTAGATCAGAGCTAGCCAGGACTCACCTCCTCTCACCGACTCACCTCGCCAAAGCCTGAGAGCAAGAGGGGAGTGTCAGATGCCTGCAGGCCTGATTTTGAAGTGCCACCTTTCTGAGGGTCAGGGGACCCGGGGCCAGGAGGTGCCCCCACTCTCAGGGCTTAAAGGAGTGGGACGGTCAGTGCTGCTCATGTCCAACCCCCAGGGGCTCAGAGCCTGCATCCCTGCCCAGGCTCGGCTCCAGCCTCAGTGCAGCATCGTTCAGGAGCTGCTGGGTGAAGCTGGGCATTTAAGAATCAGTTCCCAGCATGCTGAGGTTCCGATGCTAGCGTCTCCTCCCAGGTCAGTGCCCACCACACTCCACAGGTGTTTTCCCACACAGGTGTGATGTGGCTCAACACCTGCACCCGGTCCAGGAGGGCAGTGTTCACAAAGGGAGGGACCCACGCTCTAATTTGTTGTGGTTTCTAAAAAGCCGAGGGAAGGTGAATGGGGCCTGAGGATTGGCTTCATTGGCTCATTAGTCAAGCGTTCCCTGGACACAGGTGTCCCCAGCACACAGGACTTTCACTGGTCCTGACATCCACATTGACCCTCTCTCCTCCACACTGAGCAGCACCCTTCATCTCTCCATCTCACGCTTTGCCCGGAGCCCTCTGCCTGGTCGCGTGTGGCCACAGCTCACCCCTAGAGCCGTCTGCATCTCCCACGAGTGCTCTCCTTGGAGAGATCAGGCTCCTGCAGGGCTTCACCACGGCGCCAAGAAATGTCCTGTCTGCCTGGAACTTCCACAGGGGGCCTCGGACTCTCCCCACCTCACCTCAGGAACCCATGGTGGTGCCTGCCCTGTGGCTGGGTGTCACCACCTAGGGACGGGCTCGTCCAGTTTAGAGGACACACTTGTGCTGGAGATTTAGATGCTTATTCTTTGGACTCTGCATGCCTTTCCTTAACTGTCACATTAATCTCCTGCTCATTTGTGGATGGCGTTCCAGATTGACATATCTGTTGTATATTTCAAGAATTTACTGGGGGAGGAAAAAGTCAAATAGATTCTCCATTTCTTTTATGACCAACTTCCAAAGTCATAGTCATCACGGTGAAGGGCCAATGAAATAAAAAAACAGAAAAACTAAGCATGAAAACCTGTTGACAACAGTTGTAAGATGAGATGGAGGCAAATCCTCCAGGACTATCAGCCCACTGGGAAGACCTGGTGATCAGAGTAGGCTGCTCTGGTAGCAGCAGAGCTCTGGGTACCAGTGGCTTGGGAGATAAAGAGATCTGCTAAGTCACAGTCTTGAACTCACGTGGCTTCCACAGGGAGCGCCTCAGGGCTCCTGGGTGATGGCCACTCCACCATGTTTAGTGCAAGAATCACCTGTAGCCAGGTAGGGAAAGTGGTGGTGTGTTGACTTGGGAGGGCTCTCTGGCCAGAACTGTCCCTCTGACCGCAACTCACTCAGGTGGCCACTCTAATTTCAGAGGCATCTGGACATGCAGTGCCACTGTGTGCCCAGGAGGAGGAACAAATGGAGTTTGGTGGACGTCACTGCCCTAGTTTGACTTTGTGGTCACCAGAAATCACTTATCCCTCTTATTATGTACAGACTCTCCCCCTCCTGCCTGGGACGACAAACCAGGTCCTCTGAAGTGACTGCGCCAGCTCACAGCCCAGGTGTCCTAGCGTAGGATCAGCCCTCTCCTCCAGGTCAAAAATACAGCTCCTCCTGGTTCAGGATCTGGAAAGCAAGAAGACACGTACCAGCCTCTCCCTTGCTGTGGCTACATGTGCCCAGCATAACACAAAGGCTGGGTTAGGGAATCCTTACACAGTGGGCCCCGTCCACGGCAATGACCGAGCTCCTTCCCAACTCCTCCCACGCTGGGAAGTGGCCCCAGGGTGCTCCCTGGGAGGAGAGGCCCCGTGTCCACTGAGCTCCATGGCTCTGCTCACCTTCTGCTCACCACCCCAACCCATGACCACATCTACCCTGGGCACAGGAAGCACTGCCCCCTCGGGGTCACTCAGTTTTCCTGTCCGTTTCCCACGGGTACAGGGCCAGGTGTCCCATGGATTCTTCGCTGATGTATCAAGAAATGCCCTTTGTGGCCATGAGCGAGGCTTGTTTAGAAATAGAACTTGCTAGACTTAGCGGGAGCAAAGCAGACCATTTCCATGAGCCAGTGACCATATTGAACGTGTTTTCCTTGGACGTCACTTATAAATCTCCATTAGCCGTTACTTTCTGTGCCCCCATTCCTCTCCCTCTGTCATGTAATGGCAGCTTCTCGAGGTGAAGGGTGCAGGGGTGAGAGAGTTTGGTAAATAGACAGCATCCTTAATCTCTTCTTTGCTGCCTGGTTAAATTCCGTTGTCTAATCGAGAAGTCTTAATGGGATCTGAAGCTCAATGCCTTTTCAGTCTTGTTTCCTGCTGCTTGGCCCCCCATGAGCACTTCCCCAACCCAAATTTCTGGACTCTCTCTATTCTGTTTAATTTTCATTTGCTGACTATTAATTATTGCCTGTGCTCGTCTCTTTCCTGTAAATCCTTGCCATAAGTGACAGGAGCGGTCACTGCCTCCCAGCCTTGGCCCGTCCCCAGCCAGGCAGAGCTCTCTTGGGCCTCGCCCAACCTGAGTGCTCCTCCTGGGTCTTTGCTCTCTAGCATGAGCCCCTTTCCTGCACTCACTAACGAATGCCATGCCCTGGGCACAGACTTGAGATTTCTGATGCTGCCCCCCATCTCAACACATGTGACAATTGGGGCATTCTGGGAAGAGAGAAGAAGTGGACCCACAATTTTTAATTACTTGCAAAAGCAAGACAGCGATTTCTTTCTCAGCCAGCACTTACCTACTTGTGGTCATAGTGCCAAGTCACCTCTAACCCAGCTCTGGCCCAGAGTGTCCTCCCAATGCAGGCAGGAGGCCATGGCCCTCTTCTTTCACCCTCTGGCTTCCCAGGGTGCTCTGTGCTTGATAAGGGAGGAGAAGACCAAGAAGGAGCATGTTGGGCATTTCATGGGTCAGGGGAAGCACCATGTGTTCAGTGGGACGTGGTCAGGGGTCACACTGGGACGTGGGGTCAGGTTAAGTGCTCAGGAAAAAGCAGAACTGGACCTTCTTGAACAACTGTCAGCTGTGCCACAAGCAGGTCCCTGCAAACATTATACCAAAGCTGTGCTACGTGGGTGTGTGTGCACTGGGATGGGAGCCCCAGGTACAGGGCCGGGGCATTCACAGGCAGAAGGTGAAATCAGTGCTTCTACAGGAGGGGTGAGGAGGAGGCTGTGGGCACCAAAGGATTCCAGGCAGACAGAGCATGAGTGTAGAGGTAGAGGTCGCGAGAACATGGAAAGGAGCAGAGGTCTGAGTGAGTTGGAACTTCTGAGGCCACAGCTATGTAGATGGAGAGAATGAACAGAGAGGGATGGCCCTGGGGAGAGGCAATTGGTCCTTGGGAGCATGGGGATGAAAAGATGGTGATGAGGTTGACGCTGGGGAAGAAGGTGGTTGGTTGGTCCTGGGGAAGACAGTAGGGAATGGATACAGGAGGAGGGCAAGGGATGGGTCCTGGAGAAGATGGTAAAGAGAGATCTGGGGAAGATGGGATGGGTCTTGGGGAAGATGGTGGCTGGGTGGTCCTGGGGAAGACGGTGCTGGGTGGTCCTGGTAAGATGGTGATTGGGTGGTCCTGGGAAGATGGTGATTGGGTGGTCCTGGGAAGATGGTGATTGGGTGGTCCTGGGAAGATGGTGGCTGGGTGGTCCTGGGAAGATGGTGAGTGGGTGGTCCTGGGGAAAACGGTGCTGGGTGGTCCTGGGAAGATGGTGATTGGGTGGTCCTGGGAAGATGGTGGCTGGGTGGTCCTGGGAAGATGGTGATTGGGTGGTCCTGGGGAAGACGGTGCTGGGTGGTCCTGGGAAGATGGTGATTGGGTGGTCCTGGGAAGATGGTGATTGGGTGGTCCTGGGAAGATGGTGGCTGGGTGGTCCTGGGAAGATGGTGATTGGGTGGTCCTGGGAAGATGGTGGCTGGGTGATCCTGGGAAGATGGTGGCTGGGTGGTCCTGGGAAGATGGTGATTGGGTGGTCCTGGGAAGACGGTGGCTGGGTGGTCCTGGGGAAGACGGTGGCTGGGTGGTCCTGGGAAGACGGTGGCTGGGTGGTCCTGGGGAAGACGGTGGCTGGGTGGTCCTGGGAAGACGGTGGCTGGGTGGTCCTGGGAAGACGGTGGCTGGGTGGTCCTGGGAAGACGGTGGCTGGGTGGTCCTGGGGAAGACGGTGGCTGGGTGGTCCTGGGGAAGATGGTGGCTGGGTGGTCCTGGGAAGATGGTGGCTGGGTGGTCCTGGGAAGATGGTGGCTGGGTGGTCCTGGGGAAGATGGTGATTGGGTGGTCCTGGGAAGATGGTGGCTGGGTGGTCCTGGGGAAGATGGTGATTGGGTGGTCCTGGGGAAGATGGTGATTGGGTGGTCCTGGGGAAGATGGTGGCTGGGTGGTCCTGGGGAAGATGGTGGCTGGGTGGTCCTGGGGAAGATGGTGGCTGGGTGGTCCTGGGGAAGATGGTGGCTGGGTGGTCCTGGGAAGATGGTGATTGGGTGGTCCTGGGAAGATGGTGATTGGATGGTCCTGGGGAAGATGGTGATTGGGTGGTCCTGGGAAGATGGTGATTGGGTGGTCCTGGGGAAGATGGTGGCTGGGTGGTCCTGGGGAAGATGGTGGCTGGGTGGTCCTGGGAAGATGGTGATTGGGTGGTCCTGGGAAGATGGTGGCTGGGTGGTCCTGGGAAGATGGTGGCTGGGTGGTCCTGGGAAGATGGTGATTGGGTGGTCCTGGGAAGATGGTGGCTGGGTGGTCCTGGGGAAGACGGTGGCTGGGTGGTCCTGGGAAGATGGTGATTGGGTGGTCCTGGGAAGATGGTGGCTGGGTGGTCCTGGGAAGATGGTGATTGGGTGGTCCTGGGGAAGATGGTGATTGGGTGGTCCTGGGAAGATGGTGATTGGGTGGTCCTGGGAAGATGGTGGCTGGGTGGTCCTGGGAAGATGGTGGCTGGGTGGTCCTGGGAAGATGGTGGCTGGGTGGTCCTGGGAAGATGGTGGCTGGGTGGTCCTGGGGAAGACGGTGGCTGGGTGGTCCTGGGGAAGACGGTGATTGGGTGGTCCTGGGAAGATGGTGATTGGGTGGTCCTGGGAAGATGGTGATTGGGTGGTCCTTGGAAGATGGTGATTGGGTGGTCCTGGGAAGATGGTGATTGGGTGGTCCTGGGAAGATGGTGGCTGGGTGGTCCTGGGGAAGATGGTGGCTGGGTGGTCCTGGGGAAGATGGTGGTGAGGTGGTCCTGGGAAGATGGTGGCTGGGTGGTCCTGGGAAGATGGTGGTGAGGTGGTCCTGGGAAGATGGTGGCTGGGTGGTTCTGGGAAGATGGTGATTGGGTGGTCCTGGGAAGATGGTGATTGGGTGGTCCTGGGAAGATGGTGGCTGGGTGGTCCTTGGGAAGATGGTGGCTGGGTGGTCCTGGGAAGATGGTGATTGGGTGGTCCTGGGAAGATGGTGATTGGGTGGTCCTGGGGAAGATGGTGATTGGGTGGTCCTGGGGAAGATGGTGATTGGGTGGTCCTGGGGAAGATGGTGATTGGGTGGTCCTGGGGAAGATGGTGGTGAGGTAGTCCTGGGAAGATGGTGATTGGGTGGTCCTGGGAAGATGGTGATTGGGTGGTCCTGGGAAGATGGTGCTTGGGTGGTCCTGGGAAGATGGTGATTGGGTGGTCCTGGGGAAGATGGTGATTGGGTGGTCCTGGGGAAGATGGTGGCTGGGTGGTCCTGGGAAGATGGTGGCTGGGTGGTCCTGGGAAGATGGTGGTGAGGTGGTCCTGGGAAGATGGTGGCTGGGTGGTCCTGGGAAGATGGTGATTGGGTGGTCCTGGGAAGATGGTGGCTGGGTGGTCCTGGGAAGATGGTGGCTGGGTGGTCCTGGGAAGATGGTGGCTGGGTGGTCCTGGGAAGATGGTGGTGAGGTGGTCCTGGGAAGATGGTGGCTGGGTGGTCCTGGGAAGATGGTGATTGGGTGGTCCTGGGAAGATGGTGGCTGGGTGGTCCTGGGAAGATGGTGGCTGGGTGGTCCTGGGGAAGATGGTGATTGGGTGGTCCTGGGAAGATGGTGGCTGGGTGGTCCTGGGAAGATGGTGGCTGGGTGGTCCTGGGAAAATGGTGATTGGGTGGTCCTGGGGAAGATGGTGATTGGGTGGTCCTGGGAAGATGGTGATTGGGTGGTCCCGGGGAAGATGGTGATTGGGTGGTCCTGGGAAGATGATAGGGAATGGATACAGGAGGAGGGCAAGGGATGGTTCCTGGAGAAGATGGTAAAGAGAGATCTGGGGAAGCTGGGATGGGTCTTGGAAAGGTGGTGAGGTAAACCCTTGAGGAAGATGGTGGTACAATAGTCCCAGGGAACAAGGGGTGAGATGGTCTTGGGGTAGAAGGTTTGGGGGTTGCCCTGGGGAATATGATAGGGAGAATGGACTTGTGAAAGATTGTTGGGTGGTTCTGGGGAAGATGATGATAGAGACAAGCCTGGAGAAGATGGTTGGGTGGTGCTGGGGAAGATGGTGGCTGGGTGGTCCTGGGGAAGATGGCTGGGTAGTGCTGGGGAAGATGGCTGGGTGGTCCTGGGGAAGATGGTGGTGAGGTGGTCCTGGGGAAGATGGCTGGGTGGTCCTGGGGAAGATGGTGGTGAGGTAGTGCTAGGAGGATGGTAATGGGGTTGATACTGGGGAAGATGGTGGTTGGGTTGGTCTTGGGGACAATGTGGGGATGGGCCTGGGAAACTAAATAGCTAAATAGATTCTCTTGGGACAGTGCTCAGTCATGTCCTCCACCTGAAAAACACATGGACACAGTTCCGCTGCACTCGTCTCCAGGACCTGGTCACTCCTGAGGCTGGGCAGCTAGACCAGGGAGGAGGACCCGTGAGAGTCTGGGCTGAGCCTCTTCCTGGGCCAAGCTGTTCCCTGAAGAAGACGGTGCACGGCCCTGCTGAAGGCTCATGCTTGTGTGGTGGATGTTCTCTGGTCTCTGCTCTCTCTGAATGATTGGATCCTGCCCGTGAAGGGGGACATAGATGCTCCTGGCTTAGGGTGGGGTCACATCCCCAAAAACGCATTGTACATGGGAGACGTTGTGAGTCGGGAACCCCCTGAATACCCCTGACCTGCTGAGCACCCTTGCAGGTCAACACAGTTCACTGTGGAACATTGCACTTCCCTTGTGGTCCCCCGGCTGCCTGGGAGCTGAGGTCACTGCTACAGCCCAGTCCCATGTGCATTTCACTAATCTAGACTCAGAGTAATGTCCCCTAAATGTGTGCTGCTCTCAAACACAGTGAAGTGAATCAGTGGTAAGTCAGGGACCATCTGCGCTGTCAGCGAAGACATCCTCAGTGAACAGGGATGAGTAAAGATGGACTTCTAAATGCACGATTTTGAAAAACAAAAGCAGGATTTACTAAACTGAGCCTCTAGCTGTCAGTGGAACACAGATGGTAGAACAGGCACTTGATACACATAAGGTGCCTGTGCTTCCTGCCCGAGCCCACAGCTCCCTTTGAGCCACCTGCCTTTCTGGGCTGGGGCTGACCTCAGGTGCCCACCCAGGCTGGCCGTTGGCCCCTCCGGGGCCACCTCAGGGTCAGGGGTTAGACCATTAGCACTCACCAGAGTGGGTCCAGAGTGCTCTTCAAGTGTCCTGTTGCCACCAACTGTGAGATCCTGGGAGGAAAGGAAGCCAGCCCAGGACAAGGTCTCCCATCCCACCGTCGTCCCCAGACCTGCCTCCCAGGGTGCCCTGCAGAGGTGGCATGACCCCCAAACCCAACAGAAACCCCTGTCTCAGAGGCACCCGGGGGAGCCTCATCTACCTAAACAGACGGGAGAAAACGATTTAAAAGAAACATTAGGAGACACACAGGAAAACAAGCCCTTCCAGAAATAAGAGCTGTGTCACAGGCAGCAGGCTGGGCAGGAGCTGGCTGGTCTCAGGGGGTCAAGCACCGTGGACAAAGACAGGAAATGCCACATGGGGTGGGCGTGTTCAAGAACTACACAGAAACAGGCAGCTGCAGCTGCGTAACAAAAAGTAGCACTGGAATCTGCAAACCAAGACAGGAGGGAGGGGTGGGGACAGCCTCAGGGCTCCTGGGAGGACAGGAAGAGGCCATGTCCAGGGAGGGGCAGGCCAGAAATCTCCCAGCCACAGTCAGGAAAACAGCCAAGACAGCAGCACAACGCGGACGGCAGGGTTCGGGTGAGAGGCCCGTTCCCACCAGCGCTGCCTGGGAAAGAGAAAATCCTCTCTCCCAGAGAAACGAATCTACATAAATACAAACGGAGAACCCAGCGCCAGAAGACAGGGAATGAGCACTGAGGCTATTAAATGCTAAATTTAAGTAACCGGGGAGGCTGCGGGCTGGTGGGACTCCAGGCAGAGGGAGAGCCATTGGTACAAAGGACACAGTGACAGCTGCAGGAAAGCGCGGCAGACCACGGTGGCACGGCTGTCCCCTGGTCGCAGCACAGTGGTTAGTCCTGGACGTGACGTTGGTCTCTGACACGAGCGTCAGGATGCAGGGAGGTAGCTCCCAACCAGGAGCATCATGGCTCCGCAAGGAGGGAACACGCTCTCAACCAAGGGACCCGGAACCACGGGGAACACCCAAGAACAAAGTTGAACCCCAAACCCACCCCACAAACACTAGCTGCAGATGGATCAGGATCTAAGTGGAGAACCCGGAGCACTAACGTTCTTGGAAGGTAACAGAATCGTCTTTGTGACCTTGACTCAGGCAGTGCCTTCTCATGTGTCCCTGACACCTGCGGAACAGCAAAAAAAGGAAAATCAGATAAAGTGGCCTCAATAAGAATTAAAACCTTGTGTTTCAACGATGCCATCTACAAAGTGAAAGGACCCAGAGAATGGGGGCAGATGACCTGCAAGTTGTCTCTGCAGTGAGAGGCTTGTGTTCCGGACGCGGCAAGAACCCCTACGGCTTCCTTATAAAAAGACGAATCCCGCTATTTAAACCGTAAAGGATGGAGCAGATGCTCTCTGAGGAAGAGGTGCAGGCAGCAGAGGGTGAACCAGGAGAGGGTGCCGGACGTCGGGGGGGCTCCAGAGAAACCCACCCAGGGCACAGCTGGAGAGCCGATGGCTCCGGATGGCTCAGGGTGGCCCGCACTGGGGAACGTGGAGAGAGGGAAGCTGGGGGTCTTGCAGGAGGGACGTCCTCAGTGGCTGTGAGGACGGTCTGTGTGCTCCGCAGTGAGAAGCAGAACCAGCACGCCGTCCCGCACTGCCCTCCAGGAAGGACGGCCTGTCTGCAGGGGCACGCTCAGGGCCCTGCGTCCACAGGACACAGTGGAAAACACCCACAAGGCCCCCGGCGGTGAGCGGATGAGTGAAGTGTGGCCTCTGCAGGGTGAAAGGCTATTGGCCGTAAAGGGGGGACATTGGCTCAAACCCATGCACCAGCTACCTGTGGACACAAGCCACAGCCGAACGCATCACGCACGGAAATCGTTGTCAGGAAGGCCCACGTGTTGGGAAGATCCCACCCCACGAGGTGTCCAGATGGAGGAGACCAGGCTGGGTGGGGAGGGCAGAGCTCCCAGCTCTGGTCACTTCAGAACTGACGTTCTCAAGGACGGTGGCCCTGCTCTGGGTTGTGTGTTTCAGAGGAGTGGTTTGCGCTGTGGCGGTTCTACCTCTTGGAGTCATCACAGAGCTCACAGTAGGTCAGCAAGAGCAAGGTTGTTTCTGCACAGTCTTAAACCAAGGCCTCCCAGGAGAAAACCCGCCTGAAACTCCCGGGATTTGCCAGCACGGCCGCCCTCCACCCATGGCGTCTGACACACGGCGCCCGTCCCCTCCGGCCTGGCCTTGCTGACGTCCGCTGCTCACATGGGTTACTTTCTTCCCAGGAGTGAGAAGCACTCGTTACTGACCCACCACAGGGAGGAACTGAGACAGTGGGTCGAGCTGCTGGCCC
Organism: Callospermophilus lateralis; assembly: GCF_048772815.1. Classification (NCBI taxonomy): domain Eukaryota; kingdom Metazoa; phylum Chordata; class Mammalia; order Rodentia; family Sciuridae; genus Callospermophilus; species Callospermophilus lateralis. The sequence continues at coordinate 165,240,516 of NC_135308.1, forward strand.
AGGGCCACGTGGCTGCTGGGTGAGCCCTCAGCACATGGTGCCCCCCGCTGCGCCCTTCCTGCCCGTTTCTGCACCTCTTGCCTCATCGAGTCACGTGCAGCTCTCATACTGAAACCAGATGGCCACCGCCCACTCTGTCCCAAGAGCCCGGGGTGGGGGGGGACCTGGCTCATGCACGTTCCTATCAGTCGGCCAAGGTGCCTCCAATCTGTGCAGCCAAGAGTCAGGGGAACGTCCAAATGGTGACTGTGTTTCCTCCTGGGGTCTGAGAACTGCAGAGCCCTTACCTTTCCGTCAGCTCTGAGTCACGTGACTCTCGTAATAGTCCTGTGTCATTTTGACAAGTGGCAATATTATTGTTCTTTTAAAATGGAGTGACAAATGGAAAGATAGCCACATAAATAGATAAGTGGGTGACGGATGTTTCATAATGGTCGACAGAGATGAGAGACATAGAGATAGACACGGATAGGTATCGACCCAGGTGCAGTAGAGGCTGAGATAGGTGGAGGTGATACAGGAAGTGAGACAGAGATGGTGCAGGTGAGAGAGAAGCATGGCAGGTAGAGAGACAGCAGAACTGATAGGCTGGTGGATGGAAGTGACGGATGAGGGCCAATAAAGACAGATGGCAGAAAGAAGTGACCGGGATGATAGAGAGACAGTTATGATTGTAGAAATAGGTGATAGAGGAATGATAGATGGACAAGACAGAATGATAGAGGTGATAGAGGGATAGGTAATAAAAGTACAGAGGGATGATGGAAGTGGCAGGTAGTTGATGACAGATGAATGATACACAGGTGGAGGACAGAGGTGATGGACGATATAGACAGATAAAGACACATGATAGAGAGGGAAGATAGATATGGGTAGGTCATAAACTGACAGATAAGGGGTAGAGATGATGATCAATCGATAGATTGATTGATCGATCAGACAGGAGTGTAGCCAGCCAGGTTGGAGGCTGGCCTCCGTTGCAGTCCCAGACCTCCTGCCCAGGGCCTGGCCTGAGAGCCAGATGCTGAAGAGGTGTCTGGGGTGCTCCCGTCCAGCAGGCCTCCTGGAGGTCTCTTGGCAGCCACTGGTGCAGTGGACCAAGCTGGGGACAGGAAGCCAGGGCCTGGGAGTCAGTTTCAAGTCCTCTGCTACCTGCCCTGACCAGGATTCTTCCCATGGTGGGCTGCGGCTTCCTGGCCATGGGGAGCCCGGTGCACGAGGAGCGGGCGGCTGTCCACACAGTGTCTCTCCTGCCTCAGCCAGGAGGGAGGGTGGGAGCCGGCAGGACCGCAGGCCGCACATTGTCCACCTGCCAGCACAGGGTTGGGTTCTTCTTGCTTGGGTTCCACTGCCCTCAGAGCCCCGCCCCATGGCTCCTCTTCCCATGTGACTTTGTGGGCGCCCTCTGTCCCCGCTGTCTCTCCTGACATGGGTCCGGAGGCCCCTCTTGCAGTTGTGCAGATTCAGTTTCATTTGCTCCCTAGGAGCTCGCGCCCTCCCTGCAGCCTCCCCGCGGGTCCTTCCACTTGTCCTCTCATCCATCCCTTATCCGTTTTTCCGTCCCTCCGAGGTGCCTCGTGGCCCTGCTGTGACTGACGCTGGCACAGGGAGCACCCACTCCCACCACTGTGGGAGCCCAGGATGCTGGAGCTGGGGGGCATCAGAGCAGCTGCAGCTCAGGCCACAGGCCCTTGGTCCACACCTCATTATGCAACAAGTGCACATGGCCACCAGGGATGCAGTGATGTCCCAGGAGTCTCATGAGAGGGAGGGCTGGAGTCGCAGGCCCCTGGGGATCATGCACAGTGCAATAACCCGTCAGCAGTAAGGGCAGGCGGACCTGGAGGCTGGCAAGGGAGGCCAGGCCACCTCTCAGGGCCCTGGTATTGCACCAAGGCGCTTCAACATGCCCAGGGTGAGATCCTGCCCAGAGGACCCAGGAAATCAGACCTCCGGCCTTCTAGGGGGGACACCAGGGCAGAGAGAGCAGGGGGGCGCGGAACTCCTAGTGACAAAGGCCCTGGGACTGGAGAGCAGGGAGGCCAGAGCCAGGCCAACAGGAGGCAGGGCGTGCAGGAGGGCGGGACTGAGCCGCGGGAGGAGAGCGTCCCTCAGGGTTGTCGGCACTCCCGCTTCAGGGACCGGATGGTCACTGCCGAGTGGGACCAGGACGACGGGGCGAGGACAGCCTCAGAGGCAGGGTGAGGTGGAGCAGCACAAGAGAGGAACCTTCCATGTCGACAGGACAAATGCCAACAGGAGGGTCCCCGACAGGAGGGCCGAGGGGGAGGCCTGGCGTCAGCTAGAGGAGGGGCATCCGCAGAAGGGGCTGTGGAGGCCCAGGGCCTCTGGTGAAGGCCGCCGTGGATGGGCAGGGAAGGCAGCTGGAACTGAGGGGATCCCCGCTCGAGGTGCGGGGGAGGTGGCCGTCATCAGGTGCAGGGTGCACCCCGAGATCCCAGAGCCTTGGCAGGCCCAGGCAGGAGCACCCAAGCTCAGAGCCAGACTGGCAGCTTAGAGAGACCTGTCTCAAAAGTACAAAAGGGCTGCGTGTAGCTCAGGGGTAGAACACCATGGGTACAATCCCCAGCACCCCCCCAAAAAAAAAGAAAAAAAAAAGAGGAAAGAAAGAAAGACGGCCCGGGGGTGGTTTGTCCAAGTCAGGTTTAAGAGATACATTGCTGGACTTCAACTCTTCTCACAAACACCAAGCAAGCAGAGTCCAGCAAGAAACCTCAGGACCGCCATCCTCACCTCCTTTAAAATAAAAAGAACCCGCCGCGTGCCTGCGCAGCAGCCTCCCACCCTGCATCCTACCTGTCTGCAGGATGACGTTCCAGAAAGTGCATTTCCCTGGTAACTGGCGTCTGCGGACACCCGGGGGCGGGGGCAGGCCAGTGCGCGAGGCGGCCTGTGCTCCATCACCGCTGCCCGCCGTCCTGACTCCTCGCCACATTTCATCCCGCTGCTGACATGTTATGGCAGAAATAGCCCTAGTCCTGAGAAAGCACCATGTTCCGCCATAAAGGCAGATAAATAGGAGATTAAATTAAAAGTGGAGCACCCGGTTTGGTCTTTGTGGCTAATTTATGAGCCCAGTCCCCTGGACCTTCTTAACACGCGGGCGGTAACGGATGCCTCTGTCCCCAGAGGTGCCCATTCGAGTCCAACTCCCCCGCTCTGTCCTGGCGCTGCCCCTGCTGTGGACACCGACTGCAGCACAGCCCGGCAGGCACTGCACCGGGTAACTCGGCCTGCAGTGAGGACTTCCTCCCAGGTCCAAGTTCAGCCTCTTCTCAGATTAAGTGGCTGCAAGGAGGAGACACCAGTGACTTGGGAACTCCACCGCTATGGCTCTCCAGGGCCCCTCCATCACCAGCCATCGCAGGACTCCGCATGCTCCCTGAGGATGTGCCTGGGCCCCGCCCCCAAGGTCAAGGGCTCCGACTCCCACTAAAAGAAGCATCCAGCTCACAGTGGCCAGTCCTGACCCGTCCTTCCGTCCCAGACAGCAGGCCTCTGGGAGTGTTCTGGGAGCTGCTCCGCTTGCTTGGAGGCGCAGGTCAGCTTCCTGACCCCGAGGCTCCCGCAAATAAGGAGGATGTAACTGCTGCTCCCTGACCAGCAGTGTACCTGCCCCTCTCGCCCTCCTCAGGTGAGAGCGCCCCTCTGGGTCTTAGGATGCTCACACTTGCCAGGAGAGAAGGGCCAGCAGGGGAGGGGAGCCTCTAGTTTTAACCCCAGTCCACGTGTGACATGTACACAGGAGCGTGCGGAGCCACCCCTCCGGCTCCCGCTCACAGTCCACCGGGGACTCACCGTTGCCAGGGCCTTTCCAGGCAGTGCTCGCTGCCCTGACTCTGGCCCTGCGCCTCCTGACTCAGGCTTCGTAGAGCCTGTCACCTGACGTGCCCTGGGCCAGCCTGGCTTTGCCTGGTCACTTGTGGAGACGCGGGTTGGTTTCTTTGCTTGGCCACGGGCTGCTGCCTCCCCTGTCCTGTGGGGTTCCCATCGCGGTGTTCTGATCCACTGTCAGTGGGACTTTGAGAGGTTCACAGGCCCTTGTGTCCGTGCCAAGTGCTGCCTGGACGCGTGTGTGACTCATGGTGGCCTGGCCATGTGTCTCTGGGCAGGGATGCACCGTCCTTGGGAGCCGTCACTCAGCTCAAGTGGACACTGCTAAAAAGTATTCAACGCTATCCTGAGCTTGGCCAAGGCTCTGGGCTCCAGACTGTTCTGCGGCTGGCCTCCCCCAGCCACCGCCTCCCCATGGGCAAAAGACTCGGGGTGCAGATTCCCAAGATCCAGAGCTGAGTAGTGAGCGCCCCCTCCCCACTGTCCCCATCTGTGGGCATCAAGCAGTTAAGAGAGGTCATGTGCCCTAGTGGAGGGGTCATGTGCCCTAGTGGAGGCAAGAGAAGCCCAAGGTCAAGACGCGGAGGCCAAGCAAAGCGACTCGAGGGTGATCATGGAAGTCCTGGAGCCCAGTCCCCCAAGCCCCATGATCAGAGAGGATCCAGCACGTGGCAATCTGTCCTCAGTCTGTGGTCTGCTGGCCTTGGTGTGTCCTGCTCCACACTCTCATGTCTACCCACCCCGGGACCCAGCCCTGGGTGGCTGCCTGTCAGGCAGAGGCAGGGGAGCTGTGGGCAGTTCCCACAGACGTGTCCTCATGACCAGGGTCACAGCTACAAGGACCAAGGCCAAAGCCATTCACCTGGCTGAGCCCAGAGTGGGGGTCAGTCCCGCCCACTGCAGGAAGAAGTGGCAAACCCATGAGGAGGACATAGATACAGGGTGAGGACAGAACGGGGGTCCATTTGCCCACCTGCCAGGAGTCCCTAGCTATTTAGGGGTTGCTACAGCATCTAGTCTTGTCACCTGTGTCAAGGGGACCCCTCACTCTGGGGTACGCCCAGCTGGGGTGGAGGCCTGAGCCCAGAGGTCTGCTCCTGCCTAGCATCTGCAAGGCCAGGGTCCGCCCCCAGCACAACAAAGCACAAAGTAGTAACAGTCCCCCTGGGGAGAGAGATTAGCACTGGGCGGGACAGAGGAGGGGGCAGGAGGAGCCCTTGTCTGCAGAGGCCCCTCTGCCAGGCCAAAGGCAGCCTGGAATCACTCCCCTTCCCTCATTTGCATTTCTATGGTGTGTTTCATCCCCACACATCAAAGTTCTGGGCTCACCATCTCTCCTGTGGGGTTCAAATGGAAAATGTCATATCACAGTTCTCCTTCACATCTAATTAGGGGAGCTGAGTGAGAGGCTTGCCTGGCCTGAAAGCAAACAGGCCCCTCTCCTCCCGCCTGCTCCTGGGGGCAGGAGCGGGCTGCCTTCCGGCAGATTCAAAGGAGAGGAAGGCTCAGCATGCTGGTGATTGGCATCGGGTCCACACACCCCGACAGCTGGCAGGGCTTCGGGACAGCAGCGTGGGGCTGTTCACGCTGTGCCACTTGCTGAGACAGAAGAAGGGGCGGCCTGCGCCCCTGGACAGCCATCCCGGAGCCTCGTGGACATGTATGTGGCCTTCCGCCGACTCTGGGGCAGATCCCAGTCGAACACCCGGGGAAGGGAGAGAAAGGGGAGGTGGCACTTGTTGAGCCCTGCCCCTGTTCCAATTGGTGATTGTGTCCCGCAGGCCTGGCTTCATCAATCCCCTCACGAAGACGACTCCACCGAGACCTGAGAGTTGAGTCAAATGGCCAGGAGTGCTGAGCCTGCTCCCAGCCTGGGCTCCCACAGGTGCCTCCTTCTTATCTGGGGACAGTGGTGGCCCAATGGTAGAGCTGTTCTGAGGGCAACAACATCATCATCTCTTAGTCCACTGGGCCTGCTCCACTGTCCAGGGCCGTCCTGTGGAGAGCAGAGTGCGTTTCCCACGGTGAGGAAGCTCTGGGGCGGGAAGTCTCACTGGGGTGCCAGGACGGCTGGACGCTGGGAGAGCCCTCTTCCAGAACACAGAGTCTCCTTCTCCTTGACTCTCTGAAGTCCCTTTGATAAAGACGTTACTCCCACCAGAAGGAACCCACCTGTGACCCCTTCCAGCGCCCCTCTCCCAGCAGTCACGTGGGGTCAGGGCCCACATCTGACTTTTGGTGGAAGCAGCTCTCCGCCCGCCCCTCTGACCATCTACCCAGAGAGAGCGCTTGGGCCTCGAAGGAGCCCTCCTTGGGGATGAGGTCCTCGGTATCTGCTCTGCCCACCACATCCCCCAAAAGGCCCTGGAAGGTCTCTGGCCACTGACGCCGAGTGAATCCTGGACGTGTGGCTTTCACAGTGTGTGCCCCAAGGATGGGAGAGTCTGGGGGCTGGAGTCCAGAGGCTGGAGATCTGGGGGCCAGGACGGCAGCCTGTGAAAATGGCATTCTTGCCTCTCCTGCGCCAAGTCATCCTGCACCAGCCTTTGGTGACTCCTCTACCACCCACTGAAATGGGTGTGAGGGCATCAGAGAAGGGAAGGTCGGGGGCTCAGACACACCGAGGATAAGCAAGTGGCCACACTCCTGCTAGATCTGGGAGGGATCCCATCCACCACAGCAACTGGAGACAAGATTATGCTTAGGCAAATGACTCATGGCTTTTGCATGCCTTACCCTGGAAAGAGAGTGACCTCAACTGTATGGCCATGGAGGACAGTCCTCCCTCTCCTAGATCCCTTTCCTAGATCTGACTTGCGTTCTGATATAGGGAAGGCACCTTGGGACTGGCCCTTTCTCTTAGGCTGTGCTTTCTGAGGTGGGCAGGAGGGCAGATCCTGTTCCCATTTCCCTCAATCCTGACATTTCCTGAGAACACCATGGAGGGATAGGGATCCCAGTAAATCATCTGCAAGAGGCCTCCACAATGAGGCAGAAGTCTAAAAATAAAGACTACAGAAAGCAGAGCTGGACTGGAGGCTGCAGGTTTTCATGTATCCTAAGAGTTTGATCTAACAGAGAAAAAGACACTGGATAGTAAAAAACTCCATATTCACACATCCATCTTTCCACTTATTATTCATTCATCCATTCATCCACCCATCCTCCATCTATTCATCCATCTTCCATCTACCCATCATCCACCCATCATATACCCACCCACCCATCAATCCATCTGTCATCCATCCATCATCCATTCATCATACATTCATCATCCATCCAGCATCCATCCATAATCCACCCATCATCCACCCATCATCCACCTATCATTCACTTATCATCCATCCATCATCCACCCATCATCTATCCATCATCCACCCATCATCCACCCATCATCCACCCATCATCCATCCATCATCCACCCATCATCCACCCATCATCCATCCATCATCCATCCATCATCCACCCATCATCCATCCATCATCTATCCATCATCCACCCATCATCCATCCATCATCCATTCATCATCCACCCATTTATCCTTCCCTTCATCCATTCATTTTTAGCAGTTGGGTGACAACAGAGCAAACAACTGAATTTCCAATGTGGAGATAGAGGAAATAAAGAAATAAGTACAACATAAAGGATGTTAAATGAAACACACACACACACACACACACACACACACACACACACACACACCCTGCTAGAGAGTAAAAGAAATGAAATGGAGTTATAGAGTGCCAGGGATGGGGTCATGGTGGTTTTTAATAGAGGCAATAATGGCGTAGGTCAATGGAGGGGCTGAGGGACTGCACAGGATTTGAGGAGATAGCCAGTGGCTAATACTGGAAAGGAAAGAAAGCAAAGCTTAGGAAAGCAAGGAGGGCTTTGACTGCTCCTGAGCTCTGGGCTGGGTGGGGTCCTGTTCCTCAGTTAAAGAGATAGTGTCAGAGCAGGCTGGAAGTGGAAGGATGACTGGGATTTTGGATTTAAGGGTCCAGCACTAACTAGAGGTCACACTCCTGCTACAATGGTCACTGTGTGCTGTCCTAGTCATGGAACACACAACAAGCCCACAACACACTTGCTGTAAAAGGTCATTTTTAGGCATCTGTCATCCATTCATCCATCTATCCATCTATCCTTCTATCCACCCATGCATCCAACCACGAACCCATTCACCCATCCATACATACATCCAACCATCCTTCTATCCATCCATCCATACATACATACATCTGTCCAACAACCTATCCATCCATTCATATGTCCATCCATCCATCCATCCATTCATTTATCCATCCATCCATCCATCCATCCATCCATCCATCCATCCACCTATCCTTTTATCCACCCATGCATCCAACCACAAACCCATCCATACATACATCCAACTATCCTATCCATCCATCCATCCATCCATCCATACATACATACATACTACATACATATATCTATACAACAACCTGTCCATCCATACATACATGCATACATACATACATCTATCCAACAACCTATCCATCTACCCATCTATCCTTCTATCCATCCATCCATCCATCCATCCATCCATCTATCCTTCTATTCATCCATCCGTCTATCCTTCCTTCCATCCATCCATCCATCCATCCATTTATCCTTCTATCCATCCATTCATCCATTTATCCTTCTATCCACCCATCCATCCATCCATCTATTCATCCATCCATCCTATCCATCATTGTTCCACCTGGGAACAATGATGGATACCTAATAAACAAAGGAGGTGGGAATTTCTGCAAGGAGAATGGCAAAAAATTTACTTTTGAAAGTGATTCAGTGAAAAAAAATAAAGAAAAAAATAGGCAATGTTTTCATGGCAAATTGCCGCAGTCTGGCTGGGCACAAATCACGAGCCACTCAAGCAGGAGCAAACTTTATTTCCGAACTCCCGCGAACGCCACTGAACACCACGCACGCAGCCTTCTCCTGGGACACACCACACACCAACCGGAAATCCCTGCTCCAGAAATCCCTCCTCCGGCACTTCCCCAACCAACTGGAACTCCCCAGGAATCCCGAGAACTCCAAAGTAGCAGGCTGAGGCGGACAGCAGGGGTCTAATATACAAATTGAATACACAGCTTAACATAACCATTATCATCTCAATGGCTTGCTGGTGTCACCTCTCAACCACTCCATTCTGGCAAAAATGCCATGCATCATCCCGACTCTGCTGTGGCCCTCAACAGCAAATACTCATGAGAAAAGAACACAGAAAGAGGGGAAGAGAGTGGCAGGGGCCTGGGGTCTTCCAGGGTTCCCATCTGCTCTGGCCTTTTGCCCTCTGAGGTCCAGTGACGAGTTTGAGCAGGGGCAGTGCTGGCTTTGGCATTTTGAATCAAGAGTGGCAGGGGCCATTCACCACAGTTTGCTCCCCACAGGAGTGCTGCAGACCTGGAGGAGAGCGGAAAGGAGCCAGGCTTGGTGCACAGCCCTGTCTCTGGGAACCCTGAAAAGAAGTGAGAGCAGGAGATCCAGCCAGGTGTGAGGGAGACACGGGGGCCAATGCCCGGGGGTCGGGGGTCCAAGCTGCGGCTCACACCGTGCTCTGAGCAGGGGGAGGTGGGCTCCAACCTGGGATCTGCCAAGTTAAAATATGAGAAAAAACTAAGGAAAACTAAAAGGATTAAGATCATTACAAACAACATCCAAAATGGTAAGCAAAAAGGAGGAAAATAAAGACAAGTCGGTTAAACCAATGTGAGGAAAAAGAAAACAACAACAACATGGCCCACGAGAATGGAAAGGGGGACGTGAACATGCAAAGGGATGGGGCCTTCCGGTGGACACAGTTGGTCTCCACCTCGAGTAAAACACAAGGGAGTCCTTCCCAAAGCAGGTGTGCCCTGTGTGCCGTCCAGGAGTACCGGGGGACCTGGGATGCGGCCACTCGGGCAGCGGGGGAGAGTGCATCTCCACCAGGACAAAACCAAACAGAAAGCTCAGGTTCTGCAGACGAACCACCCATCACGGCACAGAACAGCCCCTGGCGCAGACAGCACTGTGAGCCAAGAGGGTGGTTTAGCACAATGGCCCGGCGGGCCCTGGAGGACAGAGCAGCAGCACTGAGCAATACCCCCTAGTGCTGGGCCCCCTAATGCTGGGTACCCTTGGGGCAGACACAGCAGATCCAAATGGCACCTCAAGACGCCATGAAGCCATCATGGCCCACTGCCCCGTGCCACCAGGTGTCTCACGGAGCTGATGGAAGGCCCAGTACACACACTCTGCCACTTTCAAACAGCTCTGCGGGACTCAGCCACACCAGCTAGTTCACCATGGCTGCGGCAGCCCTCAAGGGGCACTGGAGAGCAGGATCTTCCTAACAGGTCACACGACCTGCAAAGTAGATCACCCGGGGGTCTTGACTCCTTGCAGAAGAAGCTCACAGCCCCTGACGCAGAAGACCCCGAGCGCTGTGAGCCTGCTGCATCAGGAGGTGTGGGCAGGACCCCCCTCGTGGCTCGGGAGAGTGCCCTGAGCCAGGCGACACCTGCAAACTTGACCACCTTCCGAGTCCCCCAGAAGTCTCAGGAGTACTAAAAAATCAATAAAGTACAGATCATGTTCTCTGACTGCAACTCGATGAAAATTCATTTCCAAATGATTTGTGGGCAAACGGAGATATGCGAATGGGAAAGAGAACATATTTGAAACTAAAAATGTAATGAAAATGCTACTTATCAAAGCGCGTGTGATGCTGTTAAAGTAGCACTTGAGAGAAAATTGATACCTTCAGAGTGACTGTTTCTGACAAGGGGAAAAATGGTAAAATTAATGACTGAGATGTCCTCCTCGAAAAATTAGGAAAAGAACAAGATAGAGCCAAAGAAAGGAGAGGGAGAAACCATTTTCTTAAATAAGTGGACGTGAGTAGAAAACGGGTGGCGGAGTGACGGGAGGCCTGGGCAGGTCTGCCAGTCCAGCGCCTCTTCGTCTGAGCCTTCTTCCTCCCGGGCTGTGGGACGGGACCTTCCTGTCCCCTGACCAGGGCCGGGCCTCACTGAACTCCGGCTGGGTCTGTGCGCCCTACACGCCCTGCTGTCACGGGTCGAATTTGTCTCCCAGAAAGGACCATGGAGTCCTAACCTGGAGCCCTGCGAAGGTGGCCTCACCTGAGCCTCTAACTGAAAGGAGGCCATCGGCTGGCTCCTGCCCACATGGCTGCTGTCCCCACAGAAGTGAAACTGGACACAGGCGTGCACAGAGTGCAGTGGTCATGCAAAGACCAGGCTCAGGATCTGACCCCACAGGATATGTGACGGCTTAAACCTCAAGAAGCTGGAGCAGGTCTGGCAATACCCCTTCCACGGTTTCGGGGAGTGGGCCTGCTGCCCCCAGCCCTATTCCCAGCCCAGAGCCATGAGATGGTGCCGTTGGTGCTCTGAGCCACCCAGTGTGGGGTGCTTCCTTTTCTTCAGCCCTGGGAACCCCCACACCTGCTGAGCACCTGCCTCCTCGCTCTGGGGCCAGGTGGACAGTGCTGGAGGCTCCACCCACCTCCTGGGGACTTGCAGAAGGACTGGACGTCCCTCCTGCCCCTGGCCTGCTTCTCATCTTCCCTGGGTGCACCCTCTCCTAGCAGCTCACTGTGGGTCTGTCTCCCCCTTCTGTCTCCCCACTGCAGGGTGAGGCCCCCAGAAGCCAGGGCTGGGCCTCCCCCATCTCCACATGGCCCACAGTGTTCAGAGCCAGGGAGGGCCCCAAGAATGTTGGCCAACTGAATAATAAAATAAGTGAAAGGATACATTTTCTTAAAACTCACATTTTGGGAATAGAACACAATAATCGTAAAGAACATATGGCAGAATAAATGTCCAAAATTAGCTGACACAATTTATCACAATAAATAATGAGAAAGCGCTCGATAAACCAGATATTTCTGCAAAACCATCATCAGAATGAAAAGCCTGAAACCACAAGGAATAGACACATGGGGAGCCAGGCACTGGAACATGGCTCGGAAACAAGACTCGACGGCTGGAGAATTCTCGGGAAACCAGGGAACGCCCTTAATTCAGCATGAGCACGAGATTCACCACTCCACTCCGATGGAGGACGAGGCTGAGCCTCACAGCACACGCAGAAATAAAGTCCAGTGGAAAAAAGAAGCGAGAGTGCATTTTGGGAAGTACAGACCTACTTTGGGACACATTTATAGATTAATTTTAAGTAATTCACTTTCCACTCCCTACCAGAAAAAGAAAATCTAACAAGAAAACTAATTCCCCCATGAAGAAGGAAGGAAGGAAGGAAGGAAGGAAGGAAGGAAGGAAGGAAGGAGGGAGGGAGGGAGGGAGGGAGGCAGCCTGTCTGCCCTGCTGTGCTGGGAGGGGATGGACAGAGCCGGCCACCCCTGCCCCCAGTTCTCCCTGTCTGGCCAAGGAGGAGGTGCCCTTAGGAGTCTGAGGACACTCCCTCTGGCTGCAGTTGATCTGAAGGCAGAGTCCTGCCCTGGCCAGCAGGATGGGCCCTGGGGGCATCCATCGTAGAGCTGAGGGTTCAGAGGAAGAAGGGTCCTCAGGAGCGCAGCAGGCGCCCCCTCCTCCTGTCTCCTTGGGCTTCAGGATCCCCGTTCTCTGTGCCTGAGATGAGCGCAGACATCAGCCCAGGGACCTGGGCTTGGACCTTCCCTTCCCACAGTCAAGTTCTCTGAAAGCCTTTCAGTTAAGAAAACACCCGCCCTCTGGAAATCCCACTAACAACGGAGGCGCCCCAGGTCTCACCTCTGTCAGGACCCAACGACATTTTGCTGTGGTTACCGTGCGTCAGGGAAGGAGGCTTCTTCCAAATGCAGGCCTGGGCCACAGCCTCCCCGAGACTCCAGTGGGCGAGGTTTGGGACCAAAGGCAGCCCTGCCGCCCTGCAAAGTCTGGCCGAAGACCACTGTGGCGGGAGGGACCACAGGAAGGAGTCTGCTGACCCTGCCTGGGCTGGTGGCACATCCCCAGAAGGACACGCTGGACTGTAAAAACGCATGCAGCGCTGGCGCTTGGCACAGTGGGTGGCACTCAAAGAGATGTGTCAGAAGCCAGCCACAGAAGGCGTGGATCTGTTCGTGGGAAACGTCTGGAACACACAGACCTACAGAGGCCACAGTGGACCTGGGCTTGGTGAGGACAGAGGGTCCTGTAAGGTTTTGGGACTGGGGACCCTCGGGGGTGGGACCTGTTGTCCTGTGACGTGTATCCTGGTGGAGCTCCTAAGGTGGTGTCTGGGTCATTCCAGAAGGCTCCTTCAGAAGCAGGAGCAGACACACTGAGGGGTGTCGAGGTGTGTGTCCGTGGGCAGTTCCTCCCAGGACAGAGGTGGACCACCCGGCTGTTGGTGGCTGGGCTGCTAAGGCACCTTAGACTGGAGGAATCTCCCTGCCACTAGAACCGTGGACCCCAGGGATCAGAAAGACCGTGTCCACAGGCACTGGAAACGGAATCAACCCGAGTTGTGCCGAGGCAGCGAACTAACCAGGCAGACGCTGGCCAGATCCCAGGCTGGGCACCAGGAGAGCAGCGTGACACAGGGTCAGGGCCACCGCAACCCAGGGAAGACACAAAGTGTTGCCTTTCTTTTTCAAACTATTTAAAGCAATGTACATTTTTAAAAAATGGTTTTTCGATGTCTATTTACCAGTCATGGAAGAAAAATCTGGGATGCGGGTGCGTCAGGCAGTCGGGGCACGAGGACTGGTGTCGTGTGGTGAGGTGTGTGTGCACTCGAGACGGACACGCAGCACAGCCTCCCGAGCAGGTGCAGAAGGAAGGTGGCGGCATGTGCGGAAGGCAGCCGAGGGCCCAGAGCAGAACACTAAAGGTTCCTGAAAGAATGAGAGCCCGGTGCAGGGGCAGCGTAGAGGGTGGACAGCGAGGCGGCTCAGCCTGAGCATGTCTCCAGCACACTGAAGTCCAACTGGGAGTCCACACTCCTCACACCAGGTCCAAACCCAGGACCTGGCTCTTTGCTGTTGAGAGGGACATTTTAAGTAGAAAGACACAGATAATAGGAAAGTAAAAGGAGGATGCTATGGTTTAGGTATGAGCATCCCCAGAAGCTCAGGGTGAGATGATGCCAAGTTCCCAGGTGAGACAACTGGACCACGAGACCCTTGACAAGTCAGTGTGTCGCTCCTCGTCTTAGCTTGTGTGCCGCTGTGACTAAAAGGTCTGACCTGAACAATCGTAGAGGGGGACAGGTGTATTTGAGGGCTCTGGTTTCAGAGGTCTCAGTCCACAGGCAGACGGCTCCACCCCTCAGGGCTCCAGGTGAGGCTGGACATCGTGGCGGAAGAGGGCGGCTGAGGGAGGCAGCTCGCGTGATGATCAGGAAGCAGAGACTCCGCAGCCTGGATTCAAATACACACCCCCAAGCCACGTCCCACCTCCTCCCGCCCACCCACCCTTCAGTTACCACTCAGTGAATCCCCATCGGGAGACCAATTCACTGATTTGGTTAAGGCTCTCACAGCCCGGTCACTTCCCCTCTGACCTTTCTTACATGGCCTCACACGTGAGCTTTGGGGGACACCTCACAACCAAACCATGAAGATCCCTGGGGGATTAGCGGGGCAGGCAGGTAGGAAGTGGCTGCCATTGGGGGCGTGCCTTTGGGGCTTGTAGTTTATCCCACTGAGTGGAGTCTCTCTCTCTGCTCCCTGAGCTCTTTCCTCCTCCACACGCTTCCGCCATGATGTTCTGCCTCACCTCAGGCCCAGAGAAAAGGAGCCGGCCTTCGATGGGCTGAACCTCGGAAATCATGAGCCAAATAAACTCCTCCTCCTCTGAAATGGTTCTTGGCGGGCCCCTCGGTCACGGTGAGAAAAAGCAGGCGAGAACAGTGGGAAAGACATGATGTGAAAGCCAGAAGCCAAAGACCCGCGTGGCTCCTCTGGGGTCCCTCAGCAGAGCCCCAGGAGAAGGGCACGCGGGCTGAGGGGCCCTTCACCAGGATCTGCCCAGTTCACCAAGAGTGAGACCCAGGAACGAGACATGAGCACACCCGTGTCACTAGTGTGCGTGCCCCTGGCAAGAAAGCTTCAGCTGAGTAAAGGAAACCGGTGGAGACTCAGAGGTTGGAGGCCAGATACCCTCCCTCACAGCCCCACAAGAGCAAAAGACCAGGGAGAGAAACGGTGAGGACGCGGAAGACCTGGAGCCCAGGGTGGGCGGCCTCGCCCTGCTGTACTACAGGGCAGACGCGGCAGGTGCAGAGCTCGGAGGGTCTCCAGGGAACCTGGTGCGCTCACCCCAGCAGGCGCTACGCGGCCCCGTGACAAGCCACAGAGAATTTCAGCAGATGCAAGTCACTCAGCATCTTCTGATGGAACCAATTAAGTCAACATCTGCAGTGATAATATACCCGGAAAATTAGCAAATATCGTTAAGCTGACAATCCCCCTCGTTGATTATAAATTGAAAGCAAAATCCCAGCAATTTTTTTAATAGAAATTGACAGGTTGAAAGCAAAATATGTACAGAAATGTAAAGGTCCTAATACAGCTGGCAAAACTTTGAAAAGAAAAGACGGTGGAGCCTTTATACTCCCTTATTTCCAAATGTGATATGAAACTCTGGGGCTCGAGGCAGGGCCAGGTCATCCCACAGGGAGACCCATGGGCCAAGGCCACGGCCCGGGAGCAGGAAGCAGTTTGTTTAGGGATAGCGCAAAGGTGAACCTGGGCTTGGTGGACCTTGTATGTGTTCATTTCATTAACTCCATCATTTCTGGGGTCAGTGTTGGTGTTTATTAAGGAAAATCAGGGCCTTTCCCCCAGTGCATTAACCAATTATCTGAGAGCACCTCAGTGCAAAATCCAACCTTTCATAAAACTGTGCGGGTTTAATTGTAAAGCACCACCTTTTCTAATTAGAGAAATGTGCATTTACATGAAAAAATTGTGAAAGCGTGACCAGGACAACGACACTGGTGTCACCTGAAGTGGACTCACGTCACCCCTGAGAGGGCAGCTTCCTGGCTCCTCCCTGCCCTCGGGCACCATGGAGGGGGGAGCAGGGAGGGGGTGCTCTGCTCCTTGAAGCCATCAAGGGGAGGTCCTGCTTCTGGTGACGCGACCGTCCCTGCCATGGCGCTTCCCTCTGGATTCTCTTAACCTGCTGCAGACGTGGGGAAGAAGGAGGCCTGGGTCACGTGCATCTGGGGTCCCACCAAAACAGTGCACGCCCTCTCCCCCACCCCCTGGGCAGCATCCGTCAGACGTGGCACACGGCACACGGCACATGCCCCAGCACTGCTGTGAGCAGGAGTGTCCCCTGCCAGGTCTGCTGTCCCCACTGGAGCCCTCTGGGACAGGAGCCCCCGTGCCACGCAGGGATGGACACTCTGCCAGGGCCGGGGTGGGGGCACAGGGGACTTGA
Organism: Callospermophilus lateralis; assembly: GCF_048772815.1. Lineage (NCBI taxonomy): Eukaryota > Metazoa > Chordata > Mammalia > Rodentia > Sciuridae > Callospermophilus > Callospermophilus lateralis. The sequence continues at coordinate 165,256,781 of NC_135308.1, forward strand.
GACACAGGGCGGACCCTGTGCCTGATTGGACTGGGGCTGGGCACAGAGGGAGAGGACCCCAGGGAGAGCATGAGGACTTCAGTGTGGACACCTGGGAGGGACCCCAGGGCAGCCCCTCCGACACCCTCACAGTGGACTTGCAGGAAGGAGCACACGCTGTGATGTGGATAGGTGTCCCCAAAGGCCCATGTGCTGAGGGCTTGGTGGCCAGCCTGTGGAGCTGTTGGGAGGGGGAGCTTTACCAGGTGGGGCCTGGTCGGAGCCCCCAAGCTTCTAACTTGATCATCTCAGGTGTTTTACTGCAGGAACAGAAAGCTCCTGTCGGGCTGCCTGGGCCCCTCCGCCTGCTCTGCTCCCAGTGGCTGGGAACCACGCCTGGGCATGCTGCATGGCCTTCAGTAAACTGGGGTGGGGACCAGCCTGCTGCCTGTTAGGATCAGGAGGTTCAGTGGTTTGAACAAGGTGAATTGACCTGAGCCTGGCACCTGGCCCGGTTCACCATCTCGGCTATCAGGTAGCTGGGCTGACTGCCCCCTCCCATGCCAGCTCTGTGCCTTGGCATCCCCTTCCAGCTGCCCAGGGTGCCCTCTCCTCTCCCTTCCCATTTCTAAGTCATTCCTCAGCATCCTGCGGCACACAGCCAGCTCCAGGTCCCCCGTGCATGCAGGCTGCTCCCCACCCTTGGATACGGGGGGCTCCCCAGGCACCTGGAGATTGGGGCTCCAAGTCTCAGCACAAGGAGACACTGGGTGAGAAGCAGAGGCAGGAGGGCCCTGGGAGACCTTCCCTGGGTCCATAGTGTCCCAGCAGCCCTGGGACTGACACAGCCTCAGCACCCAGCAGGCTGCCAGCTCCCCAGTCCTGAGACAAACCTCGGCAGGGAAGACAGCAGGCTGGGCACAGAGGGAGAGGACCTCTCCAAGATGCTGTCCTGCCACCATGTGAGAGGCAGTGTTCCCAATGTTCCCGGCACATTCGGCTTGTTTATCGCCATAAAAACAAGTTAAATACTTCAAGACGGGACGTGTTGTCCCGAGAGACTGATTTGAAATTTATTTGCATGTAAAAATAACTGGGCAATAACAATTTCCTCCTTGAATCTTTCTCATCTGGTGGGAAATAAAGTTGTTCTGTTATAATCAAGATTGTATTTTTGTATTTGTGACTTCCAGGAGGCACCAGCCGTGTGGTGTGCAATTTCTTGGAGAAAATCAACAGATAAATCATGGGAAAAAATAGTCATCCATTCCCGAGTCCTCGGACGACACTTGGTGAGGTTGGCAGGGGCAGCTGCCAGCCCCCACTTCACTTCTGGGCTTCTACCTGTGCACTGACTCGTCTCCAAGGGGCCAGGGGAGACTGAGCAGGTCAGGAGCTCTGCTCACTGTGAGGTCAGCCCCGCCTTGGTGCAGGGATACTCCCCTGGACCCCTGGAGGGGACAGATGGCCTGGACCAGGCAGCTCCTCTCAGCCTGTGCTGTCCAGCAGTTGTCATGGCTCAGTGGCTGAAGGTGCAGAAAGCACCAGCCACTCCCAGCCCCGCACACCAGGGGACTCTGGAGCGATGGTGGAGACTGGCTCTCGCCTCCTGAAGGTTGCCAGCCGCACCACCCAGGAACAAGCCGCCGCCTCTAGAGAACTTGGCTCCTTCTTCAAAATCAAAATGGCTCACGCTTCCAGTAACAAGGAGCCCACATTCAGGGGCCCAGCATCCAGCACCCTCTGCTAAATGGCTACTTGGCCTCTGCAACCTGGCCCTGACCAAGCTCACCCGCGGCAGGATGGCCCTCGGGGATGCACAGGGCCCTCCAAACACCAAGGCGTCCAGAGCACCTCTCAAGTTCAAGCAGAGCAAGCTGAGCTTCCATTTCTAGCGCTCAGAGGCACCAGGGTCCCAGGAGGTCGGTCCGCGCCCTGTGTGTCTCCAACACCTCTCACTCCAGACACCTCAGGAGGTTTATTAAATGGTGACTTGTAGGAAAAGGTCCAGTCTAATGAGAAGCTGTCCCTTCCTCTACCTGATGAGACACACCCAGGGAGAAAGAAGGACAGCCAGACACGCACCGTGCCCACGAATCTCACTCTAAAGGGACTCCGTGGTTGGTCAGTTGCCACCAGGTACAGAGGGAGGGGGACCCGGGCACTTGAAGTTCAGCAGCTGAGCCCATCAGACTGTCAGAGCATGGATTTTCCTTGGTGGGAGGGACAGGGAATCCGGAGGAGGAAGGCCTGGCTCTGGCCATCACGCACCTGAGAGGAGGCGTGCTCCTCCGTGGGGCCTGCGTGTTCAGACCCGTGTGTGCTGACTTACGTGATCCTTGGCTACGATGGCGCGTCTGGGGAGTCACTCTTTCTTGAGCGTGTGCCATGGGTGCACTGGTGCTTCTGCTCTGCCTCTGCTTCTGTGCCTGGGCTTTGTCGGCTCCTGCCTGCAGGACTCTGAGATCCCTGGGGACTCCCACACCTGGGAAGCAACAACGAGGAGACCGCAGAGGTGGGAGCTCCTGCCCTTCTCGGTCACTCCCAGACCCCCATGGATGCCATGAGAGACAGCCTGATAGCTGCAGGGGTCAGAGACACCTGGAGCAGGGCCACACGGGACACCAGCCACCACCAGGCCCTGGGGTGACCCGCACCTGGGTGCACCTTGAGCCCAGATGGACAGATGCTGCCAGCAGCAGAGCCATGTGGCCTGCATAAGCACCGCAGGGGATGGTCAAGGCTGCTTCCTCGAGACGGCGTTTGTGGAGCTGGTATTTCTATGGGACTGCGCTGCCCGGCACCGCAGGAGTGGAGGCTTTCCTGTCCTCTACCCAGCAGACGGGCAGCTCCTCCCCCGGGCGGAGGACAATAGAAATGGAGCACTTCAGGAGTCCCCTGCGGGCAGACTCCGTTCCTGTCCAGAACCGTGGCTTGCGCGCCCTGCCTGTGGGGTACCTTGCTGCACACGGGAGGGGACAGTGCATGACCCTGGAAGGGGGCTCCCCTGGAAGGCACAGGGGACAGGAGCCGCTGCTCTAGCCTGCACAAGGGAGGGGCCAACCCTGCCTCCTGGGAGCTCGCCCATCCATTGCTGCCCACTGTGGGGACGCCTCTGGACGTCACAGGGCAGTGCCCAGCCCATTCGCCAAATTCCAGGAGCCCTTCCCCCACCACCTGCGCTTCCCAGGGTGGGGAAGGTCGGGAAGCACTCGCAATGTTCCCCTGACGCAGGCCCAGAATTCAGCCCGAGCACAGTGAGCCCAGAGCCAAGGCAGCGTGATCACCCCACCCCGCAGGCGGGGAGCCAGGTCGCCTCTCTGATCCCCTTGATGTGGGCCCAAGCTTCTGGGGCCTCTGCCAGCACCATGGGCTGTGCGTCTCCCTCGTGTGCACGGCGGGTTATCAGAGCTGCCTCCTCCCTTCCTCCCAAGGCTCAGGTGGTCTAGGCACGCTGTGGCCCCTGGGGGCCTCCTTCTCCTGTCCTCTCTGGTGCATTCTTGGAGGACAGTGTCCAACCCTCACTTCAGCTCAGATCTGATACAGACCTGGTCACCAAGAGAGAGCTGGGGACCTGAATTTCTAGGCTGGTCTATGGGCCTAGTGAGGTGAGACCCCTAGGGTGGCCGGGTCACCCCTTACCCTCGGTTGGTGCTTCTAGTGGGATAAGAAGACACACGGTTTGTTTATTTCCTTCCTAGCAGCCGACAGGCACCTGCACATTCTGGTGTGTAGGAGAAGGTCACCCACTTTCCAGGAATTCTGCCAACAGTTGCCAGACATAGGGGAAGTGGGTCAAGTTGTGCCCCCCAAAATATAAGGTACCTCCCCGAGACTCATCGACGCTCAGTGGTGTGATGTGAAACAGTGAAGTCAGGTCTCCAGACACTGGTGGGTCCCTAAACCAAGGCAGATCCTCGTAGAGAAACCAGAGGCAGATTTGAGACACAGGACAGGAGGCCATGGGAGGAGGCCGAGGCCGGGCGTCCTCCAGTTCGGGAGCGTTTAGAGCCTCCAGTGTGGGAGAGGCAGGGACCCCTCCTGGGTCCCAGGAAGCGGACGTGCCTTAGACTGGTGGCCTCCGTGGAGGAACGTCCGCTGCTTCAGGGCCCCAGCCTGTAGCGACTGCAGAGCAGGCCTAGGAAACAGACACTTTAGGTGTCATTTACATTTGTACGACACTCACTCGAGGCCAATGGGAGGCGAGATGCAAGAGAACCACCGCGCCCTGCTCTCAGGCTCTGAAGGTCTTTCCTCGCTGCTGTGTGCGGGACAGCGCTCTCTGGCTTCTCGCCCCTCAGCACTCAGTGAAGCCTGGGATTGAAGTGGGCCGTGGGACGCCTGCGCTGTTCACCCTTAGGCAGTGTCCACAAGTGACATAACAAAGACACACCGCCAGTGTCGCCCAGTGACAGGGACAGGCGCTGGGTCTCGCACTGTCTCTGTTCTGCATAGGTTCGTGAGGAAACGCCCATCCAGGGCTGGGAGCCTGGCTGCATACAGAGGGCGTCCCGGGTCCCCAACCCGCAGGCACACCCAGTAGAGTCTCCATGTTTCGTCTGGTGTCTGCATTGGCCGTCGACCATACGTGAAATGTGTGTAAATGTGTACATTTTATGCATGATACATAAATTTTGTTTATTTTCTAGACAAGAATACCAACCAAGCTCCATGTAGGAGCTGGATTTATTCAATTCCAGCTGTAGGTTGGCCGCATACACCAGACCAGCAAAAACCCACAAGAACATTCTGTGAGCCACAGCTGGCCGTGTGGAATTTACGATAAGGAGTAGGAGATGCGCGTTGTTATTTGCATGCTATAGATCAGTAAATTTAGAGTAAATGTGTCTGAAGGTGGAGGTCTCAGGGCTGGGCACAAGCCCTCACTGTGGGAGCTCGGAAGCCTAATGCTCCTTGGAATTTGGGAGATGAAGTAGCCCAACATCTGGGCGGTGGAGGCAGGAGAGGTTTTATTGGGTATCCCTGGCCAGGTGTTCACACCATGTCCCCTGATGGCCTGCGTGGCCTGGACGTGTCCCCATGCCATGCACTGATAAGAGGGCTAGAGGGGACGGGGATATCTTTCTGAAGGGCTGGAGCACTGTTCCCTCAGGCCACCAGAGCCACCAGCGTCCCCCTCCTCCACCCACCCGCCACTGCTGCTGTGGCCGATGACTCTGCCTAGGAAGGAGGGCTAAGTGGGTGGAGGCTCAGTGTTTCCCTTAAAGCCCTGGGAGGCAGAGGAGCAGGCAGCGTGGAAGCACAGGGGAGTCGACAAAGTGCACAACTGGTCTTCTTGAGGGACGCTCAGGAGCACTGGCAGCGTCAAGCAGGGTGGAGGAATGGCTTCCCTGGCTCTCCTAGCCCATGCTTGTTGGCAGAGACCGGGGGCCTGGCTCTGCATGTGGGCCCGGGTCCTGTCTGCAGAACCTTGGCCTGATCTCTATTGGGAGCCAGGGCCAAGGCCAAGGCCAGATGCTGGCTGCACCATGTCCACAGGCCCAGCTGGTCTGCAGCCTCCAGACCAGAGGGCCAAGCACCCAGCTGCCTGGAACCCCCTGATCCCTGGCTGGAACCACCCTCCCAGCCAGGGCTGATGGTGCCCTCCTCCCAGGACGGCTGGACTTGAAGGGCACATTTCACCCCTCTGGCCCCGTCCTGGTGCTCCTTCTGCCTGGGCTCCAGTTCTGCACTCTTTCTGACTAGTTCTGGTGCGTCCCTCGGCTTCACGTCGGCAGCGTGTCCTCCAAGAAGCCCACGTGAATAATCCCAGCTGCGCTTTGTCGGTTTTTCCCACAGCTCTCCAAAATTTGCCAACCACAACATTTAAATGCTGTCTCAGAGTCGCCGTCTGCGGTCCATCTTCCCCGTCCCCAGCTCCTGGGGACATAACACCCATATCTCAACCCAGAGGCTGTCCCACAGCAGGGGCCCTGCAAGTTCTGTTGTAATGATAACAAGTCAATATGTAGAAATACGCCTTAAAAACAGGGACCCCACCGATCCAAATAAATTTCAAGAAGATATAAATCAAAGTAAGAAGGGGCTTCCAGAGTGTGAGTTAGCCTCAAAGGACCCAAGAGCCATAATAGCTTTTTTATCTACATTAAATATAGCCGGCTGGAGAGACTTTGCTTCCAAAAAGGAGACTTGGGACAAATTTGTCTCTAATTTTGGTTCCTGAAAAATAAATTAAGGCAATTATTATCTCAAGATTGCTATTCGGTATCCACCTATCTTCTTTAGACTCCACATTAATACAACCTGCACTGAGGACATTTTAAAAGTCACCAAGGACAGCAATTTCCTCCCGATTATATTTGATGCATGAAACCTGAAATCTGAGTCACACTCCTCAGAGGAACAGGCAGTAGGTCATGGCCCAGGGACAAGGCAGGCCCTGGCGTTGGACCGGAAGCAGGGTGCTGCCCAGCATCAGCCAGGGCCGCCCAGGCGCACTTGGGGACAAACACTGGGATGGCCAGCGTCCACTGTTGTGACCAGAACACCTGACAGGAGCGTCTTAAGGCAGGAGAGTGTCTTTGGAATCGTGGTTTCCGCATTTCCAGACCTCGGCCACTTGCATGTGTCCCTTGCTTGGGGTCTGAGATGAGGCAAAATTCATGGTGAAGGATGTGGTGGAGGGAAGCTGCTCACCTCCCGCAGCCAGGAGGTGGGGAGAGAGCCAGGGAGAGGGAGGGAAGGGCGGGGACAAGGTACAGTCCCCAAGGCACGCCCCAGAGACCTCCTCCTCTAGCCATGCTCACGTGTCCAGTCACTTCCCGCTCAAGGTCCTTACCTTCAAGTTGATTCACGCACTGGTGAGGGCAGCCCCCCATGGTCCAGCGCTTCCTACGGCCCCACCTCTGGACAAAGCTGCCTTGGGGACCACGCCTTGACGCCTGGGCCTTTGGGGATGATCCGGGTCCAGCAGACCCTGAGCGCTCTTCCTCTCTCTCTTCCTCTCACTCATCATCCTGGAGCTTCCCTAGTTACGTCCCACCCTGTTCCAGGATCGGACACTGGGAGCGAAGCAAGGCCCGAGTGTGGTCTGCCGGGGACGACTGCACAGAGAGGACACCGTGGGACGCTGGCTGCCTCCTGGGGAGGTATCACAGGCAGGAGTCCAGTCCTGACTCCGCCGGAGGGGCATCTGCAGCAGGTGACCAGCAGAGGGACACGGGCCTTTCATGCCAACTCTCTCCCCTCCGGTGAGCGACACTGCACCTGGCCCTGGAAACAGCTCAGACCGTGGGCACCACCAGCCCCGTCCTGAAGACCAAGACTCAGACTGGAGGTAAAGCTCAAGGTCAGGCCAAGTTCCCTTCTTTAGCAGGGACACTGCAAACCTACTTCACCAGCCCTGGCTCTTCCTGGAAGTCCTTGTCCCCAGCTCAGGTGAACATGAAGAGCAGAGAGTCCCGGAACCCTCTGAAAATCCCACAGAGAATTCAAACTGTTTGGCGGGTTCAAATGGCAATGTTGGAGTCACCCGTAGACAATCAGAAACGGGGGACCTGGAGGAAAATTAGCACCAGAAACCAGGATTTGGGGGATTAATAGCAACTTGGGGTGGGAGAAGGCGCAGGGGACAAGGTGTGGCCCCTGCATGGTGTGCGAGCTGGCCTGGGGTTTCCACAGAGTGAGGGGCTTGAGAAGTGGGCTAGAAACAGGGCAGCACCCACCTGCCCAGGGAGAGGTCAGGGACCCCTTCACTTCTGGCTGCTGCCCCAGGGAGAAGAAGAAATGCCGGTCACTGTGCCCTCTGTCAGAGTCCGTTTTCTGTTGCTGCAACAAAATACCCAGGGCTGGGTAATTGATAGAGTAAGGAGGTTTGTTTGGCTGCTGATATGCATGTAAGTCTCCAGCAGATACTGGGAGAAAGCTGGGGCCACTGCAATGCTCTAGAGACTCGGCCAATCTCAGGGGCTTCTCCCAGGCACAGGGAAGGACAGCCTTGAAGGCTTGTGTAGTCGCTTCAATATTTATGAAAATTGGCAGGACCACAAGGAGGAAGCTGCAGACCCGTCCCTGTTGCGGGGGATTGTGGCACACCTTCCCAGAAGTGAGGGGTGGGCAGACAGGGAGCTGAGGTGGAGCACAGCCGGCCGGCAAATAAGCCCCAGGGGAGGCCCAGACCCTGCACGCACCTGCCAGACAGCACACAGCAGCCTGCCATGCCGAGCACCACAAACCTGGAGGTCAGCAGGCCACCCTAGCACCAGCAGCCTAGGCATCCGCAGCCTCTGGCCCCCTTGGCCTCGCTGCCCTCCCTCTCCTCTTCCCTCCCCTACCCACTCATCCCCTCCCCCTTTCCCTCCCCCCGTTCCCTCCCCCTTCTCCTCTCCTCTCTCCAATACCATTTACAGTTTACTCCAAGAATCATTCACATGGGTGTTTTAAATTTTGTTAATGTCACCTGCCACATTAACACATTCAAGTAAAAAACAAAAATAATCACATAAACAAACGCATTTGAGTTACTTAACACATATTTTGACATCACTTGTGATCAAATGTGAGAACCAAAGAAGTTTCTCAGTGCTGGGAATTGAACCCAGGGCCTGGCCCACACTAGGCAAGCCCTCTATGGCCGAGCCTCACATCTGAGCCCCATGAAATGCGTCTGACCAAAATAAGCACCATCTCATCAGCCAGGCTCCAGACAAACTGACTGACTGTGCAGGGTCCTTCACACTAAGGAATTCAATGCAGGGGCTGTGCATTCATGCTTGTAAAGTGTGAAGAAATGTTTTTACTTTTAAAATGAGGTAGTTCATGTATCATGTATTCTAGGGGCAGTTGCCACCCTGGGCTGAGATAATCCAAATTATTAATAAATAAAGGAAGCAGAAGCCAGGCATGGTGGCGCACGCCTGTAATCCCAACAGCTCGGGAGGCTGAGGCAGGAGGATCACAAGTTCAAAGCCAGCCTCAGCAACAGCGAGGTGCTCAGCAACTCAGTGAGACCCTGTCTCTAAATAAAATACAAAATAGGTTTGGGGATGTGGCTCAGTGGTCGAGTGCCCCTGAGTTCAATCCCCAGGACCAAAAACAAATGAATAAATCAAGGCAGGAAGCAGAAGCCATCTCAGAGCTGGGGATAAAGGGGGAAGCCGCAGAGCTACCAGAAACCAGCAGTCCGGAAACCCTCACAAACACACGCGCACACACAGCAGCTGAGCGGCACTCGGAGTGGCACGGGGCCAGGTGTGAGGCAGCACTGTCTGTGCCACCAGTGATGGCAGCCGGGGGACGTGGGCTGGGGCTGGAGTTCCAGGAGCCGGAGCTGAGCTCGGGGCCAGCTTTCCTCGGCTGCAGGGCTGGACACGAGGAGGCTCCCTCCCTCCGCCTGCCGCTCTCCCAGCAGAGCAGCCCACTCGCAGAAGCTGATTTGAAGCCAGCTGGAAAGAGATTCTGGAAAATTCCATTTACAGAGTTCAGCCCCAGAATCCCAGTGCAGGCCGCAGGGCAGCGGGCTCACAGGAGGGAGAGGCACACCAGCACAGGGGTCCGCCGAATCCTGCAGGCCAGCCGTGCCCAAGGCCCAGGCGAGCAGAGCCCTGGGCAAGGTGGACAGGCAGGGCAGAGTCCTGTGGGTCCCTGTGTGGTGCCCAGACAGCTGCGCAGGAGAGGAGGGCCACAGGAGGAGGACGGCAGAGATCATTGTGTGGAGCTTGTCTGGACAGAGGCCCTGGTACAGTCTACAAAATGCTACTACAATGAGTGTGTATTCAGTAAGGAACTAGATGCATCCATAAATATCAGACCAGCACAGTTCTTTTCGTATAAAACAGCAACACTTAGAATGTAGCTTTTGAAGATATTTATAACAATGAAATAAAGTACATAGGAACAGATCTAATAAAATACCTGGGGAACCTCAGGTGAAGAGAGCCACCCGTCCTTATTGCAGAACAGGAAGTATCCAAAGGCCCGGGACTCCATGATGTCAATCCTCCCTGAGGGAGTGGCGGCTTCAGTGGACACCACCCCCAGTCTTTGTGCAGACCGCTGTGAGGATTCGAGCCTTTGTCCAGGGAGCAAGGGACCCAGAGCAGCCATGACCTCCGAGGACAGCCCTGGACTCCTCAGTCGCTGTGTCAGCCTTCCGCTGCTGTGACTGGGGGATCTGACCAGCACACTGTAGGGGGAAGGTCTATTCGAGGGCTCGCGGTTTCAGAGGTCTTAGTCCAGAGAAGGCCGGCTCCAGTCCTCGGGGCTCGAGGTGAGGCTGGACATCATGGCGGGAGAGGGTGGCAGAGGACAGCAGCTCACGTCACGGCGCTCAGGAAGCAGAGAGACTCCAGCGCCAGGTGCAGAATATCCACCCCACAGCCACACCCCCAGTGACCACGTCCTCCAGCCACACCCCCTGCCTCCAGAGACCACCCAGGTCATCCCAGCAGGGGTCAGTTCACTGACTGGGTCGAGACTCTGACAGTCCAGTCATTTCTCCTCTGAACCTTCCTGCATGTCTCCCACGTGAGCTTTTGGGGGACACCTCACATCCAGACCATAATAGTCCCCCTCAAGGGGCTGATGGACAGAACAGGGAGCCCACAGTGTGTAGTGTTGAGACGGCGCTGATCTCCGCAGAGACACCAACAATCAAGAAGGGGGTGGAGACATCTGCTTACCTGTGCAGACCAAAAAAAAAAAAAAAAAGAATCCATGATTTACAATGTTAAAAGCATCCATTGTAGGTTGCATGAGGAATCTTAAAGGCACAGCTGTAAACATCTTTATAAGGCTTCCCAGCACTCCCTCCTCCCATTGCTTAAAGACACAGTAGCATTAAGACAGCATTTTAGAAGTAAAACATTTTGCTTATGAAGTGCTGGGCTTAGAAGGTAAGAGCAAAGCCACAGGGCAGTAAGGTGCCTGGGCTGCATCTAACTTCAGAAGCACAAGCATCCCAAGCAGCAAACTCCTCTAAATCCACAAGAAAAAGATGCGCCGGTGGGTGGAAAGTGGGGACGGTCCAGGAAACTCAAGTGCGGGGAAGGACACATCAGCAGCTGGCCAGTGCTCACAGGGCCACCCTGCCATCCAGGGGGGAGGCGAGTCAAGACGCCCTGGATCGTTTCCCTGTTGGCATGATAAGAGCTACAAGGCAGCGGTCGCCATGGCCGGGAGGGCGTCACCGATGGCAGGCGCAGCACCTGCTGTCCACCCCCCTGCTGCTGGCCCCCCTTCACCACACTGCGTCCCGCTCTCCGCAGCTCCAGCGTGATGGGTGGTGTTGTGCAGTGTCTGGAACAAGCACGGAAGGAGGGAGGTGAACGGAAGCCGTGCCGTGGCCGGGTTTCTGCTGCATCCGCCACAGGTGAGAAAGGCCAGGCCACACTGGTGCTGGACAGTCCAGGCTGCACCTAGAGCAAGGTGGTGCCACTGACTAAGGGGGACCCGTTCAGAGGAGTGGCCACAGGAGTGTCCCCCAGGCTCCCCATGAGGGAGCCGGCAGTGACCTGGGAGGACAGAGGCTCCTGGCCGTCCCAGCTACGCAGGTGGGAGCTGCCACTGGGGGGCTGCAGGGCTGGGACCGAGGTGTCTGTAGGTGGCTGGGTCCCTCCTGGAGGCCGCAGGGGAACCTGTCCCCTGCCTCTCCCCACTCCTAGCAGCCGCCCGATGCCCGCTCACAACTGCTTCCTGCAGCCTGGAAGCCAGAACAGCACGTGGAGCCTGTCCCACACAGGGGCAGCGTCCCCGTCCCTCTCCTGTGTCCTCTTCCTCTTCCCAGGGGCCTGCGCTTCCCCAGTCTATCAGATGAACCAGGTCCGCTCCTTACTTTCAGGTTGGTGGCCGCAGCCTTTGTGAATTTGCCCTTTACCGAGTAAAGTCACACGTTCAGAGGTGCCCAAGGTCAGGACGTGGGCACCCTGGGCATGGGGGATTGTGGTTTTGTCCACCACCAGGGGCTGCACCCCAGCCGTCTCCCTCCCATCCTGGGTTTCGGGGACGCACCACCCAACCCCACAGAGGCCTCTGGTGATGGTGGGGCTGGGACCTGCCGGGAGCCATGTGCAAGCTCAGGAACCTCTTAGGGATAGTGGGACCCATGACCACCACAGAGGAGCCAGGAGGCCTGTCGGTCACTCTCTGGAGCCCACGCAGCTGCACGTGCAAACTGCAGACCCATCAGCACTGACCCCTGGCCCACCACTTGGGGCTATGGGGGGTCCGGGTCCTCAGGGAAGAATGGAGCTGCCCAGCCAGCAGAGGCACCCCCAAGCTGTGGGAGCAGGGGAAGAAGAAGCAGCGCAGGGGAAGAAGAAGCAGCGCAGGCCAAGGTGGGGTGCGTGGGTGCGTGGGTGCCGAGGGGCGGGAAGCAGGCCTGCCTTCCTTAAACACAGCTGCCTGCAGAGCGCAGAGCCTCATTCGCACTGCTGTGCCACTCCCCTGGGCTGCAGAGCCCCCTCCCACGGGGCTCATCTAACGCCAGACCCCGGTCCCATCCCGGCCAGCACCCAGCTGCTGCATGGCAGGCCTCTCCAGAGCAAGCCAGGACCACACGACTACTGAGTCCAGTGAGTGCCCAGGTGCCCTCTGCCGTCTCCTTCCCATACTGGCTCAGAATTCTTCCAAATCGGGTGCAACCGCATGGAGAGAGCTTGGGTCCTGCTCTTCTTCTGTGCACCATTTATCAGGCCGACCCAGGGCCGGGAAGCCTCTCCCTGCCCAGCATCCTACCAACTGTGATGAGGCCACAGTCAAAGCCACCAACCTGTGCCCCATTTTCTCCATATACAAAGCAGGAGCTGTTCAAGGAAGCCAGAGGCCCCTCAGCTCTGACGTGGCAGACCACGCACTTCTTGGACAGTCACTCTCAGGCTCTGCACTGTGTTAGTCAGTTTTCATTGCTGTGACAAAATGCCCGACATAAACGACTTCAAGGAGGAAGGTTGATTTGGGCTCATGGTTCCAGAGATTTCAGTCCATGGTCAGCTGGCTCCATTGTTTTGGGCTTCAGGCAAGGCAGAGCAAGAAGGGGCTGGGGACAAGATGTAGTCCCCAAGGGCACGCCCTCCAGGACCCACTCCCTTCAACTACGTCCCACCTCCCACAGTCCCACCACTCTATGGTGGAGATGAGGAACCTATCAGTGAACATCATGGCTATGGACCTATCCATGGGTCAGACCCCTGGTGCGGGTGGAGCCCTCAGGGCCAGTCGCTTCCCACCTCAGAACATGGCTGCAGTGGGGACAAGCCTTCCACACGAGTTTCTGGGGACATTCCAGCTCAACCTAAGAGGCCCTTCCTGCTCACGGGGAGGTTGCGGACTTGAGCGTCAGCACCACAGGGCGGAGTGCTGGCTGTACCCATCGCGGTCCCCAGTCTGGACCACTGAGCAGGAAGGGCCATCAGCCGCAGCCCAGCTGTCCCCGTGGGTGCCCAGAGGCTCCATGAGAAGCCCCCCAGAGCCAGCTGGGCTGACTCTGCCCCCAGGACGGGTCCCAGTCACTTGCTAGAGCTCCAGAACCCAGTGCCTCAGACAAGGTAGCCTCACAGCCTCCCCATCCTGGAGGCTGAGGTCCAAGTGGTTGTCCTTCTAAGTGGGGGTCTGTCCCAGGCCTCGTGGGCTCTTCTTCCCAGGTCTCTTCCCAGTCCACCAGCCATACTGACCTAGGGGTGACCTTTTCCACCAAGCTCACATTCCTAGCACTGGGGTGAGGGCTGCAGACATGCATCTCAGCGGGACGCGGCTCAACCTCTCTTTGGACCTGGATGTGGTCTTAGTGCGTGTCACCCTGGACTCTGAAGCACCGCTGGACTCAGCAGCTCCAGTTCTGGAGAGCCCAGTGCATGGGAGAGGTGGGCATGCTGCAGGGGCTGCCTGGCCAGGGCCTGTCCCTAGGGTCTGGCCGCAGCTTCTCCTCCTGAGGTGGCGGCTGGGCTAGGGCACATCACCTCCCAGGACTGCTGCTGTTCTGTCCCTCGGACATGAGCTGGGTTCCTGAGGGGCCGCTGTGCCTGCCGTCACTGTGCGTGATGCAGTGGCCACCCCTGAGCTCTGGACTCTGGCGGGCTCCACAGGGGTTTCGTGGCCTTCCTTGGGAGGTGCCTGGCCAGTGGCTGCGCCTCTGCCCGACCGCAGGTCCCCAACCTGCCCTCGTTGTCGACTTCCTGGCCCAGACACTGCTCGTTTCTAACCTGGACCTTCTGGAAGAGGGTGGGGTGTGCAGGACGTCATCAAGGGTAGCTGCCCTTGAGGCAGTGGCTGGCTGGGCAGGGGGACAGGAACCGGGAGTCTGTGTATCCAGTCACATGGCACCAGTATGTCCTGGTCAGCATGGAGGGGACTGCCTGGTTCTGTCTCACAAACTCCCCTCCCCCTTCAGGAAATAAGGTCCCCTGCCTCCCCGCTCCCGCTCCCCCTGCGGGTCCTTGTCCCCTGATCTCTCAGGCACCATACTCAAAATTCAGGTTTATTCTTCTGTCCTCGCTCAATGCCGTCGGTGGTCAAACGCAATCAGCTCTTTGAGCTAGAATATTTTGTCAGCCCTTGGGCAAAATTTATAGTTCAACAAGTGCCAGAGACTTGGGCACGGCGTATCTGTAATCTAGACAAGAACCTTTCGGGTAAATAAGTCATGCTTCCAAATCGCATTATTTAAAACCTTTCAAATCCCAGGCTCCAGTGAGGAGTGCCCGGCCTGGAGCTCCCCAAAGCAAGGAGGCGACTGCGGGGAGAAGAACAGAGGGAGGGAGCTCCCTGCCTGAGCGGAATCATTTTATAGAACAAAGAAGGACAGGACCGATTACAGAAGATCCTTATCTAATCGCAGCAGCAGGCCCTGCAGGACCAGCCTGATAATGTGCGGGCTTTTCATGCATTGTGGAGTGTGTGCTCAGAGGGGCCGCTGCGCTGCTCCAGAATAATAGTCCATAATTGAGATCTTCCATTAAGGGAAGGCCTCCCCCAGGGGTCTCCCTTGGGGTCTGGCTGCTCTGCTCTGGGATTCCTTAGGGCCTGTGGGCGCACAGAGCCTCCAACCTGGGGGGAATGGCTTGAGAACCAGCGTGTGTGGGGACGTGCTGCGTGGTTTGCTCAAGGGCACCGTGCCCCGACTGTCCTGGAACACTTCTTGGGAATCACTGTCCCCTCGTGTCTGGAGCAGAGGGGAAGGAATTGGGCACAGGGGGAGTAGTGGGCAGGCCCAGGAGCAGACGTGGGGCTGCAGCCTGACACTGGCGTTTGAACTGGACCTCCTCAGCTGCCCTCAGGAGCCACCACCGAGACCCTGTGACTGCCTGTCACTCTGTGAAGCTGGGACTGGGCCCAGAAGGCCAGCCTGATTGTCGGGACTCCCCAGACTCTCGATGGCAAGACCTGGCTTGTTGACGGCACAGACGGAGGGTGTCCTCCTCCTCCACACCTGCTGCCAGCTGCCCTGGTGGCTTCGCAGCATCTGCAGGTGAGCGAGGCCGAGGGAGCCTGGCCACAGCGTCTCCATGAGGGCCACGAAGAGGGTCCCAGGCTCATCTCCGGCACCTGTGTGTGGACGGTGCTGGCAGATTCTCCGCTGTTTGATTCCTGGATGGAAACCTTGTACGTCACTTCTCCCCAGACAGGGCCAGGAGCAGCCGGGCCCCTGCGTGGCCAGGTCCCACACCCTGGCCTCACTGGCCAGCTAGCAGCTACTGTCACTTGTGCCCAACAGCTGAACCAAGACCGGCAGCTGATTTTCCCAGGACATTTGGAAGCTATCTCGGAGTGATCCCCCTGCGCCAGGGCAGCCTGCGCCAGGGCAGACACAGGGCGTGAGCTTAGAGGTCACACAAATGAAATCCACCCTCAGAGCATCGCCAACAGGACCACAAACACACCCGCCGTTCCCTTGTGTGTAGTGGGCAGCCATGGCGGTGTGTGGAAACCTCCCCTCCAGCCCCAGCCTGACATGGGGGTCAGTGCGGACAGGTGGCTGGGAGGGGCCTTCCCAGGCATTGTCCCCACTGGGCCGCCAAAGGCCTGAGCCAAGCCAGCAGCAGCCCCTGCAGAAGCCCCCAGGGAACCCCTCAACCCGAGCCCCCTGGCCCCGTCTCCTGCCTCCCGGGCAGGCCCCACCCCTGCAGAGGAAGGGAGCAGCGAGTCTTTCCCGCTCCTGCGCCGGAGCTCATCATGCAGGAAACGAGGCCGTGCCCGCCATTTTCAGAACATGGAACAGTGGCACGGGAGGGAGCCACGCCACTGGGGCACAGCAGGGCCCCTCGCCCGGTTCACCACTCCAGGTCCACCCTCCGCCTCCATCCACGCAGCCGGCCCTCCGTACCCGTGGGTTCCACATCTGTGGATCCAGCCAAGCGCAGGTGGAAATCCTGCCAGGTCCGTACCACACAAGCCAGGCTTGTCTGGCCACTGCTCCCTAACAACGTGGTCTGGCCGTGTGTGCCCGGGGTCACAGTGCCACCGTGTCACGGCTCCTGAGGGGGTGGGCCGTCCTGGCCTCTGCCTTCATCCACCTGCAGCACAGCCCACCCAGGCCTTCGCCTGACGCTTCCCCAGCCCCCTCCCCAGGCCTCCCTTCTCCTCTGCTCAACCTAATCGGCCTCTAAGGTTCAAAGATGACCAATGCCCGGTCAGCAGCCTTGCCTGCGCCCAGGGTCCACAGAACGTGCCCTACCTAGCCTTGTGGGCTTCTACACCCCATCTCACATCTCAGGAGGAGCTCCCCCCAGCCTCCCCTCCCCCTCCTCCCCCACAGGGCTCCACTGCACAGGATCAGCCTCCCCCTTGAGTCCAGGGGGACCCGTCCCTCACTGGCAGAGGACCAGCCTTGGCTGCTGAGCGCCCAGGTTCGGGGCGGAGGCTCTCCCCGCGGTGTTGGCTTTAGGTGAAGCTCCTACAAAAGGCCCTTCACACAGACTCAACACTGGGCAAGGTGGGACGTGGAGAGCCGCTGGGAGCCCAGAGGTCCCCGGGAAACTAGTTGCCACGGAGGAGGCCACCAGGGTCCCACTCTGATGACCTCTGTGCTCAGGAGCCACCCCTCTCCAGGGCACCCGACTCACCTCCCACCGCACCAGCCAGGTGCTGAGCCACCTGCACAACACCTTGGAGTGTCCCACTTCTTGGGAACGTGAGGCCCCCTGAAGCCCAGGGAGGCTCTGTGGGAACAGGACATCTCTGTCTGCCATGAACCCAGGAGTGTAGTCACTGAGTCTGTGGGAGCTTGGGAAGCCTGTGACCATTGATCTCGGTCCCCTCCGGCTCTTGTGGCATTTGCATTTTTATTGCGTCTTGACAGTGACTTGGAAATTGCACACGGAGCAGGCAGGCGGTGGCAGACAGCACAATTCACGCCACACGAGGTGCCGGATCACAAGGGCACTTTCCCTATCCGTGTTCTCACCTGTAGCTGGAAGATTCAGGAAATGCAAATGTGATTTTATTAAAATTCCTATCAATTAGAAGTAAACAAGACTTATCCCCAAATGCCTGGTCGGGGAGAATTCTGCTCTGCTTCAGAGAAAAGCCTGAGCCTTCTCAGGGAGAGGAGTGAGCTGAAGAGTCCTCCACCTGAGGTTCCCCCTTTGAAGGCTGGAGAGGAGCCACCGGAGAAAGCAAGGAAACAGCCCCCAGAAGCAGCACCCCAGAAACAGCCCCCAGAAACCCCACCCCAGCTCCGTTGTGACTGTGACTGTGCTTAAGAATCTGCATTCAGCCATGCCTGCCCCTTGGCCCTGTAGTCCTGGGACAGGTGGCACACAGTGGCCTGTAGTCCTGGGACAGGTGGCACACAGTGGCCTGTAGTCCTGGGACAGGTGGCACACAGTGGCCTGTAGTCCTGGGACAGGTGGCACACAGTGGCCTGTAGTCCTGGGACAGGTGGCACACAGTGGCCTGTAGTCCTGGGACAGGTGGCACACAGTGGCCTGTAGTCCTGGGACAGGTGGCACACAGTGGCCCTGTAGTCCTGGGACAGGTGGCACACAGTGGCCCTGTAGTCCTGGGACAGGTGGCACACAGTGGCCTGTAGTGAGTGGCAATGAAGGATCCAGCACAACACTCAGTGAGTTGACCTTGGAAGCCATCCTCCTGCAGGAAGGCTTGTGCCCATCCCCAACGCTGGGCAGACACAGGCAGCACCCACCACGTCCACATCTTCTTCCCTCCCAGCACCTGCAGCTGGGCTGCACACGGTGCAGGTTGGAGCCATAAGCTGCACCTTGAGGGGACCGTGTGCTTCTCAGTGAGAGGCAAGTCCCCTTCCCAACTGTGGCTGACGAAGGCTGTGCTCCAGAGAGTCCAGCTGCCCTGGGTCCTGAGCAGTGGTGTGGACCACGGGCCCCCGCCGACTTCGTCAGGACCCGCAGCATGAGCAAGCAGAACGTGGGCAGGTGCGTGTGAGCCCTTAGGTCTGAGGTTCCTTGTCACCGCAGCAGAACTTAGCTCACCCTGGTCACCGTGTCCCTTTTATTCCCACCTGGACTCACCAGGTGGCACTCCCGTCCCTGGCCCCTGCCATGTGCAGAGGAATCTGGGGTAGAGAGTAGGGGAAGGAGGAGGGCATGCCCCGTGTGGCCCTCCCTGGACCCTTGCCCTGGACATCACTCTCAGATGTGGACTAACCGTCTGTGGAGACACTGGAAAGCCAGGCTCCTGCCCCGACGTGTCAAGCTGCCTGGCCTTCCGTCTTCCGCTGCCCGGGGCTGCTGCCTCGGAGGCTCTCAGACCTGTGTTTTAAGAACATAGGTCAGTTACTGGGCAGGATGCCCTCCAGCGTTTGATATTCAACGTTCTCACCCCGTCGAGGTGTTTCTGGCCGAAGCTCCAGATAAAGGATGCTTTCCTTCTGGGGAGACACAGCCACAGTCCACGGTGTCTGTCTGTCCCAGGTGATGCTGATTGCACGCACTTGGTTGAACAGTCGCTGGTTCTGTGCTGGGTACTAACCACCTCTGGTCTTGAAATTGCCGAGTCATTTGTGAGAAGGTTCTGAGATCACATGGATCCCCCGCTCCCCAACAAGCACCCTTCCCGGGTCTTAACGTTGACCGCCCTGGCCTCATCGAGGGCTGGGGGGGAATCTCTGTTCTTTGGATGCTTCCTGGTAGGCACGTACTTCCCAGGAAGCCCCCTCCCCTCTACTCATCACCTGTGGTGCTGGTCCGCTTTCTGTGGCTGTAACAACCCCAACAGAGTCAACTTATAAAGAGTAAAGACCTACTTTGGCTTGTGGTTTTTGAAAGGCTCCTGCCCGTCCCTGACTGGCCCCACTGCCTCTGAGCCTGTGGTGGAGCCTCAGATGGTGGTCGGGGGTGCAGAGGGCCAGACTGCTCAGCTCACGGCCAAAGAGCGGAAAGCTAGACGAGGAAGAGACCGAGGTCCCACAATCCCCAGTGGCTCCACTTCTTAAAGTTCCACAGCAAAACGTGGGTCTGCAGGGGACATTCAGGGCCCACGCTGCTGTGCTATTCTCTGAGGGGACCCCTAGTCTGTGTGTCTATTTCCGGTGTGGGCTGTGGGTCCTTGCTTTATGGGTCGGGGTAACCCGTTACTGGCCCACTTATCCTGGACTCCGCAGTCGGCCCTCGCTGGAGCTGGCTTCTCTGCCCTCTGACCAGTCCTCAGGTTTCGATGAAAGTGTCCCCACCTCTGGCGCCGTGTGATGGTGGAGGCTCCGTGTGCATTCCCGCCACAGGTCCTGGGCTGCCATTCCCAGCGAGGGGCCCTGTCCTCCTGGAGAGGAGAGGCAGCCACCTTGGGGAGCCGGGGAGACGCTCAGGGCAGAGCAGCTGGAGAGAGCTGAGCCCCACGCGGGACCCTGGCTGGGTGCTCTGCAGATGGCGGAGAGGCTAGAATGAGGCTCGGGGGCTGCAGGGTCCCCTGGAGGTGCTTAGGTGATGCCCAGGTGGTGATTACCAAGGGCCCGAGCTGGCCAGGTGGGTCCCTGGGACTCAGTGCTCCCTATCAGCACACGGCCCCTGCTGTCACTCACTGCTCCCTGTGGCTCCTGAGCAGGGAGCAGTGGTGGGACGGGTGGGATCTGATGGCCACCCACCGTAAGGGCAGGGTCGAGGCAGTCACGAGCGACTCGGAGGAAAGTGAGGGCCTGCCTGGCTGCCTCCGCCCCTGCTCTCTCTCCCTTTCCTTTCCTGTCCGCGTGGCAAGTGTGGACCTTGGTTTGGACCCTGGCTCAGCACCGACCAGCGTGGTCTCCGGCTGCTGGTTCCAGGTCAGTTTCTCCCTTGGTGAGGTGAGGGCACCGTGCCAGCCCCTGAGAGCGGGAGGAGTGCAGGCCCTGACCTCGCGCCCCACGGCCCAGGGTCGTCACTCCCAGCAGCCCACACACCGCAGGTGGGCAGGCCCCAGCACCCCAGGGAGGAGCCGGGCAGTGCAGGCAGGCAGGCAGGCAGGCAGGCGGGAGTGAGCTTCCTGCTGGGCAGGGACAACTGGCTTCATGAGATTGTGCCTTTCAGCAACATAAACTTTTCCAGGAAATGTGCTTATATCCACAGAATGTATCAAATGGAATAAAACTATCTAAACAAGCGTGACTCAAAAGCTTGCTTCTGACTTAAGCAAATGGATTTCAGTTCGCAGTTTGCAAATTCTTCCCTGGAGTTAAATTCTGGAGTCACTCTGCACAGTTCTGCTCTTAGAATAGTTTTCAAAGGGAGAAAATGCCTCAAGCAAGAATTCTCAATTGCACAGTCTCCTCCTTTGCTCACCCTCAGCCCAGCTCCCCAGACAGGGATCAGGTGTTCGTCCCACCCTCTCCCTCGTCCCCGGACATCCAGCCTCCTCTTGGCGGGGACACAGAGGCTCCTGGGCTTCTCCAGGGCAGAAGGAAGCGCCCGGAGAACCCTGAGCTGCACAGAGGTGAGGCCTGAGGGTGCGACCTGTGGGGCTTGTGCACATGCACGACAGGTACCCAGGCAGAGGCCCGCCTCGGACCTGAGCTGCGGAAATGCACTCATTATACAAAGTGCAAGGGTGTAACTGCTCCCAGAAACCACCTCAATAAACCCAGGGGACAGCGAGGCTGGGGCAGCCCTGGCGAGGACTGGAGGCCAGAGAAAGGCAAGGGAGCCCTTGGCCTTCCCGGCCTGGGAGAGCCGGACCCTGCTGGGTGGGCTGGACCTGCGCCTCTCCACTGTGGCCCCTCCCACCAAACCCCTGATCAGACCCTCGAGGGTCTCAGCCCCGTGCTGCCTTCTTGTCCTCTGTTTGAGATAAGTAGTGCTGGTTAAGCACTCAGCAAACCCGAGCCCTTCTACGCTGGCACAGTCCTGCCCTCTCCTGGCAGGGCCACAGGCAGCTCTCTGGCCACACTCCTGCCCGCACCATCTCGGCTGTCTCTGTCTGGGCCGTCTCCTTCCTGCTCAAAGCTCCTGCTCCAAGTCTCTCTTCCTGTCCCAGGCACAGTGCTTCCCCTTCCTCCTCCTCCTGCCCCTTCAGGCTCTTCTTCGTGACCAGTCAGTGAACATGGCTGGAGGCCACATCCCTTCTCCGCTCTCCCGCCTCTGTACCCTCTGTGTGCACAGGGGACCGGACACAAGGACCCCTAGGACACCCAAATCATGAACTCTCAAGGCACAGTATTTCCTGGGACCCACACATCCTCCTGCACTCCGCCTCATCTCTAGATGCTCTACCACACTGAGACACCAGTGCTGTGCACAGTCGTCACGCTGCATTGTGCAGGGAATAGTGACAGACAAAGGGCCACACAGGGTCAGCAGATCAGTTTCTCTCTCCAGATGGTTTTGATCTGCAGCTTTAAATCCATGGATATGGAAACCCACAGGTGCAGAGATATGAACTCAGGGGTGCAGAGAAATGGAACCCATGGTTCAGGGGTTTGGGACCCAGGGGTACAGAGATATGGATCACAGGGGTACAGACATAGAACCCATGGATGCAGAGATATGGAACCCAGGGGTATAGATAGATATAGATATGAGGTGCAGAGATATAGACCCAGGGGTGCAGAGATATAGAACCCAGGGGTGCAAAGATATGGAACCCACAGGTGCAGAGAAATGGAACCCATTGTTCAGGGCTATGGAACCCAGGAGTACAGAGATATGGAACCCAAAGGTCCAGACATATAAAACCCATGGTTCAGTGCTATGGAACCTAGGGATACAGAGATATAGAACCCATGGGTGCAGAGATATGGAACCTGGGGTGCAGAGCTAAGGAACTCAAGGGATGCAGAGATATGGAACCCATTGTTTAGGGCTATGGAATCCAAAGGTCCAGAGATATGGAACCCAAAGGTCCAGAGATATAAAACCCATGGTTCAGTGCTATGGAACCTAGGGATACAGAGATATAGAACCCATGGGTGCAGAGATATGGAACCTGGGGTGCAGAGCTAAGGAACTCAAGGGATGCAGAGATATGGAACCCAAAGTGCAGAGAAATGGAACCCATTGTTCAGTGCTATGGAATCCAAAGGTCCAGAGATATGGAACCCAAAGGTCCAGAGATATGGAACCCAAGGGTGCAGAGATATAGAACTTAGGGTACAGAGATATGAAACCCAAGGGTGCAGAGATATGGAACCCATGGGTGCAGAGAAATGGAACCCACAGATGCAGATATGAAACCCATGGGTACAGAGAGATAAGGAACCCACAGGTGCAGAGAAATGAAACCCAGGGGTACAGACACATGGGACCCACAGGTGGAGTCAGCCTTGCTCATTCCTGGCCTCTGGCCAGGGGTGCGCTGGAAGCTCTCTCCACCTGTAGGGCCACCAGGGCCCAGCTCTTCCCTTCTGCTCCTCCCCTCTGTGGGTCCAGCCTGTGCTGACACACGCACAGGGCATCTCTGGGGGGCTAGAGTGAGAAAAGACAGCAGGAGGCCTGGGGAGAGGGGGTCCAGTCAGGGCAGTTCTGAGGCCTGTCCACAGGCGTTGCACCTCCTCCAAGGCCAGCAGACTCAGGAGGGTCCACGGAGCGTGGGGAGCTCCCTGCCGCTTGACCTCACACCTCCTCCTTCACAGCTGCACCTCCCTGGAGCTGTCCCTGGCTGACCTGACCAAGCGCTGCACCGTCCAAGAGCAGCTCCCCCGGGCTTTCCCTCCTCCCCTGGGAAGGCACTCCACTCCCACCTGCCTGGCTCTCCCACCTGCCCACTCAGAGTCCTGTCCAAGGCACCCGGGTCTAGAACCAGCTACGTCAGGAGTCCTGGCCTCCTCTGAGTGGTCACCGTTGCTGAATAACCAAGGACAGGTGTGAAGCACTGAGAGTGAGTCGGGGGCCAGCCACAGGACTCTGGGCTTTGCAGCCGGGAACCTGGCTTGTACTCTGCCAGGGAGGGGCTGGCGGAGCGCCTGGGGCTCAGCTGGGACAGGGCTCCTGAACACAGCTCCCCAGGGCCGGGGCAGGCAGGTGCACAAGTTGCTGCAAAGGCGGGAGTCCCTCCTGTGGGTTAGGGGAGACACGCACGGAGATAGATGATGGCGATCAGTGCACAGGCAGATAGCCACGAAACGAGCATGGAAGCAGCCCACGTGGTGACACCAACAGACGCCCATGCTGCCCCTCACCAGCCAGGGCCGGGGCCACCCCTTCCCTCTCCATCCACCAGAGTCATCTGGAGAGGGGTCTCCGCCTCCCAGGTCTCAGGTCTGGCTTTCCTGAGGAAGGAGAATGCTCTGGGCCGGGGGGAGCCAGGGCCACGGCTGCTCTGGAGTAGCAGGAGGGCTGTGGAAGGAGTTGATGTGGATTTTAGAGATCAAAGGACACATCCTGACCCTCCCCTGGCTGTGCTCCTGCCTCCCACAGAGGAGAGAGGGAGCCCAGCAGTGCCGTCAGTCCCACAGGGAGCCCACCACCTTCCCCGTCAGGACAAGCCACCAGCCCTGCCCTTCAGCCCTCGTCAGCACCTCCAGAGTTGGGAGTTGGAGATGCCCGCGGGCACCGTGGACTCCAGAACCAAGCACACCGAGGCCTCACCATCCACGAGCGGGCGGCTCAGTGGCTTCACTGAAGACAAAACCTCTTCGGGGAACCCAGGTCAGTTTGCAAAGGAGCCTGGCCAGGGAACCAACATCACGGATTTGCTGACTTCTCTCGGGCTGCGAGCCTGCAGTACCCTCCACCCGCGGCTCATGACGCTCAGCATCTGCGGCTGTGGCAAAGGGTGCAGGCCATAGTCATGCTCGCTATGGGCGAGCAAAGGCCAGACCCCTCCAAGTTCCCCCACTTTGCCCCCACAGCAGCTGCCTGGGGGACCCTGAGGCTAATGGCCCCAGGGGCTTGGCAGGACACAGAGCGGTTGCTCCTGTCGGCTGTCTCCTCACCCCAGCTCCCTCTCACCCTGGAGGCGCCATAGCCTCTGTCCAGTGGGGCACCAGCCTCCCCAGGTGGACTGCCCAAGGGGGGATGGTGTGGTGTCCCCCTGAGGAGCCAGCAGGTTCCCAGGACATTGCAGAAATTCATGGTGGGACGGGGAGACGGGAATTCTATTCAGGACCCTGAGTCTTTCTCCCATTGGCTGAAAGAGAGTGGGCTCTGGGTCAGCCCCTGGAGAGGTGAGCATGAGCCAGGAAGTGGGGGATGTGTTTGAGGCACCCAGCAGGCAGCATGGCTGGAACCCCTCGCTGCCCCTTCCTGACAGCTGGAGAGGAGACTGGCCCCCGCTACAGCCCACTATTCCCTCCGCACACGTCCATGGGATGCTCTCAAGGCCAGGGCCTGGGAGGACCCCTAGAGACAGCCCCGGGGGGAGGGGAGGAGGCCCACAAAGGGACAGTTGCACCTGCAGCCTCCTGACCTGGTCGGCCCAGCGGACGCCCACGGCTGTCCCAGGTTACAAGTCTAAGCCCAGGGGTGCTGGAATCCGGAGTAGGGCTCTCGTGTGGCTGGCTGTGCACTCGAGGGGCCCACGTGGCACAGAGGTCCTGTGGCCAGTGCAGACCTGGGCAGGCGCTGCAGAATGATCCGCCTGGCCCAGGGCTGCAAGCTCGGAGAACGCCTGGCAGCAGCGGCCCTGCCGCGCCTCCGTCCCCCGTTTCTCTCTGCGACTCTGCCGTTCCTCCGGAAGGCAGAATCTTGCCGATG
This sequence comes from Callospermophilus lateralis, assembly GCF_048772815.1. NCBI lineage: Eukaryota > Metazoa > Chordata > Mammalia > Rodentia > Sciuridae > Callospermophilus > Callospermophilus lateralis. The sequence goes on from NC_135308.1 coordinate 165,281,785, forward strand.
CCTCTTCTCCTGGAACCCCACACAGCCTCTGCTGCACATGGAACCTGCCATCCAGAGCCTGCTGTTCTTCAGAAGTGGTCGGAATTACCAGGAGCACTCGGTGCCAGGCCCTTCAGTCCCAGAGCACACAGGGATCCTGTAATGCGTGGTGGCATTAAACGCCAGAGTACCTAGATGGGTGTCTGCCGCTCCTGAGGGCTCTCCCAGCACCCGGGCCTCCCACCCCTCCCAAGCCGGGCACCCACACATCTGACTCTGGCTGGAAATGTTGTGTGTCGCCATGGAGACACACTCCCCCCGCCCCCACCGCCCCTCCCTGGTTTTAAGCTTAATTCTGTACAACATGCTATTCAGCTGGCAGGAGCTTTCAGATTTAAATATAGAGATTGGATTAAATTGGTGTTGAAGTGGTGTTTGAATCCATGGAGCAAGAATTGAATAAAATCTGATAATGCTAAGGAATGTAGCAGGAGCTGGGGAGGGGAGCCAGGACTGCGGGGACACGCCCTTCCGTGTCAGCCCAGCTCCGTGGAGCTGGCTTTCAGGTCCTCACATGTGTGCTAAGACGTCTTTAAGGTCAGGGATCAGTGCGGGGTTTCTTAACTGGGACCTGAGTTCCGCTGCATAATGGGTCTTCTGTTCCCCTGGCAGCAGGACAGTCTGAGGTAGGGTAGAAGAAAGTTTAGGCCGGGGGAGAGCAGGTGTGCAGGCAGGCCAGGGGACAGGATCTTGTCTGAGGTTCTGCAGGCATACAGGCACACCTTTCCAGGTCCCTGTAGACCTTAAAGTCACCATAAACTCACCCACCTAGGAAAATGTCCTGTGCCCTGGGAATCAGCCCACATAGAGGTCGATTAAGCAAAGCAAGGGGCCGCATTTTAAGAAACTGTCCTTGGGGGCCTTTCCAGCGTTACCAACTGGCCAGATGGTGGGGACACCTCAGCCCGAGGGCCCTGAGAACCATCAGCCTGACATCATTCCCACACCCGCCCAAGCCCACTCCTCACCAATCTTCCCTTCAAAGAAGCGCCTGAGACCCGGGGGCCTCTCGCTCTGGAGAGGGCCCACTGTCCCTGGAGGGTAGTCTTGGCTCCCCAAGCCAGTCTCTGTGACTCCACTGGCAGGACTGAAAGTCTTCTCTGTCACATCTGTCAGGATCCCACTGGTCCTGGGCTGTGCTCCCCCTCTCCAGGGACTCCTCCGGACCTTCTTCTGGTGGCCTCTCCTCTCCAGTGACCTTCCTCTCTTCTGTCACCCTGAACATGGGATTGGTCTTGAGACAAACCTGACCTGGCTCCTGCGAGCCGTGCACACCTCAGTTCCTGTCCCTGCAACCTGTAGCTGCCCAGGCAGGCTGTGGACGGCAGTGTAGGTGGGCCTGTCATCCCCACGAAGCCCAGGGCCACTCTGTCAGCCCACCGTGCCACATGCACTCCACAGCCAGGACTTGGAGAAGTGCCTGGCTGAGCCCCAGTCAGATTGGGGTCCCCAGGACCCAGAGCAGAACAAACACTTGTGTTAAAACGTGGAGGTTCGGGTGGATTTTGCGCAGCACGGGCCGCCTGCTCCCACAGCGCAGCCTCAGCCTCCCGTCTGGACGGAGTCTGGACGGCGCCATTCCAGGTGCTGGGCGTTGGGCTCTGGTGACCCCTGACGAGCCGAGGGTTTCTGTGTGTGGAACTCATGGGCTTCAGGCCGACCTTCCTCCCTGTGCCGCCTGCTCCAGTGTCGTCTGTCAGCCATTGACAAATGGCTCCTGCGGGATGTCCCACAGGGTCCATCTCCAGGGGATCTCGAGCTGCCACTCCACGGCTGTTGCTGGAGCACAGAGCCGGTCAGGAACTCGTTCTTCCTTGTGGAGCACTTGGGATCTTTCTGCATAGGCTACTATGGCCCCTGACCTGAGGGACCACGTGGTACTTAGGTGGCCACAAACGTCAGGTGTGACAGCAAAAGCAGAGCTTGTGTTGAATGAGGGGACGATGCACTGCCACAGGGCCAGGTGGGGATCAAGTGGGACTGCCATCCTGGGACAGGAAGGCCGCGGTTGCAACCTGGAGGCGACAGCTGGGGCCTGGGTATCAGGGCACATGTGGAAAGGGATCCCAGTCCTCGGGTGCTTCCCTCGTGGGGTCCTCCCAGCCCTCTGTCCGTCACTCAGTACCCACCCCCTGACCTGCGTTCTTCCAATAGCGCTGAGAGCGACTGCCCCTCCCACAGCACAGCGTCCACGCTCAGGACGGGCGTGCACAGATGGCGCTCCTTGCTGTGGGGCAGTTCCCCTGGCACATGCTCGAGTGAGACTCACCTCCTCTGCCACCCACCTCGAACTTCATCTCTTCCTGGGGACATGGGCAAGAAGGCAGGAAGAGCCCGCGGCCCACCCGGTTGAGGTGGAGGGTCACAGGGACTGCACGGGCCTTGGGCTCGTGGGCAGATGATTTTTGTCATTTGGGGATGCTGAGGGCATCTGATGTTGCGTATCTGTGATCCCATCTAATAGCTCCAACAGCCCTTCTAGGCAGATGGCGCCCTCCCACTTTCGATGAAGACATGGGGCTCAGAAGGGAGGAAGCCCTGCCAAGGTCAAGGGCAGACGGGAGGAGCAGAGCTGCCAACCCACAAAGGGAGCCGGCCCCCGGCTCCAGCGTGGGTCGGCCTTCTTTCATGCTGCGCTCTCTTTCCTGAGAAAACAAAGAGCCTGTTCACTGGATGCCTTTTCCAAAGTGTGCAGGGGACCACCACCAACCGCGGGGTATCCTGTTGGCACCATTCTTGGAGAACAACCATTCTGGGCTGTACCAAGGATTCAGAGTCCAAATGGGCATCTCACTTGGTAAAGCACATTTGTGTAGATCCAAAATGCTCCGTCAGGGTGAATGCGCTGGGCGACGTCCAGGGACAGCCAGGGACCATCTGCACAGGGAAACTCGCGCCAGCGAATGTCCTCAACATGCCTGTCAACAGCACGGCAGGAAAGTATCTCTGGTAAATCTAGTGCCGCTCAGACGCGGAGCATTTCTCCCTTGGCCACCCGAAAGTCTGTGTGCTCTTAGCAACTTCCCAGGGAAGGTCCAGACTCTCCAAAGCGCGCTTCGTTGCCTGGACACCTCCCACCGACAGTGATTTTCGTAAGCCAAAGGTATTATCACCAAGTCGCGCAACAGGCAGCCCTGGCTATTGCCCAGCGGAGCTACCCGCCTGTGTCAGGAAGGCAGAGCAGCGTCTTGCCAGCTCCATGCTGAATTCCAAGAAGCCTCCCCTGCACCTGCTCTCTTTCAGGAGGCCTGGGAAGAGGTGGCACCCCCTGCCTCCTCGTTATCTTCAGGACAGGACTCCACTTCCTGTCTGCAGGGGTAGAACTTCGCACTACTCAGGGCAGGCTTCCTGGACCCATCAGAAGCACCTGGCTGTGTCCTTGGGCCCCGACCCTGGGGGCTACTTCATACCTGGAGGCCTGGGGAGCAGAGCCTGCTAAGGAGCACTCCTGACGCAGCCTGGCTCCACAGCTCCAGGCTGAGATGACCTGGGGGCTTTGTGCTGGTGGGGAGCCTGCCCGAGACCCTTCTCAGGGGAAACATGGGGACAGAAGGGCTCAGAACCATGGCACTGAAGTACCTCTCAGCCAAATTCAGCTCCTGCCATCCGCACAGCCGGGTGGGCAGCTCCTCTCAAGCTCCGCGTCTCCTGGGCTGCCACATCCCACGGCCCGCTCTGCCCCTAGAGGAGAGTCAAGCCCTCCTTGAACCCGGGCTGGCCTTAATGGCAAGAGTGATGGAAGGTAGAGAAAGCGAACTTCTGGGGACTCTGAGGCTGAGACAGAACCCTCTGTACCTGGGTCCCATGGCACCCACAAAGGAGCACAGCCACCGAGCCCATGTGGACACACCAGCCCAGCCACTGCCCCAGCCGAGATCCAGCACAGTGTCCACTCCCAGCCATGAGAGCCGCTGCCTTTGATGGGCGGCCCGGAGCATCTTTGCTGCCTACGGCCCCAGTACAATGTCTGCACCTGCGTGGGAGCCCAGGGAGCCTGCTCACCGAGCCCCCAGCTGGGGTCCCGAGGCGAGGTTTTAACTAAGCTTTGGGACAGTCTGAGCAGAGGAGAGCTTTGGGTGGAACCCTGTGTGAGACCTGTGAGACCTGGGTCCAAGGCCAGCCCTGTCTGGCCAGCTGCCTCTCTGCAGCCTCAGTGTCCTCACTTACCCAACGGAGGTGCTGTGGCCTCAGCCAGGGGGGCTGCAGGGAGCCTCGGAGTCCACACGGCATGGAGTCCACACACATGGAGTCCAGCTCCTGACCTAGCCTATGGCGGACGGCAAGACACAGGCTGTGCTCCTGCAGGGCAGCGTGGACCAGGAGAGGAAAGGTGGCACACCCTGGCTCTGTCCCCCTGGGTGTCTCGTCCTCTCCGTGGAGCACAGGACGTGGCATTTCAGGTAGGGCCAAGGATGTGCTCAAAGCCGTCCTGAGACGTGGGTTCCACTCGGTCACACTCCTACCCCGCAGGGTCAGGTTCTCTGTCCATTTCTGCTTCGTTCCACTGAGGGTGAGGAATGGAGGTCCCCCAGCTCAGCTCCTGGTGCCGGAGGCTCCCCACTGCTGAGGGCTATGTCCTCCACGGACCCTCAGGAGACCGTCAGCCAGCCGTCAGTGACAGCACACGCCGAGGCAGCTCATTCTGCAGCTGGGACTCAGGTACGGGAGACCCCAGATCCATGCTGCACCGTAGGTGGGGAGGCAGCTATTGATTCACTTATGGTCTACACCACAGGCATGGAGTCAAGCCGGCTGGCATTTGGCACTGGGCTCCCATGGTGCTCTGGGCTCTATGAAGAGCCTTCCTCTTCAGGCCAAGCAGGGCAGAGACCACAGGTCACCACAGAGGGCAGAGGAGTACCTGCTGGCCTGGTGCCACCAGGGTACCCTGTCCTCGGATCCTCTACAACACAGACCAGGGCGGGGCTGCAGGTATGGTGAACAGTCTGTGCACTGAGCCACGCTGGATCTGGCAAGGGCCACTGGGCATGGGCACCTTCCCTTCCCTCTGCTCAGAGGGTCTGAGGTGCAGGGAGGGTGAGGCTGGGGTCCCCTAGGGTGGAGGGATCCACCACTTAAGCTTTGAAGGGTGGTTTAGAGCTCACCACAGGCCACCAGGAACGTCACCATCCACATTCAGTACAAAGGACAGCCTGAGAAGCCAGTGGAAAAGGGCCAGGGTGGGGCAGCCAGAGCAGGGGTGGAGTGGCCAGGGAGGCAGTCACAGCTTGTCTGAGCTCATGCCCTCAGGGTGGACAGGCACGTCCCCTGCTAGGGGCTGCTCGCAGCTAGAGCTCAAGCAAACCGCCTTCACAGTGGCAGGGTCATGGTGAGAGGCTGGCTTCCCGGCTCCTCCGCCCTTCCCCCCAGCCCCGCCCCGCCCTTCCCCCCTCCTGCCCCGCCCGCTGAGGCCCATGAAGCCCTGACCAGCAGGTGCACTCTGTGTCCACCCCAGGGGGGCAGGGACTGCAGCACTCGGGTCCTGGTGCTGAAGCGGGGGCTTGAGAGAGGAATGCAGCCTCAGAGCCTCTGGACTGACGGTTTCCCTAAGAGGAAGGCCCTGCAGGTCCCCGTCCGTCAAGCAGAGACAGCCCGAGAGGACACCGCCTGGGCTATCTGGTCAGCACTGGGCCCTCTTCCCTCATCTGCCACTGGGTCCCTCCTACTCCTCCTCTCCTTGCTCGTTGGTCAGTTTATTCCATGTGTCTCTGAGGGTGCTCTGCCATTGACCTGTGTCCACCTGCTTCTGGCTCTTGGGTTCCTGTGTGTCCATCCCAGCTGACCAGCTCACCTGACATCCCAGGCTTCCTGCACAGGGAAGACTGCAGGCCCCATGTGCTGTGTGGCTTCTCAGGATTCTCTCCCCAGGTCAGAGCTCCTGACCTAGTGGACCCAGCAGACCCCAGAGAATCAGTGTGGCCAGGAATGGTGGCAGCCCTGGCCCAGCAGGGTCCAGCACATTGGCCTCCACTTCCACAGAGAGTGAGACTAAGGACTGGCATTGCTCCACCCAAGAACAGATGACGAAGAGGGGCATCTCCTCCAGTTGGGGACTCCCCAGTGGGCTCCTTGACAGGCAGTGGCCACTGTGAGCAGGCGAACATGGCCTCCACCCTGGACATCGGGCAGTCATGCTGCTCAGGTGCAGGAAGGCAGCACTGCCGCGGAGGTGGAGGAGCCCGTCGCACATCAGTACCTACTCGTTCAGGAGCTGACCTCGCTCCCGTGAAGCCCCTGCAGGTGGAGGCGGGCCTGGTGCCCCAGCTCGGAGCTGGTCCCTCATTCCAGGCTGGCGGTGTCTGACGGGAACTCAAACCTGTCAAGTCCTCCACCCATAAGAGGCATCAGGAATCACGCAGACCTGTGGCCTTAGGGGAAGGTGGCGAGCAGAGCGCAGAGAGCCACAGGAGACAGCCCTGCAGCTGGAGAGGGCCGAGATGCTGAGGGGGAGGCAGGAGGCGGGGGAGAAGGCTCTCCTGCCTGCCCCGGCACGGCAAGGTAATAAACAGGTAATTGTTGCGATAATTAAAGTGCTTTCAATAATAGCAGACCTTTACATTTGTCAAACACTGAAGTACGTCTGAGTATTGTCATAAAATGTAGGGAATAAAGGAATACTTGACTGTTCATTAAACCGCGGAATGTTCTAACACCAGGATAAGTAATTTCAGGACAAATAAAATCAACCATCCGGCCAACAAATATTTCCTATGCACAGAGGAAGGAAAGTGGGCGTTTGGGGGAATTCAACCTGATGAGACAAGGCAGAGATGGCCGGGGGGCCAGGCCGCCGAGCAGAGCTTCTTATCCCTCTTGCCTGCAATTTCACTTCATAAATATTTTTTGCATAAACAGAATTAAATGATGGAGTGCTAAGGGCTGGTGTGGAAGGCAGTGGGTCCTGCATGCTGACCCACACAGGAGGAGGAGGAGGGTCCTGACGGGACCCTGAGTGGGGACACAAACTGGCTCAGCAGGTGGGAGCCCGGCATCTGGACCAGCCAAGGCTGCGTGGGCGTGGGTGCTGGTTGGGCTGCAGGTCCAGGCTGAAGGCAGCAGTGGCTGGCACCGGCCCACCTGATGGGGCTGCAGCTCAGTACCGCAGCCTCGAGCACCTGGCCTGGGGTTCAGTAGACACATGAGGAAATACACGTGCACACACACCACACACACACACACCACACCACACCACACCACACACCACACCACACCACACCCATCCCCCATATACGCACCACACCACATGCACACACGTGGCACACACACACACCACACCACACCACACACACCACACCACACCACACCCATGCCCCATATACGCACCACACCACATGCACACACGTGGCACACACACACACCACACCACACCACACACACCACACCACACCACACCCATGCCCCATATACGCACCACACCACATGCACACACGTGGCACACACACACACCACACCACACCACACATACACACACCACACCACACCACACCCATGCCCCATATACGCACCACACCACATGTACACACACATACACACACACACCACACCACACCCATGCCCCATATACGCACCACACCACATGCACACACGTGGCACACACACACCACACCACACCACACATACACACACCACACCACACTACACCCATGCCCCATATACGCACCACACCACATGCACACATGTGGCACACACACACACCACACCACACCACACATACACACACCACACCACACTACACCCATGCCCCATATATGCACCACACCACATGCACACACGTGGCACACACACACACCACACCACACCACACATACACACACCACACCACACCACACCCATGCCCCATATACGCACCACACCACATGTACACACACATACACACACACACCACACCACACCCATGCCCCATATACGCACCACACCACATGCACACACGTGGCACACACACACCACACCACACCACACATACACACACCACACCACACTACACCCATGCCCCATATACGCACCACACCACATGCACACATGTGGCACACACACACACCACACCACACACACACCACATACACATACACATACACACACCACACCACACCCATGCTCCATATACGTACCACACCACATGCACACACGTGCACACACACCACACACACACACACACACACCACACCACACCACACCCATGCCCCATATACGCACCACACCACATGTACACACACATACACACACACACCACACCACACCCATGCCCCATATACGCACCACACCACATGCACACACGTGGCACACACACACACCACACCACACCACACATACACACACCACACCACACTACACCCATGCCCCATATACGCACCACACCACATGCACACATGTGGCACACACACACACCACACCACACACACACCACATACACATACACATACACACACCACACCACACCCATGCTCCATATACGTACCACACCACATGCACACACGTGCACACACACCACACACACACACACACACACACCACACCACACCACACCCATGCCCCATATACGCACCACACCACATGCACACACGTGGCACACACACACACCACACCACACCCATGCCCCATATACGCACCACACCACATGCACACACACATACACACACACACACCACACCATACCACACCACACCCATACCCCATATACGCACCACACCACATGCACACACGTGGCACACACACACACCACACCACACCATACCACATACACACACACCACACCATACCACACACACCCATGCCCCATATAGGCACCACACCACATGCACACACGTGGCACACACACACACACACACACCACACCACACATACACATACTCACACACACACACACCACACCACACATACACATACACACACCACACCACACCCATGCCCCATATACGCACCACACCACATGCACACACACATACACACACACATATACACACACACACCACCACACCATACCACACCACACCCATACCCCATATACGCACCACACCACATGCACACATGTGCACACACCACACACACCACACACACACACACACACCACACCACACCACACCACACCCATGCCCCATATACGCACCACACCACATGCACACACGTGGCACACACACACACACACCACACCACACATACACATACACACACACACACCACACCACACATACACATACACACACCACACCACACCCATGCCCCATATACGCACCACACCACATGCACACACACATACACACACACATATACACACACACACCACACCATACCACACCACACCCATACCCCATATACGCACCACACCACATGCACACATGTGCACACACCACACACACCACATACACACACACACACCACACCATACCACACACACCCATGCCCCATATAGGCACCACACCACATGCACACACGTGTCACACACCACACACACACACCACATGCACACACGTGTCACACACCACACACACCACGTGAGTACAGTGAGCCCACCCATGAAGGAGCATCCATGAAGCTCCACTTGGCACCTGAGGGTCCGTGGCCGCAGAGCATCCCTGTTTACCAGCAAACCCAGCTACAGAAAGCACATGCCCCAAATGCCTTTCCATAGGCTTCTGAAGCCCAGGGCCACCTCTGGTTGCCTCTAGACCAGGGTAGGGAGGGAAGCCCAGGTTCTTAGGGCCAGGGTGGCCTCGACTAGGTTGCCATGTGACATGGCCTAAGAGGTGGAAGGTGCTCCCGAGACTCCCATTGGGAAATCACTTCATCCTTTATAACAAGCCACCCAAAGCACACCCTGAGCCTGTGTCCTGGGTACGGTGGTCCCTACACGTGTCACCTGTGGAAGGAGCCTCCTGCCCGCAGCCAAGCCAGCACAAGGCCTGGTGTCACTGAAGGTGCAGATTCAGCAGGAGGTGCCCATCAAACTCCGGGTCCTCCTGGCCGCCTCGGGAGGCACACTGAGTACAAGAGCCTGCTCTTCTAGAAAATGCCCTGTGAACTTGAACTCTACGAGATTAACCCCTGTCTGCTGGTCTTGGGGCTAAATAAATAGCAGCTTCAAAGAGTTTAAACTAGTAAGAAAGCAATAGGCCTGGTCTTGGCATCCCTGGGTGTAAACTCCAGTTCTTAAACCCTTTTTTAAAAAGGGAAACTTTTCAACACGACCTTGGCCTCTTCACATCCTCCCAGTTTCTTAAGTTGCTGGAGTCTCACTAAACTCTCAGAAATACCCAGGTCTGGGCTTGACAAACACCTGAGCTGGATGAGACATGGGCTCACGGAGCTCAGCAGGCCCCTGACAGCCCCCCAGGAGCAGACTCGGGAAGTGCTGCGTCCTCTCGTGACTTGCACGGCTCCTCTCCTTCCACGTTTCCCTAGACCAGGGGCCAGGGTGCCTTTTCTGCACCCACAAACAGGACACGGGGCTCTGAGGTCACACACTTAGCAAGTAAAAGGGCTGGATTTGAGCTCACAGGCCAGTCTCTCTGCTCACTTCCCATGGTTTATACTCAGCCTCCCTAATCCCAGGTCAGACCCTTTGATGGACACAAGCTGTGTCATCAAGAAAAGGTGACTACCCTAAACCAGCACTCGGAGCATCTTGGAACCCTGGATGTGGGAGGTCCCCTGGCTAGCTCTGTAGCTTGGTCCCAATGTAGAAAGCAAATCATTTGTGTGTTTTCACCCACTTCTCATTTCCCTCCAAACACAGTCCTGCTTTCAAAACAATCAATGAAAGATGTTTTCAGCAATCATTGCTAACCTTATTACATCTCAATAATGACACAAACCAAAGCAGAGTCCAATCGCTGCGCACATGGGAATAATCTTCTTGCAAAAGAGAGAAGTGATATTCCCAAGTCTGACAAGCAATTTTGAGTGTAATATCTGTGAATACGGTGATAATTGGTTGTTTGTGTCACCTTGGGAGATGACATCTGCAGCCCTGGGCAGAGCCAGATATGGAGGATGTATCTGTGATGAGGTTTCCTGCTGGTTATTTATACACGATTCACAAATTGGCAAACAGAGAACTTCTGGATGTGAATTGGGAAGACGTCCTGACAGTCCTTCCGGTCTCAAATTCCACATTTTCAGGGATGATGTGAAGAGTCGTGCATTGGGATTGTGTGGAGCAAACTTCCCTAACAGCCCTGTTACGGTTTAGCATACATGATGCACCAAACATTTCTCAGTGTGTAGTTCCCTCTTAAGGGAAAAGCAGTGAGTGCAATCCCAGACCCAGAGTCAACATACCACGCAACCACCATCACCATCGCCATCATCACCACCAATCATCAGCAGCATAACCACCATCACCACCACCCATCACCACCATCACCACCACCACCATCACCACCATCACCAACACCATCACCACCATCATCACCACCACCATCACCACCATCATCACCATCACCACCACCACCATCACCACCATCATCACCATCTCAACCACCACCACCATCACCACCATCACCACCAATCATCAGCAACACAACCACCATGACCACCACCCATCACCACCACAACCACCATCATCACCACCATCACCACCATCACCACTACCATCACCACCATCATCACCACCACCATCACCACCATCATCACCACCACCATCACCACCATCACCACCACCACCATCACCACCATCACCACCATCATCACCATCGCAACCACCATCACCACCATCACCATCACCCATCATCACCACCAATCAGCAGCAGCACAACCACCATGACCACCACCCACCACCATCACCACCATCAACACCATCTCAACCACCACCACCATCACCACCATCATCACCATCACCATCACCACCACCACCCATCACCACCATCACCACCATCACCATCATCACCATCATCACCATCTCAATCACCACCACCATCACCCATCATCACCATCACCATCACCACCATCACCATCACCACCATCACCACCATTATAGTTATTATCCTCACCATCACCCTCATCACCATCACCACCCAAGGCAGGGTACAGAGGGGAGAGCGACCCCTTGTCAGGTTCCAGAACCTGGGTCTGTGGGAGCCTGAACTTCAGGCTGAAGAGCCAGCATCTCACCAGCATCCAGGAGAGCCACCAAAGCGTTTGTGGGAGGAAAGTGTCACTGGCTGTAGAAAAGGCTCTGGAGGGAACATTCCGAGCTTCTGAGCCACCTGTCTTTTGTCCTCTGATCTCTTCCCCCTGATGCGCTGGCCAGGCCAGGAGGAAGGCACAGTTCAGGCCATGGACTGGGATGGTCTGGGAGCTGCAGTTTGCTGATTCCAAGTCAGGCCATAAAATGAGTCTTGATAAATTTGAAAGGATTGAAAATTTGTAAAAGGCATGTCATCTAATCACAATGAAATTAAATTAGAAATCAGCAATGGCAAGAAATGTGAGAAATCTCTATGTACTTCTTGAATAAACTGCATTTCAAAAAAGAAACCAGAAAAATAAATTGAAGAACATCTCGGACTGAATTAAAATGAAGACAAAACGTCAAAATGTATCAGGTGCATCTCAGGCAGTATTGAGAGGTAGATTCTGTAGGATTCCTAAATTTTATAAGCATTTTATTAGGATGTTTATGTAATAAAAATGATCTAAACTTAGAATATGGGCTTCTACATCACTAAGCTAAAAAAAGAAGGGTTATTCAAGCTAAAAGAGTGTGAAGAAGGAAAAAAATCAGAATAAAAAGATCAATAAAAAATATAATAGAAAAAATGATACAGAAAGATTATCAAGATCAATGGTTATTCTTTAAAAAGACAAGAAGGTGGATAAATAGATGGCCGAGATAGAGAAAGAGGAGACCCAAAGAAACAAAGTTCAGTGACGTGGCATCACCACAGACCCTATGGCAATGCAGCCCCATGAGGGACACGGTCAACTCTGCTGACGGTGAGAGATCCTGGGAGAAAGGCACGTGTGGCTAGGAAGACTCGGTCTACAACACGGCTTAGAGAGGGTCAGAAAAACGTAAACCACAACAACTTATGGAAGAAATCAAGTCACTGAGTTAAAATATTCCCAGAAAGGAATGGTGGGATTCAGATGGCTTCCCTAGTTATCTTATCAAACATTTAATGAGAAACAGAAATAGCAGCTACAAACCTTTACATGAAACAGAATTGAGAGGCTCTTACAACTAATTTATGAAACTGGTAGTTTACAAAACTTAGAGACATCACAAAAGATTGAGCTGAGTGCAATGGCACTTGCCTATAATCCCAGAAGCTCAGGAGGCCGAGGCAGGAGGATCACAGGTTCAAAGCTAGCCTCAGCAACTTGGTGAGGCCCTAAGCAACTTAACAAGATCCTGTCTCAAAAGGAAAAATAAATAAAAAAACACAAAACTAAATATTGAAACTTCTCATAATATAGCTGCAAAAGTCCTTAACATAATTTTAGCAAACAAAATTCAACAATAAACAAAACAATTATGCAACATGACCAGATGGATTATTTCCCAGGACGATCAGGTTGGTTTAACATTTGAAAATTCAATAAATGCAACACACTATTAATAGACCAAAGGACATTTACCCCATCACATTAATGGATGCAGAAAAACAATTTGTCCAACCCCAAACATACACACAATTAAAACCCAAATAAAAAGCATCTTTGAAAAACAGGCTCAGCAGGTAGCCATAGCAGTGAGGGAAAAATAAAAATACACAGGTTGAAAAGAAAGAAGTAAAACCAAGGGCAAGTTTGCCACATCAGTCTAAAAGGTGCACTGCATTTCCTTATCCACAGCACAATCCAAAAATGAAAGTTAGGAAGCTCATCCACAAGAGCATTAGAAAGAATGGATTTGAAATAAATTTAAAAGAGACATTAGACCTCAAAATCAAAAACTATTTTTTTGAGAAAAATTTGAGCAGACTGAATAAATGGATGTGTGCTCTGCCTGGTTCTCTGCTTGACAATACTGTCAGGAGAGCAGTTCTTCTCCTGGGACATGGGCAACAGGAGCCCTTCGCGTTCCCAATGTTGAAGGAACTGAAAGGCCAGTCATAAAATTAATACAGCAACCCAGAGGACGACATTATCTTTAGCCAGTTTTTAGGACCACAGATTTAGAGACTTATATTACAAGATTCTAAAGCAAACTATAAAGCTCATTGACCAAGACAGGATGTTATTGGGGTAAGGACAGGAATATGATCAACGGAGCAGAACTGAGAGTCCAGCAATACACCTGGGCATCTCATCGCCTAGGCAACCTAATAAGAAGGAAGTTGGGCTTTTCAACAAAAGACTCTGGAGCACCCGGCATTCATATGCAAGCAAAAAGAGACCTCAGACCCTGGCCTCATACCACAAATGGAAATGAACTCAGGGTGAATCATATTTCTAAATATAAAGGCTAAAACTAAATTTTCTAAACTAAAATATAAAATATCTCGGGTAATGATTAATAAACCCATGAAAAGACACTTAGCATGCTTAGTCATGGAGAAATGCAAATCGAAACTCCACCAGACACTCCATCATCACCATAAAGATGCTGATATGGAGGGGCTGAGACTCCCCTACATTGCTGGAGATAATAGGGAACAGCGCGGCTGACTTCAGGGAATATTTGGATGGTTCCCACAAACATCAAATGTAAAGTTTTTACGTGTCACAATAGTTCCTCTCCTTGGTACTTACCCAGGGGGGATAAAAAAAACGCTCACACAAAAGTTCGGCATTCATAGCATCAGTGACAGTTGTCAAAGGCTGGACCACCCTGTTGTCAACCTGCTGGTAGAAGTGTAAGCAGACTGCAGCCCCAGGCCAGGGGCTACTACTCAGCCACCACGTAGGAGCCGGGAACTAATGCAGGACACGACCCCATGCTTCCTGGACACACTCTTGGAAGTGGAAGAAGCTGGACTCACCAAGCTACAAACGATGTGATTCCCTCACAGGACGTTTCGGAAAAGGCAGAATCCCAGACACACCTAGGCCAGTGGCTGGCGCAGGCCAGGGTTTAAGGCAGGAGCTGCCTTTGCACCAGAGGCCCTAGGAGAGCTTCAGGGTGTGGAGTGCCATATCTCCATCGTTCAGCTGGTGACATGTCCATGTGAGGTTTTCCAGAACCTGTAGAACTGTCCCTAAGAAGGCCTGCCCCATACCTGGGGAAGGGCACCCAGGAGAAGACGTCCCCCTCGCCCTGCGGCACAGGCTCATTTCCTTGAGGCTGAGGTCAGTGCTCAGCAGTAGCAGCTTCAGGGGGGCAAGATGAAAGGAGCGTCAGCTCTGGGTCTGGAGACCACGCTGGACTCGGGTCCACGCCCAGCAAGTGTATCCCCATCACGGTCTGTGAGCCTGCTTTCTCACCCGCAAAGCCTGGACACTCCCGTGTTCCGGGGCCGAGGCTCGGTGGACGACCAGCTCCTGCACAGAGCACAGCTTTTATGCTGCGGTGGCCAAAACACCTGTCAAGAACAACTTTTCAGGAGGAAAGGTTTATTTGAGCGCTCACAGTTTCCGAGGTCTCAGTCCATAGGCGGCCGACTCCATAGCTCTGGGCCCAAGTGAGGCAGAGCATCACGGAGGAAGGGTGTGGCTGGGAACATGGCACCAGGAGGCACAGAGAGAGAGAGAGTTCCTTTCGCCACAGGCAAATATAAACCCCAAAGCCGTGCCCCAGGAACCCAGCCCTCCACAGACCCCCTGCCTCCATTTACCACCCAGTAACCCTTATCACCCCATCACTTCACCTCGAAGCCTCTTCATTGCCTCACACACGACATGAGATTTTCGGGGATACCTCGCATCTCTACCCTGACAACAGGGATGTACCCAGGTTTCCCAGGGCGGCCCTGACCGAGGACCCCAGCCAGTGGCTTGGGCAACAGGAATCCCCACGGTCTGGAAGCCAGTGGCCTGTTACTCAGGGGTGGGCGGGTTGGTTCCTTTGGAGGATGTCCGATCTGTCCAGGCCTCTGTCCAGCTGCTCATGGCTGCTGCTGTCACTGGGGACCCTTGGCTGACAGAGCTCCTGGAGTGCCTCCACTGCTGTGACCACACCTCCCCTTTTCACGAGGACCCTGGTCATACTGGGGAGGGTGCCCACGAGGCTGCCCACCCTGCTCACACATGAACTCATTTTCCTAGCCTCATCCGCAACCACCCAGATTCCAAACAGAGAAGGCGCCTTCTGTTGTGAAGGACCTCGACCACAACAGGTCAATTTGGAGGGACACAACTCAGCCCCTAACAAGGACCCGTTCCCCCCAAAAGTGGATTCTTTGCTATGGAAATGAACTTAGACCAGCAATAAAGAGTAAGAGGCTTTCACAAATCATAGGTGGACAGCTCACCTCAACGGACCTGAACCTACGGAAAACCAGCTCCACCCAGGGAGGTCCACGCACCAGGCCCCCATGCCTGGGGCCTTCATTTCCCACTGTCTGCAAACCATGACAGAGCGGGCCAACCAGACCCATGCTTCCAATTAGAGAGGCCCAAGGCCTCCAGGGCCCTGGCTGGGCTTTGCAGCACAGCCCAGCCCTTGCAAATCAAGACCTTGGGGTCCAGAGTGGTGGGCGGAGCCCACGGGGTCCTGTCCAGGCTGGTTTCCTGATGCACTCCAGTGGGACAGCCTTGGGGCAGCCATGCTAACCCCAGCCCCTGCAAGGCAGCTTCATGATTTTTAATTGAATGTTTTCAAATTTTGTACACGAGCCCGCAGGCAATGTGTTCTCAGAGGGCACAGGCTAACAAATTGGTGGAAAAAACAAAATGCAGTAAATGAAAGGCTTTTCATTCTTTCCCTCTCCTCATTATCTCTGATGTCAAGTTCAGGATAACTGTGTGCTGTGCTGGAGAAGCCGGTGAACTTCCTCTAAAGCCCAGAGTTGCCTAGAGCCTGAGACCCCCAGTGCCTGGCCGTTTCTTGTCAAGAAGCTACGCTCAAGATGTCCCAGCACCTGTCTGCACCCTCAGGCTTGGCTGGGAACAGGAGCCAGCTCTCCTGACCCCTGTCTTCTCAGAGTCTGTCACTTCCATCGCAGGCCACCGTCCAACTCTTTACATGATTGTAATTCATGACAAATGGATGGACAGTGGATAGAGAGAGCCATGGGTCAGTGGAAGTATGGAAGGGCAGGTGGGTGGATATGTTACAGATGAATGGGAGAATTCAAGGAAGGAAGAAAGGTGGATGGGTGGGTGGGTGGATGGATGGATGGATAGATAGATGGAATATAAACTTAGACAAGCAATAAAGATTAAAAGGAAGGGTGGGTAAAAGGAAGGAAGGAAGAAAGGTGGATGGGTGGATGGATGGATAGATGGATGGAAAATGGGTGGATAAAAGGAAGGAAGGAAGAAAGGAAGAATGGATGAATGGAAGGAAGGATGGGTGGATGGATGGATGGATGGATGAAAGGAAGGAAGGATGGATGGGTGGATGGGTGGATGGAAGGAAGGATGGATGGATGGGTGGATGGATGGATGTGTAGGTGGATGAGTGGGTGGACATGTGGTAGAACAGAGCAGGAAGGAGACAGATCTGCAGACCTGGCACACAGTGAGTGTCCAAAGGTCGACCCAGGTGTCTCTGCCTGCTCACTGCCCGATCAGAGCCATCTGGGACCCCCGAGCAGTGGCCTGAACAGCGGCTGAAGAGGTTGTTTCCTCTCTGGTTAGGAACCGTGAGGGGACCCAGCCCTGCTCGCCACCTGTCCTCCAGCCTGGAGAGTGTCCACCTGCCCCCAGGAGAGCATGGAGGTGTGCAAGGAAGAGCAGAGGCAGGGAGTGGGCACGGGAGGCAGCAGGCCGGCCCTGGGCTTCTCACCTGAGACCAACCCCACCCTCCAGCTCCCCTGACCTCTGTCTTCTCAGAGGCCAGGAGAGCCCCGGTGGTGGCTCCTGCTGGGAGCTGCTTTCTCTCACTTGCCCCTGAAAAAGAGCCTGTGTAGACCCCGAGCCCACGTGCCAGTGTGTCAGCAGGGGCTGGGCACCACCTGGGTAATGGGCCCTGATCCTGGCAAGAGTCGGCTTGTGCCACCTGACCCCTCCAGGTGACAGGGACCGCAGGAGCGTCTCCGGAGCAGGGTGTGTACTCTCCCTGTGCAGGTCTCAGGTACCACCGGGACCCAGCCTGGGTTCTGGGGTGTCAAGCCTGGGGTCAGAGTGGCTTGGTGGTAGATTCCCATAAACAATAACCCCGAGAGGGGACATCCAGGTGCTCTGAGCAGGTCACTCAGCCTCTGCCTGGTGGCTGATACCTGAAGTCCTACCTCTAGATATTACCCCGAACAGCCCCAGGCCCCATCAGATGACCTCATCTAAGACATAGGTAGGTGACTGTGCCCCATCTGCCTAAACCAGGAAGGTTCATCTTGTGAGTGCACATTCCTGACACCAGTGCCCTCCTGTCTCTCAAGCCCCTCCCCTCCACAAAGCCCCCTCACCCCTCCACCCAGCCCCCTCCCCTCCACACAGCCCCCCTCTCCCACCCACCCAGCCCCCCCAGTCCCCTCCCCTCCCCGCAGCCCCCTCCCCACCTCATACCCTGACAAAGCTCTAAAGGCCCATCCTGCCCTGGCTCTGAGCCTTCCGGTTGCCTCCTGGGTCAGCTCCAGTCTGGGAAAGCTAGACAACAGCTCCCCTGTCGCAGTCTGGCGGCTGGAGTCCAAGACCAAGGTGCTGGCCGGTGTCTGGTTCACAGACGGCCCTTCCCTCCCGTCCGTCCTCCATGGGGAGTGGAGGGCCTCTGGAGCCTCTTTTTGAGCACTCGCATCCCATTTGCAAGGGCTCCTTCCTGTGGGCTGATCCCCTCCGGAAGGCTCCACTCCTAACACCATGCCCTGGAGGATCAAGATTCAACGTACGAATCAGGGGAGGACACAAAAATTCAGACCCTCTACTTGATGAATTCCTTTTATCATTCAAAATCCAGTTTAAAGACTCTAGATCCAGTGTGTTCTATCTCCTCTCGCACCCAAGGGTCTGTCCTTCCTGTCCTCACATTCCACTTAGGCCCTGACCACAGGGGAGTCCCTCCTCCTGGACATGGCCCTGTCTTGTTTGTTGCTGTCCAGCAGGGAGCCAGGTTCAGTGCCCCACCCACGCCACACTTGAGTGCTCTGTTAAGTGAAGGTGTGGCCCCCCTCACAGACGCAGAGTCCACTCGAGAAGGCCACATAGGGCTGCCTTCCAAGCCACCTTTGATAGAGAGGGACTGGTGAGCAGCAAGGTGCCGCAGTCTGGCTGGGCACAAAATCACCGGGACGTCACCAGCCACTTGTAGGTTCAAACAGGAACTACTTTATTGCCTGAACCCCACGGGAACTCTCCAGAACTCCACGGAAACTCCGCGAGAACCAACGGGAACTCCACGGGAACTCAACGGGAACTCAAAAGTAGCGGGCACCCGAGGTAGCAGGAGCCGCCCCACTGCCGGACAGTAGAGGTCCACATACAAAACTGAATACACAGCTTGCCTCAATCCAGCATCACCCAGTTACAGCCATCAGTCATTATCTTAATAATTATACACAGCTTAACTTAATTATCATCATCTTAATGGCTCGCTGGCGTTACTTCTCAACCATTCCTTCTGGCTAAATGCCAGGCGCCATCCCGACTTGGCTGTGGCTCTCAACAGCATGGTAAGGAAGAGCCCCAGCCTGGAGAGGCTCACGTGGACACCTCTTAGTAAGGTCGACCACCGGGAGCAAGAGGCATGGGGCTTGAGAGTGGGGCTGCCCCATCTGGGTCTGGGCTGACCCCGGCCTCCCTCGGGGGGGTGGCTGATAACACAGAGGGTCAGGAAGGTGAGGGGCAAGGAGAGGCTTCTCCAAAGTCTCAGGCCAATGGCCTCAGAACCCCTGTAGACCTCTGTGCCTGGGGCCTGGGGCCACACCCAGGCAGGGAGTGTCTCTGAGACAGGGAGCCTGGCTCTTCTCCCAGATTCACAGAGCCCTGCTGTCCCTCTTACCAGCAGGACTGAGGTGGACCTGCCTTGTCCCAGAGCCCAGGACTTGAGTGAGGTGAGGACTGATGATCGGGGGGCCAGAGGGCTCCTTGCAGATGTTGGTAGAAGCGGTGAGGTGACTTCAGGAGGTGGTGCTGTGGGGCTGGGTCCCGATGTGTGACAGACTGCAGCAGCCCAGCTGGCTGGGCAAAATATCCGGGGGGTGACGAATGACTTGTGTAGATTGATGCAGC
Source organism: Callospermophilus lateralis (assembly GCF_048772815.1). NCBI lineage: Eukaryota > Metazoa > Chordata > Mammalia > Rodentia > Sciuridae > Callospermophilus > Callospermophilus lateralis. Next base: position 165,302,029 of record NC_135308.1, read on the forward strand.
AGGAATAGGAGCCGTTTATTGTAGGATCTGAGTGATATTTATACATTTTACACAGCTTATCTAATTAGCATAAAGTAGATACAGCAGTCAACCAATCAGGAATCTCCACACTTAATGGCTTGCTTTTGTTACTTCACAAACCACTCCCTCTGGCATTTGGCCAGGCGCCATCCAGACTTGTTTACAGACTTTAACATTTCTCTGGCAAAATAACAGGTGCCAATCTGACTTGTTTACAGACCTTAACAACAGACACTTGGTGTTCTTTGTCCTGGGGCTTCAGTCACTCTGTGACCACACAGCACTGAGGGTTCAGCAGGACCCCTGTTCATTTCCACGCAGCGTGGTCAGAGCCTGCGGCCGGTCCCGGAAGGGGTGCCACATGCATATGTGATCAGGACGTGTATGGGTACAGAGGAGGAGACTCTGACGAAGGGACCAGCGGTGACGTGCAGCACCTGCTCTCCTCTTGGACAAACAGAAGTTGTGAACTGGGAGCTTCCGTGGGTCCCCAGGAAGGATCAGCCGCCCTCCACCTGTCAGGGTCCAGGTGGAAGCTGCTCCTCAGTTCCCCTCCACAGTCCTGCAAGGAGCCTGGGGCTGGACCAGGCGGTCACTCTTGTAAGAAACAGAGGAGGATAGAAGGGGCGAGACCGGGGCGGTGGGAGTGCGGCACCCTGGAGGGTGGAAGGGGCTTGTGGGCACCGCAGCAGCTTCACGTGGGTTTCTCTGGGCTTGGGGTCTTTGGCTGCATCGTGTGTAGGGAAGTGCGTTCACAGCAGAATGGAATGGCTTTAGGACAGGGGAGCACAGAGTGAGGGGGTCTGGACCCAGATATTCTTATCTGTGCTCCTCTGAATGCATGTCCATGTGATGTTAAAATAACGGCACAAAATGTTGTGAGTATAGTGAATACGGTGTTGTTCACCAAGGTGGAAAGAACCCAACTGACCGTTACCAAGAGGCAGTCCATCCACACTAGGGAACACCATTCCCCCATGTAAGCCACGGCCCATGCCACCACCTGAAAGAGCGTTAGAGCATGCTCAGTGCAGGGGCCAGACAGAAAGGACCACCTGGTACGTCGTCCATCAACAGAGGACATCCAGAGGAGGCCAAGGTGCAGAAGCTGAAGCTGGACAGGTGCTGGCCAAAGGCTGGGGGGTAATGACAACAGGTTGCCAGGGACATGGGGTGTTGCTTGGGGTGAAGCGTTCTGGAGTCAGGTTGTGGCTGTGTCATACAACATTTTGAAGGGACTAAATGTCACCCGTTGCCAATGCGTGTTTGTGTGTTCCAGTAACGAGCGAGCGCTCTGGGTGGAGCTCCTCATGGAGCCTCAGCCACGCACCCTGTCCTCACAGCCCGCTGAGCCTACCATTCCACCCTGTTTGATAAAGAAGAAGTGCAGCCTCGGAGGGGAAGCTGCCTTCTAGAAGAGAGAGGCCCCACGCGGACCCACAGTGAGATGCCTCTTGAGTCCATGGCCAAAAATCAAGAGACCTTGCCCTGAACGAGCTGACCCACGTGACTCCAGGGCACTTCCGAGCCTTGGAGACACGCGGCGTTCACTCTCCAAGGGCAGGGCCTGACCTCTGTGCTCCGACTGCGTCCTCCTGCCACTTCCTTCCACACAAGGGGCATGTGGCCGACACTCGTCTCAGCCCCTTGGCACTCAGTGCTCCATGGTGGAGAGAAAAAGCTGCTCACCCTTGATGACAATAAGGGACACGGGGTAGAACTGAACCCAACATCTGGGTGTGGAGGAGACAGTAGAAGAAAGACCAGGCAACCATGTCAAGTCCTCCGGTTCAGAAATCCAAGGAGAAAAGACAGTGAAGAAGGCAGACCTGAGGGTGGGTCTGTCATTGGAAGACACCTTGAAGGTTGTCCAGTCCAGTCACATTCATCTATCCATCCACCCACCCATCCATGAACCCAGACGTCCATTCACACATCTATCTCTCCATCCTTGCATCCATTCATCTATCTATCCATCTGTCTACCCTTCTATCCATCTATCCAACCATCCATCCATCCATTCATCTGTCCATCTATCCATCCATCCATCCATCTGTCCATGTATCCATCCATTCATTCATCTATCCGTCTACCATTCATCCATCCATCCATCTGTCCATCTCTCCATTCATCCATCTATCCGTCCATCTTTCCATGCATCCATCTGTCCATGTACCCATCCGTCTACACATCTGTCCATATTTCCATGTGCTCATGAATACATCCACTCATCACCCATCCACTCATCCTTCCATCCGTGCATCTGTTTGTTCATAGTGTATTTTTGAGAGCCTATAATGCATGCAGGACAGCTAGATTAATGGGGTTCCAGTAGTGAAAAACATCATGGCCCTCTACTAGGAACGACACAAAAACACACAAACAGACACATAAACAACATGTAAGAGGTGAGGTGTCCAGGGCTATGAAGAAACATAAACCAGAGAGTGAGAAGGCCATTCTCAGTGGAATTAACAACGGGAACACCTCTTGACCAGAAAGCCTCCTTCCTGGAGTCGAACCTTCCCACTCTCTGCCCTTTGGCATGAGTTCAGGCATAGATTACCGATCGTCCCTCCTGCCCAGGCAGGTGCCAGGTGTCTGAGGAGGGCCGTGGGGCCCTCTCTGCCTGCACAGGCCTTCAGGTCCAAGGTCCCCCCCTCGCCTGCTCACCAGCCTCAGTGTCCTCCCCACTGCCTCCGTGAGCCACCCTAAGGGAAGCGTTTGTGAGCCACATGGGGCCAAGCCCTTGGTTCTGAGCTGAGGGGGCCCCAGGCTGGTAGGAGAGAGCCACAGGGCAGGGAGTAGTGGGCAGCAGCAGGGCCTGCCCAGAGCTTCCCACCACAGCAGTCTGTGCTGGCCTCCCTGCCTCCTGTCCAGCCTCCAGTCACTCTGCCCAGCGGTCTCCCTAAAACACGTGGCAGTAGACCAACAGTGGTAATGTTGGGAAGGGTGAGCAGATGACAAGGAGTCCATGGGCCACCACACAGCCCTTAATACACACTCACATGTACAAAACATGCAAGTATGCACACACGTGTGCAAATATTCACATATTTATACACACACAAATACACATGAATATACACACATACTCACACACATTCTTACACACATATGCACATACTCATAAACACATGTACATACACACTCACAGAAATGCCTGCACATCAGACAAATACACATCCACACATGGATGGCCACACACCTACACACTCATACATACACTCACACATGCACACGCATGCATACACACATGCACATATTCATACACACCTACAGATACACGTACATGTCACACATAATGCCCACGCTCCACGCGCCTGCGCTCATACACATGTATTCACACACACCTGCGGTGTGCTCTGACCCTAGGTGGGGGCCGCCCAGGTGTGGCCTTGGTGTGGTGCTGGCCTGAGCTGTCCCCTGCTGCACGAGGAGGCCAGGCCCTCTGGGGGCTGCTGTGGCAGGTGCAGGCATCCACGCCCGCCTTGAGCAGGGCACCTCAATGTCAGGGCACAGATTGTCACCTGGAGAAAGGCAGGCAGTGAGCAAGGAGCCTGGCAGACACCTGAGACATCGGGAGCTTGGAAATGGGGGTGGGGGGTTAGCAAAGTGAAAGGCTGTGACCGCTCCCTGCAGGTGAGCCCCCAGCACTGTTGGTGGAGGCAGGAAGGGGGGCTTCTTCGTCACCTCGCCCACCACTTGCCCTCTCCTGCCCTGCTCGAGGGCCCAGGCCTGTGCCGCAGCCCACTCCAGCCCTGGCTGGGTGCTGTACAGTGCCCAAGGCCCCCCACGTAGGAGACCCCAAATTTACGCCCCAGTAATACTCCTGAGCCAAGAGCCTAACACCCCAGCTCCATGGACGCAGCTCAGCCCCCAGGGTGACAGGACCTGCCACACTGCCCTCACCTTCCCACTGACCTCCCCACCCTGAGGCCAGCAGTGTGTCCCAGGAGGGCCCAGGAGAGGCAGTCACATGGCACACCCGAGATGGGAAGGCCGCAGAGGAGGTGACTCACCTCATGAGATGTGACTGCAGACCCCAGCCCGGCCAGCACCCTCGTGCCGCCACCTCCCCTTGGGCAGGGGTGAAGCAGGTGCATCACTCCTAAGTGGGCCTCGAGGGTCCCAGGGGCAGGGTCAGCCAGGGCCTGACCTGCTCCCAATGCTGAGCCAACTCTCTGTGCTCCCAGCTTGAGCAGCTGAGAGCCCAGAGCCCAGAGTCGGGCCTTGCCAGCTTCCCACGCTGACGGGAGCGGAGCCGAATCCACAATGAGGCATGAGGTCACTGGATACACCCCGGGCTTGCTCAGGGAAGAGAAAGTTCTGGAGCGGGACAGGCAATCCCAGGCCTGCCGCTGGAGGTTGCTGTGGACCAGGTCTCGCAGCCTGGTGCAGCCCGGCCCTGGCTGGCGGGTGATGGGCGGGCAGGCCTCGATTCTCAGGCCGCTAGACACTGTGCCGCTGCCCCTCGGGCCTCCTGCCCAGGGCCCGGGAGCCCAGGGATTATGCTGCTTGCAAAAGGCCTCCCGGGTGTTGTGGGCTTGGCAATCCCTGAAAAGAAAGCCTGGTTATCATTCATGTCGGGTGTTGAGAAATCTCTATAAAGTTTTACAGCCGCAAATGTAAAAGGGGTTTTTATTGGTTTAACATTCTTCTCTCCTCCCCACCCCCACCCAGAATCTGTACCTTTTGTTTCCCGCGGCTCAGAGCATCTCACACAGCTTCTCTGAGCCCCGCGGAGGTGGAGAGGCCCACGGGGGCCAGGGCTGCAGGCCTGGGGCACCACCTGAACCCTCCAGCCTGGTCCTGCTGTCCTCCAGCCACCTCGGAGGCCCCCCAGCTCCACCACACACTGGGCAGGAACTTCGGATGGCCACCATGGTCAGTCCCAGCTCAGGTGCTGAGTCACAGAGTAGAAGACATGTACTCCCTGGAGGGAAAGAAAGAGAGAAATGTGTAAGAAAGTGGAATAAACACAGGAAGAGGTTGGGTCCTGTGTGCTGGGCCCATGTGGCCACCCGGCCCTACGAGGGGACCTGCCAGGAGACACCCTGCCGTCTTGATGGTCTCCTCCTGCTGCGGGACAAGCAGACCAATGGTCTGACGGTGCTGCTGCCCTCAGAGGGCAACAGAGGGACCATCTGGACTGATGGGGACAGTGGCACTTCTGTGGGGACTGGAGGAAAGGGCGCCCTATGGAGGGATGTGGGGACAGAGGCCTGGCTGGGTCAGGGAGGGAGGATCCCCAGGGGCATTCAGGCAGAAGCTGCCCAGGGCACCTGTGTCCAGCTAGAAAGCAGGAGGCCGTTGGTTGGAACAGTGACATTCAGGGATGTGCACACAGGAAGAGGGCCACCTGGGCTGAGGAAAGGGTGGAGCAGGATGACCAGGGCAGTCGGGAGAGCTCCGGGGTCCTGTGAATGCAGTGGCCAGGGAGGAGGGGCCAGGGTGAGACGGGGACACCAAGAGTCACAGGGAAATGATAGACAGTGAAACCACATCCACAGAAATGCCCTTGGCAGGATTTCCAGGTGGACGGGACGTGGCCAGCGGAAGAATTCATGAGCTTGAAGATGTGTCAATATGAATTTCACAAACTGAAGCACAAGAGGAAAGTAGGAAAAAAGGGATCAGGATACCGAGGACGGTGGCAAAATCACACAAGGAGTTGCATGTGTGAAATGGGGGGGGGGGAGGGAGGAGAGAGCAAAGAATCAAAAGTTTTGAGATAATGATGGATGAGAATTTTTCCAACAGGAATGACAGACACCAAATCAGAGATCAACACCAAGCAGCAAAAATGCCAAAAATGTACGGCCAGGCACAGCACATTCAAACTGCAGGAGACCAAGACAGGAAGAAAACCTTGGAATCAAACCACGGGTGGTGGGCAGAACAGGCAAATAAGCAAAACTCGCCCACAGAAGAAGCCGGAAAGTGCCCTCTGGCTCTCACCACTAACAAGCCAGGCTGAGCAGGTCTGCGGGAACACTGAGGGTGCCAAAGGCAAAAGCCATCAAGTCACATTTCAGTCTTTAGCACAAACATCTCTTAAAGTTAGAGAAATACTTTCTCAGATTATCAAACACTGAGGAAATTTGTCAACAGTGCAAATGTCCTCCAATAAATGGTAAAGGACAATCTTCAGAAAGAAGGGAAATTATACGGTTCAGAAACAAAATTTTCATCAAGAAATGGAGTGTATCAGAGCAAGAATAAAGAAAAGCAAGATGAGATGCTTTGTGTTTCTCATTCTTCATTTCCTTAATAGATAAGTGTTGGAAGTAGCAGCAGCAGACACACAGAATGGGTGACAGCAGAGTCATGAGAAACAGGGGAGGGGATGTGGAGTTCTCAGGTATGTGGAGCCCGCCACCCCAGTGAAGCACCATAGACCTCTTCAAAGGTGGACTTGGATTAGTTGCAAATGTGTACTAAAATTCTAGGGAAACGCCTAGTTCTTAAAGGAAATGTAATCAATGTGCTGTCAGAGCGCAGAAAATACACAAATTCTCAATTAAAAGTAGCTAAGTCAGAAAAGAAAAGATTGAAAATAGAGACAAAGGGCAAGTGTAATGAATAGGAAACAGCTTCAGGTCTAGTCGGCGTTCAGCACTCTGTCAATAACCACCTCAAATGCGAATAGTCTGAACACACCATTAAAGAGTAGATGCTGTCTGTGTGGAGTAGAAGGAAAAAAAACCCAAGACCTGACCCCATGTTATCCACAAGAGACTCACTTTAAATACACAACATGGACATATTAAAAGGAAAGACTGAAGAGGTGTACACCCTGCTCATAGTGACCCAAAGCATTTTGGAGCAAAGCAGACCTCAAAAAGGAAAACCTGTCCTGGAGATATAAAGAGAAGCACCACCCGATGGTGGTGCCCAGAGCCATAGCGGAGTCAAATGACCCATGGCATTTTTGCCAGAACAGAGTGGTTGAGAGGTAAAGCCAGCAAGCCATTGAGATGATAATGGTTAGTTAAGCTGTGTATTCAATTGCATATTAGACCCCTGCTCTCCACCTGGCCTGTTACTTTGGAGTTTCTCCAGGGGACTTCTGGAGAGTTCCCATCTTTTGGGGAAGTGCTGGAGGAGGGATTTTCTGGAGGAGGGATTTCAGGTGGGTGTGTGGTGTGTGTGTGGGGGGGAAGGCCACTGCGTGGCATTCGCGGGAGTGCGGAGAATAAAGGGGTTCCTGTTTTGAACCTACAAGGCTGTGTAGCGACTGGGTTATTTTGTGCCCTGCCAGACTGCGGCACGATGGTAAGGAGTACAATTCTTCACGTATATAAGTGAATCTTTAATGTACATTCACACAGTGCCAAGACACGGGAGGCAAAGCCAGGACAGCTACAAGGAGAACAGACAAATCCACCCTAAGAGCTGGACGCTCCAACACTTTCCATCAGTAATTGACAGTCCCAGCAGGCAGAAAATCATAAGGACAGTGGAACTGAAGAGCACTATCAATCAACTGGACCTAATTGACATTTATAGACCACTCCATCCAACAACAGCCAAAGACACATTCTTCTCGAGCTCACATGGGACATTAACTAAGATAGACATTCTGGGCCATAAAACACACCTTAACAAATTTGAAACAATATAAATCATAGAAAGTAGGCTCTCAGCCCACAGTGGAATTAAACTGGAACTCAGTAAGAGATAGCTGGCTGGAGAATCCCAAAATATTTGGAGATTACACTGCTAAATAACACATTGGTCAAAAAAATTTTAAAGAGAATTTCAAAAATATTTTGATGAAAATGAAAATACAACCTATCAAAATGTGTGGGTTGGAATGAAAGCAATGCTCAGAGGAAAATTTACAGCACTGAATGTGAACACCAGAAATAAAAATCTAAAATCCATTATCTAAAGTTCCACCTCAGGAAGCTCTAAACACAGGAGCAAATTCAATCCGAAATGAGAAGAAAAGACAAATAAAACTTAGAACAGAAATCAGAGGAATTTGAAATAAGAAACCAATGGAGAAAAATCAATGAAACTACAAACTGATTCTTTGAAAATATCAAAAAAGGAGATGTGTGTCTAGCAGGTTGACCAAGAGATAAAGACAGACAAGTTATAAACGCCAGAAACAGAAAAAGAGGCATTACTACTGATCCCATAAAGATATAATAAAGAAATATTATGAACAACTCTGTGCCAGCCACCAGTTATTTAATCTAGTTCTCTGTCACTCCTCTTCAACATAGTACTGGAAGTCCTAGCCAATGCAATATGATAAGAAAAAATGAAAAGCACACAGGATGAAGAAAAGAAATAAAACGGTTCTGTTCACAGAAGGCATGATCAATGGTCATGGTTTGAATATGAGCTGTCCCCAGGTTCATGAGACAATGTAGCAATGGGTGAAATGATTAGTCATAACCCAGTCAGTGGATGGATGCATTGGATGGACTAATAATGTGAAAGGACCCCTGTACTGGATGGTGACCATAGACAGGTAGGGTACGGGTGGAGGAAGTGGGTCACAGGGGCTGGGGGTGGCATGCCATTGGGGATTATATATCTTGTCCCAGCACATCTATATATTCTCTGCTTCCCAGCTACTTACTGTGAGCTGAGCTTTTCTCTGCCATCCCTTTTTGCCACAGTGTGGCTCAGGTCCAGAGCAATGGAGTCAACTGACCATGGATGGACACCTCTGAAATCATGAGCCCAAGTAAACGTATTAGCTTCTAAGGTGTTCTTGTCAGGTATTTCAGTCACAGTGACAGAAAGTTGTCTGACACAATAGACTATGCAGAAAATGCTCAATAAGGACCCTGCAGATACACATAAATGCCTGTTGGAACTGGTAAGAAACAGAGCAAGTTTGCAGGGTACAAAGTCAATACAAAGGCCAATAGCTTTCCTGCATGTGCTGGATGTGAGCAATCAACACCTGGAATTTGACTTTAAAAACATCATTCACACTAGCATTAAAAACTGAAATGTTGGGTATAAATTGAACAAAATTTGCACAGAACTTATGTGAGGAAAGCAAAACTCAAATCAAAGGATCGAGAAGATCCAAAGGAATGGAAAGATGTCCTATCTTCTTTACACCTTGTCAAGGTATAAATTCTTCTCCACTTGATAGAGTCCTGATCAGAATTCCGGAATGTCATTTGTGGATATTTATGTACAGGCTGACTGTGGATTTTACATGGGAAAGGAAAGACTCCCAATAGTCAACGCTATTGCAGACAGACAGTGTGGGGAGCCTGTCACTCCCTGACTTCAAGACAGACCATGAAGACGCAGCAGCGGAGAGAGAGGCAACAGAGAAAGTCGGGGACACAGCAGGACAGACACCAGACATACTCACGGGGATACAGGCAGCCGGCCCTCAACAAGGAGCAGACGGTTCAATGAAGAACGGGCTTTTCAACAAAGTACCAAACAACTGGACACACAGACATACATAAATGCCTGTTGGAACTGGTAATATGCAGAAAAAGAAAAAAATTAAGATGTGTAACTTATATCATCAAACTAACTCAAAATGGATCATAGATCTAAGTGTTAAATGGAAAACTATCAAACTTCTAGCAGTAACAGCAGAAAGCCTGGATGTCTTTGACTTGGAGCTGACTTTTAGATAGCAGAAGTATGACCCTGGGTGGGGGCGGGGGGACTTGATAAGTTGGATTTCATTGAAATGTTACATTTCCTCTCCAAAAAGACTCTACTAAGAGAATGAAAAGACAAGCCACAGAGGAGGGAAAAATTATTGCAAAACACATCTGATAATAATCTTGTGCCTGAAATATACAAAGAAATTACTATTCTCAACTTCTCCAAATGGTTAAAACTCAACAATAATAAAATACAAGTAAAATGTGAGCAAAAGTTTTGAATAAACATCTCACAAAGAAGAGGTTCAGATATCCAATAGGCACTTTAAAAGATGCTCAATATCAGTATCATTGGGGAACTCAAAACTCAAATCAATAATGAGATACACACTAGATACCTGTTAGAATGGCTAAAGCCCAAAAAACTTAGAATACAGGCATCGAGGAGGATGTGGAATAAGAGGAACTCTCGGTTGGTGCTGATGAGATGCAAATGTACAGCTTCATGAGAAGCCGGTTGGACAGCTCCTGACAAAGGCAAATAGACAAGGTCATAGTCTTACCAACTATCAGTAATTAAGTCTTTAGAAAAACAGAACACTGACCTGACCATCTGCAGCAGGTGGATTCATGCTTGCCAAACCTGGAAGCAACTAAATACCTTCAGCAGGTGGGTAGGTAGGCAGACTGTGGGATGGGCATCCTTGGGAAAGTTTTTCAGTGATTAAAACAATGATCTCTCAGCCTCAAAAAGACGTGGAGGAAAATTAAATGCATTTTAAGTGAAATAGGTCACTCTGAAAGGGTTGAGGGCACTGTGGATCCCCATGGCCATGGCACAGGGCATGGCACTGATTCCAGCTATATAACATTCTCAGACGGCAACACTATAGAGAGAAGGATGTTTCATTGGTTGCTGGAAGTTTGGGACCTTGGGATAGTGATGGATAGGTGAAGCACAGGAGATTTTTAGTGTTGAAACCACTCTGAATGAGTCAGTAATGGTGGGCGGGTATCATTATGCACCTGTTAAGACTCAGAGAACACAGCAGAGTGAACCTAATGCACACTCCAGACTTGAGCCAACAACAATGTATCCACACTGGTCCACTAACTGAACAATGTAACAATGGCATGGAGAACCCTTGAAGACAGAGGGAACAGAACATAGAAAGGAGCATGAGGAAACACTCCAAATCACCTTCCAAGTCTGTAAATCTAAGAAATTAAGTGTGTTAGTCAAAAGTAGATGCCAATATTTACTGAGAAACTGCCAGGTTTATAAAAACGAAACCATTTCACAGCCACATCCACTACCCAGGGAGCATGGAGGAGTGGAAGGAGGAATGGATGTGTGCTTGGATGGATGGATGGATGGATGGATGGATGGATGGATGGATGGATAAACTGAGAGAAGTAACTGGTAAAGTTATTAGAGTAACAAAATTTTAATCCCCACAAGGGAACTCAGTGCATAAACACATACGTAATTTTATATATGATATTGAAATGTAATGGAATGGGTGGAGTGGTTAAGGTAAAAGTATCAAAAACCACTTCTTGGAGTCAATATTGAGAAAAAAAAAGGTTGAAGCACATGGGTAGACATTTACAGACAAGTTTCCTTGTGTCATGGTAAAAAAGAGTGCATCCCTCTAGGTTCTGAATTTGGATGGAACAGACCCCCTTCCCCACCCCAGGGGGCATCCGGAACTGGCTGCTCCTGGCCAGCTTTGGTTCTGTGCCTTTCCTATGTCGCTGAGTTGCCATCTGGAGTCGTGGGTTCCTTCATCCAGCTGAAATTTGAAGAACAGGACACAGAGAGAGCAAGCAACAGCAGATTTCTCTCAAGAGCGACAGAGACAGATGTCTCTGAAGACAAGGGCCCCAGAGCTGGGAGTCAGGTGGGGGAGTTGGGGCGTGTTCTTTCTATGGTCTCTGGAATTTCCTCCCTTCCTTACCTCCTCCCCGTCCCTGCTCTCCTCACTATGATGCTCCCCTCTGTCCACTCATCCTCTGTTTTAGTTTTTCTACTGGATCCCCCACTTAGGAGCCTGAGTATGGAAGTGTCTATCTAATGGGGTCCCGCTCATGTCCACCAGCACTCTGGTCAAGCAGGAGGTTGGCCTCATCAGAAGAGCCTCTCCATGCTCCTTTGCTCTGGCCCTGCCTGGACCTCCTCATGGCCATCTCGCCCTGGCTGGCCACGCCTTCTTCATCTCCCTCATCTTGGCATCCAGGACTCGGGTGCAGGACCATGCTGGGGCTTGGGGGAGGGTAAAAACCTCACCCAAAACAAGATGAAGTTGTGAGCCCCCAGAGGAAGCTGAGGGGAGAGGAAGGGGAAGGGCTCAGAACAGGCCAACAGATGTCTCCATCCCAAGGATGGAGACCAACAGACACGTGCCTCCGGATGCTCATATGTTAACTAGGCACCGTGGATCCCCGTGGCCACGGCACAGGAAAGTCTGCCGTAAGCTGGAGTCTGTCAGCCGTTAGCCAGTAAATGTGAGTGGACTTCTTGTGCATCACCCTAGACAAAAGCCCAAAGGCCATCATGTCCTTCCCCACATGCTGACGGTGAGCATGTGTGCAGATTGGGTCTCTTTGGACTTGAGTATCTGAAGACCACAGCGTGTCACATACTGAGTGAGAAACAACCTGTTCAGCTACCAGCAGGTGGGCATTTTTGTTACTGCAGCAAACCAGATATGCTTGGCATCATCTTTGAGGTAAGACAATGAACTTTGTTTTATGGTACAGTGTCTACTTCAGTGAGTTGGGGAAACACAAAATGAAGAAATAAAAATTGCTTGGAAGTTTCATTCTAACATCAGCAAATCAGTTTGCACTGTTAAGTAACAAGCCATCACTCATGGATGAATTTCTTTACACTGACTTTTCGTAATTAATTTCTCATGACATGGCTCAGGTGAGAAGTATGCTCCATTAATGCCATGATTTTACTCCTTGTGTTTTTCCTGAACCTACCCTGTGACTCACACAGTCAGTTTACAGGTGTTTATTAAGACTTATCATGTGGCAGGTAACAAGCCAGACTCTAATAAGAGTGAAGTATGAAACAAAGAAGATACATTGGGAAAATGAAGAGCCTTATGAATCTGATGACATTGATTCTGGTGCCAAACGGTAAACTTGTCCAGTATAATTCATACATGATTGATTCAAAAGTTTTCATCTGCCAAAAGATCTCTCAAAATAAACTATAATAAAATATATTAATTAGGAGATGCCTTAGATTTTTGTTTGAGGGAAAATATGTTTAGATTATCTTCAATTTTTAAAGGTTTTCTTTGGGTGGAGAACATCAAATTTGCAATTATTTTTTATCACATGTATTGAAAACATTATCTCATTGTCTTTTGACTTTCATAGTTGAGATTGAGAAATCAACAGTCAGTCTCTACTTTGTTTTCCTCTGCAGCTTTTTCTTTCTTTCTTTCAATACTGTTTTGGGGAGTTTCAGTATGATGTGTTGAACTGCAGAATTTGAATATTCTGTGTTGACATTCTCTGATCTTCTTGAATCTATATTGGTTATGATGAAATTTTCAGGTAATAACTCTTCAAATACTTTTATGTCATTCTCTTAACCCATTTCTTGTGGGATTTCAAATAGAAGTATATGTATTTTATATATTTTGTGTTTTCTGATTTTTCTGTATAATTCTGAATGTCTTCCAGTTTATAACTTGCCGCAGTCCGGCTGCAGCAAAATAGCGGGGGGTGATGCACAACTTGTGTACATTGATACAGCAGGAGTGAGAGCCGTTTATTGTAGGACCGGAGCGATATTTATACATTCCACACAGCTTATCTTAATTAGCATAAACTAGATACAGCAGTCAACCAAAAAGGAGTCTCCACACTTAATGGCTCGCTGGTGTTACTTCACAAACCACTCCCTCTGGCATTTTGCCAGTCGCCATCCAGGCTTGTTTACAGACTCTAACATTTCTCTGGCAAAATGCCAGGCACCATCCTGACTTGTTTACAGACTCTAACAATAACTTCTATCTTTGACTTTCTCTAATCTGATACTAAACACATCAAATGCATTTTTTTAAAGAGAGAGAGAGAGAGAGAGAGAGAGAGAGAGAGAATTTTTAATATTTATTTTTTAGTTTTCGGTGGACACAACATCTTTATTTTATTTTTATGTGGTGCTGAGGATCAAACCCAGTGCCCTGCACATGCCAGGTGAGCGCGCTACCGCTTGAGCCACATCATCAGCCCTCAAATGCATTTTTAATGTCATTACATTTTCAATTCATATACTTTCTGCTTTGTTTTTTTTTTTACAAAATTTTGCCATTTTCTTATTTCCAGTTTCTTACAGAAATTTTTGATTATCTTTTCTATCCTCAAACAAGGAAAACATAGTTATCATAAGAATGAAGCATTTAAGTATTCCAGTGTCTGAATTTCCAGTGTGTCTGCCTTGATACTCATTATTTCTAGTGGTTTCCATTCATGTTCTCCCCATGAACCTAGTTATCTTTGGTTGTGTGCTGAAATTGTTCTTGAAAACTTTCTATAAATGTTTTTGATGCTTAGGGTAATAACATCTACCTAAAAAGTTGGCTTTTATTAATTCCTCCTGACACCAAGGATCACTATTGATCCAGAACTCTCTTAATCTGATTCAATATTCAAGATTCTCTAAGCCAATTCACATAACCAGAAATAAGATGCAGTGCCTGGAATGGCATTTGTATTTGTGATCTGCATTTATTTCTGGTTTATTCCCTTTATTCCCAATCAAATGTTTATCAGCATGTCTCAGTTTTCAATGATCTGAGATCCATCTTTAACCACACAGGCCTGGCAAGGCTACGGAAGTGCAGTTCCAAAAAATGTGCTACCTCTTCTTTATCCAAAGTTGCCACATTGAAAGAAACAAGTGACTTCACTTCTCTGAATTTTTGTCCTTAGGTATTCCAGTTTAAGTTCCAATGCATGAGAACTTAGATTTCACCATTCACACCCTTTCATTAAAAAGTTAGAACATTAAAAATAAATGTCATTTTTTGTACTCATCCGAGAACTAAGGTTGGAGGGGAAATAATCATTGTCAATCTGATCAGTCTAGTGAATCCACACAAATACAGAAACAGATGTGCAAATCTGGAGCAACTATTACTAAATGAAATTAAAGTACGACACATCAAAGGAGCATTCTATAAAATACCTGATCGGTATTTTTCAAAACCATTAAGGTCATTAAAAGAAGTGAAAGTCTGAAAAATGATCACAGTCAATAGGAGTCTAAGGGGATGCTATGAATAAATAGTATATAGGATCCCAGAACAGAAAGGGATACTAGTTAACAACTAGAAAAAATCTTGGAAAAGTATGAGTTACAGATAATATGCATGCACTGATTGTAATAGATGTGCCACATTCATGTAAGATATTAATAATAAGGGAAATGGGAAGTGCGATATATGAAAACTCACACATCTTTGCAATTTTTGTATACACCTAAAATCATTCTAAACTTTTAAAAATTTAATAAAAATATAACACCATGATCCGTGGGATGCAGTGAAAGCAGTATTTGGAGGTACATTCATAGCCCTAAAAGGAAAGATCAAAGTTAGAAAGGAAGATCCAAGTAGTCATCTACTCTCCAGACTTCAAGAAAACATTAGCAAACTGAATCTAGCAACATGTTAAGGAATTACACACCATCCCTGGCTTGCTCCAGGGATGACCTCTGGTCTTTACTTCTTTGACATTTTGGCCTCTTAGGAACTTGGGTTGCTATTTTATACAAACTGATGTTGTCTTCCAGCAGATCCTTGGACAAAATTACCATATTCCCACCACCATCACCTGATATGGAGTCCTTGGTTCTGTCTTGACTCACCTGTCTGAATCTCTTGCATGTGGCAAAGCAATCGATGCTTCTCACTAAACGTTTGGTAAATGTTTATAAATCATTAAGTGAATAAGTAATGAAATGTCTTTTTGTAGTGATGGCAATACATCTGTTAGTGTTCTCCTACCGCAGCCTCCGAGCTAGATAGGGAACATTTTCTCCTGTCATCCCATCTGGCAGGTGTTAAGCCACAGATTTTGTCCTGAGTGGAGGCAACTGGCCTAGAACAGTCTTGAACAGAGCCTGGTAGGAAAGCCTTGAATCCCATTGACAACGCTGTGTGCATTCGAGTCTAGAGAGTTGACTGGAGTTGACTTGATTGTATCTAGATGAGGGGGAGCTGGGAGGTAAAGGAGGACAAGGGGGAGGAAGGAAGGGCATGAAGTTTCACTGAACTCTCAAAGTTGAATAGGGGACAAGTAGAGGGTGTTTCAAAGGAAACTGTATGTGCCAAGGCCCTGAGGCAGGGCAGAGCAATGATTCAAAAGTGAAAGGCAGCCAAAGGGTGGAGGGTAGAGTAGGAGAAGGAGAAGGAGAAGCCTGCTGCCTAGGAAGGAAAGAGGTAGGGGCAGAGCATGAAGCCATCAGGAGCTGAGGCCGCAGTAGCAAACATGGGCTTTTGTCCAAGGAAAAGGAGAATCTTGGAGGGAATGAAGCGGTGAGAGCCTGAGTCAGGGTTTGTCCACAGAGGTGGAGAGGGGCCGCAGGGGCTTTAGCTGCCTTGAGGGACTCAGCGACTTGTGGTATGGCTGATTGACATTGGCAGGCAGGTGGCGAGAGGGACACTTTGGGACGAGTACCGGGACTTATGGTGGAGGTCACTGGAATCCAGAGGCGACAGATGAGGAGCAGCCTCGGGGCATGATGTGGAGAACATGGCACCAGGCTGTGAGGTCTGGAGACGGGCCCCGACTCACCTTCCGTGCCCATGAGAAGCAACCTGCCCCTTCCTGTGGATCCACGTCCAGCAGTGGGCCCTGGGGGCCTGTGTGGACCCTCCTCCTTCCCATGGCCAACATGGGGGGCTGTGGGCCCATCCCGCCCCAGGTTGAGAAGGCGCCAGGGAGTACGGAGCCCCGGCCCAGAGGAGGCCCATCCAACGCTGCAGCCAGAGGGCACACAGAACAGGGGCTGGCCACGGTGCAGATGGGGACAGGAGGTGCCGTTTCACTGTGGAGGCCTCTGGGGCTCAGACCAGCGGGCGTCCACCTGGACTATGTGGAAGGAATGCCATGCCAGGGGAGACCGAGCACGGAGATGGGAGTCGCGTGAAGATTCTCCAGCAGGCAGTAGCCAGGCCAGCAAGCTCAGCTCCCCGGGACATCTAGCAGGAACTCGGGGATCCGGCGACCATCTCCGAGGGGCAGTGGGCAGCACCTCTGCCCATGACGTGCAGTCCACAGGGTCAGGTCAGCCCTGCCCACAGCCGGGAGGTAGTGACAGGCACATAGGAACCAGCAGGCAGCAGGTCAAGCCCAGGTGAGCTGCCCCTCTGGGGAAGGGCCTGGCGGGACCGTCCTCCTGCCAGCCTCCAGGGGGCGCAGCTGGCAGAGCAGGGAGAGCCGCTTGCTGGGGCTTGCTGCTGGCAGCAGATGGGGCCTCCAGCAGAGGGCCAAGCAGGCCTGGAGCAGCCCTGGGGCGGGCTGGGTGGAGGCTCCGGGGCCTGGAGCATCCTCTCCTGGGTGTGGCTGCGGTGGGCCTGGGCCTGGGCCTGGGCCTGGCGAGCACATCAGCTGGTGACCGGCTGCTTCCTGCCTCCTGCCCTTCAGGTTCTTCCCCTGAAAGCCAAGGGTTCTCTAGGGAGCACATGGGCCCTGGTGCTATTGGGTTCAGGCGGGATCCAGCAGAGCCGTGCAGTCACCCCTATCTGTCTGCAGAAAAGCAGCACTGCACACAGGCCCAGGCGCAGAAGGAGACGGTCACTGGGCTTCCCAGGGAGGGACCAGTGAGCCAGGAGTGAGTGTGGGGAGCCACTGCCCCGAGGAGCCCTGCCCCGAGGAGCCTGGGCTGGAGCCCAGCCCCACACTCCGCAGCCGCTCTATCGGGTCCCTGGGCTTGATCCGCAGAGCCCAGGTCCTCGACCCAGCGGCAGCCCTCACTGGTGCCTTTGGCTGACCAGGGGACTTCAGTCTTCCAGCTTCAGACAGCTGCGTCTGCCTCCCGGGACCTCCCAGGGACATTCCTGGGAGCAAGAGGACATGTGTGGGAAGCTCTGAGGATGTGGCCTGCCCGTGGCACGTCAGCTGTTTTATTTTATTTTTTAAGAACAAAAAGGGTCTAGAAGGAAATCTACCAAATCCAATTTTAACAGGAAGCATCGTTCTTGTGGAGCGGCTACAGGAGGCATCGCTTTCCCCTGGTGTTTCTGTTTTCTGCAGTGTGCACACAGAGGAAAGTCCTCTGCAAAGTGAAGTGAATTTGCTGCAGCACAAGGTTGCTGGGGACAGCCTGGCCTGAAGTAGGCACGTCAGGGCAGGGCAGGCCCCGAGCCTGCACAGCCTGCTCTTCAGACAAACCCTGGTCTCCCTCGCTGAGAGCCGCTCGTAGGCAGCAGGGAGCTCGAGGACTCCCGGATCCTCCAACACCTCCCAGAGCAAGCGCACCGCCCACTTGTCACCACAGCAGCCTTGGGTGACAGCAAAGCGCTGGTTCCCGCTGTCTGCGTCTTTTCTTTTTGCATTCAAGCCTAACAAGATTGCCGTCCCCTGACATTACTCTAATCACCGCTCTATGGGATTATTACAGCTCTTCCAGGTGTCGCGCCCGCCATTAGTCTCTTCAGCCGCCCGAGGTCTAGCTCTTCCTTCTCGGCACCCCGAGTCTGCACAGCTTGACTGACGGGAGCCCAGCAGTCAGATACAGCCATCCCTCCGTGTCCCCCAGGATGAGCTCCAGGGCCAGATGATGTGAGGTCCTCGCATGCTCAAGCCACTTGTATAAAATGCTGAAGTGTTTGCAGAGAATGCTGGACCCCCACCTTAACGCATCTCTAGATGACTCAAAAGATAAATGCTGCAGAGATCCTCGTTACCCTGTAGTGTTTGGGAGTAAAAATAAGGAAAAAACTCTGTATATGCTCAGCACAGGCAATTTTTTCCCTAAACGTTTTCCACCTGTGGTTGGAATCTGCAGACACAGGTTCTGAAGCTACACAGGGCCAGGGCTGAGGCTGAGCTCGGTAGAGCACTTACCCAGCATGCATGAGGCCGGGTCTAGTCCCCAGCACCAGGGGGACAGAGCAGAGAAGACGGGAGGACCTGAGGCCCACCTGTCCCAGACCGTACCGCACACTTGTACCAACCCAAGGCCACTGTGCCCGGGCCAGTGGGCCACCGACGATGTGAGGTCCTCGGATGTTCAAGCCACTTGTATAAGATGCTGAAGAGTTTGCAGAGAACGCTCGCACCCCCCCCACACACACACACCTTAACTCACCTGAAAGTGGGCACTTTCAGACACTGTGTCTGACAAGCCAGGAGCTGTCTGAGCTCCCCTGGGACGAGCTCGGAGAAAGCTGCTGGGTGTTTGGTGAATGTGGGACTCCTGCCCAGGAGCCGGGAATCTGAGGTGCCCATCGGGCAGGGGCCTGTTGGAAGTGACCACCTCAGGATGCAGTGAAGGTCCCCACAGGCAGATAGAGACTCCAGGGTCTGAAATCCACCAGGTGTCCATCCACAGAACACTCCCCAAGGGCCACCCCAGCCAGGCCGAGCAGCCACCTCCTGCTAGTGAAGTGTTGTTCAGGCTCAGGGCAAGGCTCAGGGAGAGTGGGGAGGTGGTGCCAGGACCTGCTCTCCTGTCCCCTGCAGAGAGCTGAGGAAGGGCAGCCGGCCAGGCTTCCAAGGATAACGGGGAGGAGATGGGGACTTAGTGTGGCGTTGTACAGGGAGCCAAGCTGAGCACGCTGGGAGAGAAGACCGAAGGGCCGGGGAGGTGAGTGGGTCAGCAGTGCCAGCCAGAGGTGTCCCTTCCAAACCCTTGGAGCAGCCCCACACCCTGAGAGAGAGACTCCCTGGGCCACACTGGACATTTAAGTTTCTCTGGATCCAAGAAGGGCTGGGGGAGCAGAAAGACCCTGGACTCACGGGCAGCCCCCGAGGCTCACTACAACCAGCACTGGGCAGGTTCCCCTCAGGCCTCATCCACAGGCTCTGCACAGGGGGCCATGGCCAGGTCAGCCAGGAAGGTCAGCAGAGAGGAACTAGTGAGACGATGTCCCAAGGAAATCACGTGGAAAGTAAAACTGGAAGTGCACTTGGAGAGCGTGAGGCGTGAGGTACACATAGCTGGCCTAGATGTCCCAGAACCTTCCAGAACGTGCCTGGATGGGGGAAGCACCACTGCTCCTCGGCAGGAAGGAGCCTCACAGGGCAGGGTGTTCCCTGCTCTGTTTCTCTCTCTACTCAAGGGTTGAAGCAAGGACAGCAAACTGAGCTGCGGCTGGGCTTGGGTCAGGCTGGGCACACACCCAGCCTCGCCGTGTAGCTCTCCCGTGGCTTCTCCTAGCAGGCGAGCCTGGCCAGCCCAGCTGCGCACCCCATGGGGGCCGCGTGCCTGTGGGGAGCCGGTCAGGCCACACTCAGCCTCCCTGCGGCCCAGGCCCAGAGCACCTGGGCTCTGCTGGCCTTTGTCAACCCTCAGGGCTGCTCCTGCACCCTCTGCCCGGGCATGGCACCCGGGCCTCCACCTGTGCTCTCTGTGCTGGGTCCCGGGCTGCACGGGAGGCACTGGGTACTGCAGCTCCAGTCAGAGGCTCCTCATGACCCTCCCCTTGTCGATCAGCACCTCCAAAACCATGGCACCAGCTCCTCCTGCCCACCAATGTCCACTGGAGTAGCTGGGAGCTGCTGTGGACCTTGCAGCCTCCCCAGGAAGTCCATCTGGTGGGCTTCCTCGGACACAGTCAGCTCCGCGGTCCCCTGGGTTTGGACCAGCTTCTGCATCTCTTGGCCCCTCCTCCCCAGAGCTGCGTTTATCCTCTGGAACTCCTCTCCAGACCCCTGCAGAGACGGCCAGCAGCAATTTTAAACTCTGCCTGCCAGCTTAGCAGCCTGCACAGCACAGTGGGGGAGAGATTTTATGGGCTCCAGTGAAATCCCAGCCAGATCTCGCTGCCTTTACCAGCTCCAGGATAAGCCTGGAGCCAGAGAGCTCCTGGGGCCTCGTGGGCTGCCACTGGGCTGCGGCAGAGACCAGCGCACCCAGCCCAGGGAAGAGCGACCCTACAGGAGCGACCGGCCTCCCAGCAGAAAATGGGAAGTAGGCGCCTCTCAAGACTCCACATCCACCTGCCCACAAGGGCCTGGAAAGCTCTCTCCCGGGGCTCCCTGAATCCACGTGCAGGGCAGGGAGAGGCTGAGCATGGACCCCGTGTGAATCCAGCTTCCTCAGGGACAGCAGGTGCACTCAGGATCTGGGACAGGCATCTGGGACAGTGGGGAAGGAAGACACATCACAGACAAGGGGCACTGCAGGCCCCAGGACTGCTGGCCGTTTTCAAGAAGTGCGGTTGCCGCCTCCTCTGGCATCCCACGTGCTGGACCCTAACAGCATGGGAGGCAGGGGTTGCACTCTGCAGAGGAAAGGGACCCATGCTGCCAGGGGCCCAGGGGTGAGCTCTGCCGACAGCAGATGTTCTGGGGACAGGTGCCTGAGACGGGCTGGGGGACTCCTCTCTGCGGCATGCCACCACACTCATGCACATCACGCAGGCTGCGCTGTCCACACCACCTCCTGGACTCCTGTAGCAGCACCTGCTGGGCACACCCCGGCTCCTGGCTGAGGCCACCAGCTCCCTCAGAGGGGCAGAAACAGGTAGAGAGCAGGCTGCAGGGACGTGGCCAAGCCACCGCACAGGATGTGGAGGAGGGACCCTGGAGTGGCACCACGGGGTGGCACGGGGAGGGGCGTAGGTTTGCAAGCTCACCTCCCACCCAGGAGGCCTGTCCTGAAGGTCTTGCTGAGGGTCACAAGGGGGCGTGTCCAGGGGTGTGCAGCCAGGGGGAGGCACCCTGGTCAGCTTCACTGTGCTGTTAGACACCTGCCAACTGTCACTTGCCCCGTGTGGCAGCCCTGGGGACCATCCAGCCCCACTGGCTAGACCAGGAACATTAGATGGTAGCATCTGCCCCCAGCACCCACGGCTCTGCACTGACTTGGCTTCCCTGGGACACACAGGGCTCTCCATGTGCTTTAACAGGGAGAAACCCTCGTCCCTAGGAATCTGTGTCATAGCTTGTCATCTAGGGACAAACGCCCTCCAGGGGATCTTACAGTCACGGCTCAGGCAGCCCTTCTGTGGGAAAATGGCAGGAGTTATTTTCCATAAATTAGCAAGAGAGAAAAACCCATAAAATTTGTCAGTATGCTTCAGAATTGTCCTATATTCAAACATTGGGTTGTGCTCAGTCCGAATGGCATCTCAGTGCTGCTAACACAGCTCATGTCCAGGGGCGCTGCCCACCCATGGACCAGTGGTAAGATGTCATCTTCCCAGGCTGGCACCTGGGACAGTGCCTGTCCCTCACAGAGACTGGGGAGATTAAACCAGGCCTATATCATGCCACATGTGTGAAGTTGTGCCAGACATGCTGGGGTAACGGAGGGGACCAGGTTGAGGGCTGCGGAGCCCCCAACAGGCCCCACGCCCAGGAGGCAGCAGAGGTCCAGCCTCCCCCCACACTGCCCTCAATAAGCCAGAGCCCAGTGACATGGCACTGAGAGTGACCCCAGCAGCCAGGGCGTCCACAACAACTCTTCCCCCAGCCCAACAGGCGGGCCCTGCAGGGGTGGCCGGGGCAGGCACCGACGACCTCCCTTCTCCAGCTCCTCAGGAGTTCCGCAGTCGCGGGGTTGAGCAGGCAGTGAGTTCAGGAAGGGTGAACTGAGGCAAGGGGTCGGAGGCCGATGTTCCCTGAGTGCCCTCCCTGTGCCAGGCAGTCTGCCAGGGGCCTGTTTGTAGAGCAAACCTCTGAGTCTGAGAATCATCACCACATGGTAAAGGGCTACGGGGCCCAGCTTGGGACACTGGCTTGAATCACAGCAGGCACACACACACAATCTGATCCCAGCACACAGATGCTTGGTCGGCGGGCTTCACTGTGGACCCCCTACTCCTGCCCTGTAAGAGGGTGGGCTTCTGTTCCACGGGGGTCGGATTCTATGCTGTGCCCTGAGCCTGTGGATGCAGACGTGAGCAGAGGAACACAGGCCAAGGGGAGAGCTGACCACCCGCCAGGGTCCTGGGGCGGGAGGCCTGATAGGGATGCTATGTCCAGCCCCTCTGTGTCCAGGGTATGGCCTGGAGGGGGAGGGAGGGGCAAAGGCGAGAGGAGAGGACAGAGGAGGGAGGAAGGAGAGAGGGAGGGAGGAAAGAGGGGTTCCCTGGCTGGGGACACCTGCAGACATGATTCCCCAACCCCACGCCCCTTCCAGAGCCTGAGCCTCAGGCTCTGCAGTGCCTAGGTGCTGCCCACCTCGGCCCAGGGCCCCCACACCAAGGGCTTCATCTCCTCCCCCACTCTTCTGCCCCTGTGGCTCCAGCCAAGGGCGCTGAGCCCCCCACCCCCACCCCACCCAGCACAGGCCACTGCTGTTAGTCAGCTCTTGTGCCGCTGTGATAAAGGATCTGACCAGGACAATTATAGAGGGAGGAAATTTTATGTGGGGGCTCACGGTTTCAGAGGTCTCAGTCCATCGAGAGCAGACTCCACTCCTCTGGGCGCCAGGTGAGGCAGAGTATCATGGCAGAGGAGCGTGGCCAAGGGAAGCAGCTCAGGTGATGGTCAGGAAGCAAAGACTCCACTGGCCAAATACAAATACCTACCCCCAAGCCAAGCCCCCAAGCCCACCTCCTCCAGCCACACCCCACCTGCCTCCAGCTGCCACTCCGCTAACCCATCAGGGGGTTCGTGCACTGACTGGTGAAGACTCCCACAACCTCATCTTTTCTCCTCTGAACCTTCTTACGTCTCACACATGAGCTTCTCGGGGACACCTCACATCCAGACCACAATGCCTGCCAAGGTCACAGGAGCCCAGCTGGCGGTGGGTGAGGGATGGTGCACAGGCAGCCAGGCAGCGTGCTGAGGTTGGTGACCACGGGGCTTGAAGCATGCTGAGCCCCCTTCCTCACCCGACATTTTCTGGGGCTACCCTCACTGGGAAGCTACGTCGTGGTCTCTGTCCAGCCAGGGCCCATGGCCCCTCTGCCCCTCCAGAGCATGGGGGACGGCAGGCAAGGTAAGGATGCAGGCAGCCACATCCCCTGAGGGCCAGGTGGGCGCCTGAATGCCTTGGAGGCCTGCAGTAGGAATGAGCAATCCTGGATTAAAACCTGACAGTGGAATGGGAAATGATGAATTCTAAAATAAACACTGGAGCTGACGCTCACTTCCCATGGCCTGCTTCTCAGCACAGCCCGAGACTCACTTACGATCTTGTCGGTTATAAATTGCAGCCTGCATTTCTCATATCAAAATGCACAGCTAGTGATATTTAACTCTAAAGAAATATATCCTCCAGCAATGAATACAGTCAGAAATTACTCACTGAATTTAACCAAGGAGAGAAGACGCCGTACAGTTGTACTGCATAAATTTGGGAATGTGGGACAATGGCCACCATTTATTAACATTTTATCTCCTCCTGGAAATGCTTGACCTTGCTTCAGCAGTTTTATTGGGAGCAAGATCTCTGGAAGCTCCCATTCCCCCCCTTTTCAGAAGCAACCTGAGCTGCTCCAAGTAGTAAATATCGCTCAGGGCGCCCCGTTCCTGACGTGCTCTTCAACCCAGGAGGGGAGGACCACGTGGTAACACCTCAGGGTCCCTCCCTGGCAGAGCCTGGCTTTGGGGTGCTCGGCGATTCAGGTCATTTACACCTGCTGCAGCTCATAAAAGGGAAATGAGAGCAATTCAACTGCCAGGGACCAAGGATTCCTGCAAGGGCACAGGGCTCAGGGGCTCTGCATATTGGAGAGGGGAATTGGGGGCCTGTGCCTGGCTGGCGTCACCAAATTAAATCCATTCATTCAGGCCAGGACCTTACGCTGAATCCTGGGCTTGGGAGCAGAGCAACTGCCACAGGTACGGAAGGGACAGAAGCTCCTGGCTCAAGCAGCTGGCTGTCCAGGGGAGAGACAGCCGTTAGGGACAGGCCAGCAGACAGGAAGTACACGCTACCTACAGTTCAGGGGGTGTGCAGGGTACCGCAGGTGGAGCAGCACTTCCTGCCACTGGGTCCAAGCTTCCCCGGGAACTCGGGCATCTCCTGCCTCTCTGTTCTCTGGCCACACTCTGGGAGGGCAGCGGCCTCTGACCAGGACCACAGCCCGTGTGGGTGCACATAGCTGTGGAGAGGGGCAGGGCCCAGGTGGCTGGCACCCAGTGTCCTGGCTTCTCCTTGAAGTTAGGAAGGTGGCAACAGGGAGAGCACTTGACCAGAGTCACCTGTCACCATGTCCAGAGTTTCCTTGTCCCCACACCAGCTCCAAGGACACTGGCTGGGTGCTGGGCAGGGCTGGAGACTATAAGTCCTACCATAGGCCTCTGCTGTGGGGCAGGGGAAATCCAGCCACCTTCTCTCTTGTTCCTGTTTGGGCAGAAGCAACACACCTGCGACCAGGCACGGTGGCCCACCTGTGACCTGAGAGACCCTGGAGGTGAGGCAGGGGGACTGCAAGTTTAAGGCCACAGCAACTTAGCAAGATCCTTTCCCTGAATAAAAATAAATTGGACCGAGGGTGTAGGTCTATGGGAAATCACCCCTGGGCTCAGTCCCCACACTGAACACAGACACACACACACAGACACACACACACACACACACACACACAATGCAGGTACATCACAAAGGACCAAAGCTATTCCAAAATACAGAGAGGAGCTCAAAAAATTGCCCAAATCACAACCACCCAGAAATAATGGTATTTTGTAAAAAATTACAGACCCCCTTGATAGATAGGTGAAGAGACAGGTAGAGACAGAGTGATGAATAGACAGGTGAGTGGAAGAAATAATCACATGGAGTGAGATGGTTTTGCACACGATGTTTGTAACAAAAAAACGAATTCAATTTTGCTCCCATTAAACAAAAGGCAAAGGAAGACGGGGAGGGAGCCCGGGAAGCGGCCACACGTGGGCTCTTCCCAGCCACAGCGCTCAGGAGCTCTCGGAACCCAAGGGAAGCAATCACACTAAACAGGGATGCTTCCTCAACACGTTCTTCTTGTGCCTCGCCTGCCCCAGAGGATGATGGGAGTGCAACGCGGGGCGCAGGTCTCCAGCCCCTCCGGGTGTCGGGACTTTTCAGTCAAGTCTTGTTTCCCTCCAGGATGAGAAACGGCCCCAACCAGGGCATCCTCCACTGTGCTTTGTGGGCTTACCCTCCCCAAGGAGGCCCAGCTTCTGGCCACGAGGAATATGCCTGGGGCAGGCCCCAGCCCCAGGGCCAGGCTCACAGAACAACTTGAGAGCAAACCAAGTGGAGAGAAACTGGTGCCATCCAGAGATACGGTGAACTTGAGCCGTTTGCTGCTGCTCCCTGTGGAACCAGACCAGGGCGCTGAGTTGTGTTTTTGTTTTTTTAAGTAGAACTTTGGAGTGCAGTGAATGTAACAGTCGAGCAGTCATTATCCTCCCGGTGAAGGACTGCACAGGGGACCTGCCTGTGCTGGGCGCTAAAGGACTGGCGGCTCAGTGAGTCTGCTCACCCCGGGACAGCAGGAAGCTGTGACATCAGTAGGCAATTTTCCAGCTCTGTGGGAACCTCATGGGACCACGTATACGTGAGTCTCGTGATGCAGCAAATGACTGAGTATCATTTCACGTCTGCTTTGTCAAGGTGTACAATAGCCTGAAGTTCTGAACAATAGTCTCTGCAGTATTTTTCATTTAGTACTTAGGGTGACTCACTGTGGCTGCCTGCCCTGGAACCCACAGTGTTTCCTAAGCGTGCTATTTCTTACGAGTCCTTAAAGAGGTCTTTTTATGAGTCATATGTTTGTGCTGCACCCAGAGGGTGGCATTCCCACACTTGTGCAGCAGGAGGCCTGTTGGTTGGAGTACGTGGATGGACAACGTAGCTGGGTATAAAATTTCCAGTCTAGTCTTTTTCCTAAAACTCAAGTCATGTTTTCTCTCAGTATTAAGAATTATGTTGATTTTCTTAATTTTTCTCACTCTTAATTTCCTCATTTGATGTATCTATATATTTTTTTCTGAGATGATTCATGAGTGACTTGTTCTCTGTGTTATCCCAGCCATTTCCCTGTCCCACCTTCCAGCCTCTGCCACCACCCTCTGAAGAAAACATTAAAATGTGAAGAGCCGCTGCCAACGCTTCCTACCGAAGAATCCTCCCGCCACTGCACACAACAATAGAGCCATCTCTAGTCCCACCGCTGTCTTCAGGATGCTCCTACCCAAGTCCCTGTGCCCCTGAGCTGCGATCTGCCGGCCTGTGACCTGGCTCCTGGTTATGGTGTAAATGTGGTTCAGACAAAGTGATCTGATTTGGCTCACGTGCTGAAGGCCTGGCTCCTGGCCTGGTGCTGATGGGAGGAGGTGGGACCTTCAGAAGGTGGGCTGGTAGGAGAAAGGTCACTGGTGGTACGTCCTGGGGGCATCTCGTCCCTGGCCCTTCCTGTCTCCCTCTCTTGCTTTTTGGCCACCATGAGCTCTGGCATGTGCCACCACCATGAGGTTCTGCCTCACCATGGGCCCAAAGCCATGGGCCCGAGACACCATGAATTAGAACCTGACCAGAATAAATCCTCCCTCCTTCAAGTTGGTTTTCCCAAGTATGGTCGTCACAGAGACGGAAGCCTGGCCAGCACGGGGGGCTTCCTCTCTGTGGCTCCAGTGCCTCACAGGCCCTGACAGGGGCCAAGCAGCGTGTCCGTGCTCAGCAGAGGACTCCTCGCAGCTGCACCAATCCTGCTGGCCTCTTCTTGGTCACCACTCTCCTGAGCTGACAGCAGCAGCCCCGCCCTGCACTCGTCCCAGACGTGGTGGAACGCCTTGGCCTGCTTTACTTACGTCCACTCCTGTGTTAGACAGCACGGTCAGCCTCGCCCTCCCACACACCTGGAAGCCCAGGCCAGCAGATGGACAGTGAGAAGCCACAGGTTAGGCACAGGGTGGTGAAGGAGAGACCCCCCCAGCAGGGCAGGAGAGGGGAGTGGTCTGAGCTTTGGCTCTGGCTGGCCAGGGAAGCAGCGGTGCCTCGTGGGCTTCAGCTTCTCCTCGTGCCACGCGAGGCCTTCAGCATCCCCAGGGCCCAGGAGGACGTGGACCTTCTTCCTCTGAAGCCACAGGCACTCTTCCTGCATTGGTCAAAATGACGCACCCTGGGTGAAGGGCTCCCAGTCTCCCAATGCCCATGTCCACCCTGGCCTGTTCCTGTGCCCTCTTCCTCCCTGCATGTTACTGTGGAGGCTTCCAGGCCTTGCTGGGTCAAGGTTGAGCCTGGACACCAAAAACAAGCAAAGGTGCAGACGAGGAAGGAAGAGCAGGGCCACTCGGGTCTGAGGGAGCAGGGGGCTGGCCAGGCCAGGGGCTCAGGACCACCACTCCCTGCAGACTGCACGTCCACCTGAGTGGAGGCACCTTCCCCTCCACACCTGCGTGGTGGTACAGGCCACAGGGGAACCAGGAGGAGCCCAGGCAGGGGAGGGAGCGGGCAGCCCCAAGTGCCCTAAAACAGAAGAGTCCCTCAGCCCCCGAGTCCAGCTGGGTTTGGGGACACTCTGTGAAAACACGCCCCACCTGCATGCCCACCCTGCTGTCCGAACCATGCTTCATGCCCCATGAAGCCTCCACGGCCCCTGAGCCCACCCCATGTCCCCGACACCCCGCCCCCTCCCCTGACACCGTCCCACACTGTTGAACTGGGCCTGCACTGAGCCCCCTGCAGCGGACCACGCTGGAGGAGAAGGGCTGCTTCCTGGCTGGTTGTCCTGGGAGGGCCCCACAGCCTGGCTCCCTGCACTGCACCAGGTTCTCCTGTTCCCTGCTCCTGCATCAGCAGGGCTGCCCCTGAGCACCCAGAGAGCAGCAGCCTTCCAGCATGGAGTCTTCCGCTGCACCCTGGACTAGTGGGGCCATGCCCCAGATGGGTGCTCCCCTCCCTGCCCCAGCAGAGAGGCTGCTTCAAGGGAGGAAAGCCTCTCCCCAGAGTCATGGGCTGAGGGGTCCCAGCCCACTCCCCCACCTCTGGCCACGTTGGACGCCCATGAGGGCCCTTGCCCGGGTGGGTCTCCCCCAGGACAGTGGTTCTCCAGAGCGCGGGTCGGAGACAGGCTGGAGTGCAGATTGCCCACCACGGGAGCTGAAGCTGGTGAGGAAGCAGAGCAGAGCTGGAAGGAAGACCTGGCCTCTCGGCAGCCCAACGGGGCTGCAAAGCAAAGACCACGCCGGGGTCCTCGCTGCCTTGAGCAGTGCATTCCCTGCAGATCTGTCCCGGGCAGGGCTCAGCTGACCACCTCTCTGCGGAGCGAGGTCTGAGCAGAGGGTGTCCGTGTCCTTCTCCACTGTGCGTCCATCGCCTGCCCACTGCTCCCATCCCGCCTCTTCCCTGCTGGCCCCCAGCACCAGGCGGTGGATAGAGCTGGAGCCCACACACTGGCTGCCCCGGGGCTCCGCAGCAGTAGCCCATGTTTAACCCGGTGCTCAGTGTCTCGGCTCATCCAGATACTGGATCCTGAAAAGCCAGTGAGCCGTGAGGTGAGAGGCACAGTCCCCTGTGTTCCCTGGGGTTTGGCACCCTGGGGTCCGCCTGGATGCAGCTCAGCAGTCTGCCTGGACAGCCTCATGTGACCCTGTCCCTTCATCCCCTTGGGCCCCTTACTAATTTTGGAATATGGCAGCATTAGAGTTGACCACCCCAGGCCAGTCGTGATGCTGGGGAACTTGCTAGGCCACAAAGCATCTATCTCACCGCAGGGACCCAGAGCCC
The DNA here is from genome assembly GCF_048772815.1 of Callospermophilus lateralis. NCBI lineage: Eukaryota > Metazoa > Chordata > Mammalia > Rodentia > Sciuridae > Callospermophilus > Callospermophilus lateralis. The sequence goes on from NC_135308.1 coordinate 165,331,516, forward strand.
GGCCCACACACCATGTGACCTGCCCTGCTCCTGCTTAGCCCGTCACCCAGCCCCCTCCCTCTGGAGTCCTGCTAAGGGAAGAGGTTCTTCCCAGAGGGAACCAGGAGCTGCCAGGGACAGGACTGGTCTACTCTGCTGGCCCCACAGCCTGCCAAGGTCGAGGATTGTTCTAGATAAAACGGTGTAAGAAACTAATTTCCTTATCATCTCCAGGGCAGCTAATAAATTCTGCAGAAGCAAAAGTCTTGCAGTTGGAGAAAAACAGAGGGGAAAGAAAGGGTCTGGAGGTTCAGAGACCTCCCCGAGACCCAGCACTTCTGCCTTTGAACAAAACATTCGCACAGGCACCAGGACCCGGGAACTCTGATGTCAACAGAGAAATCCAGCCTCAGGAGCAGCCCTCACCTGCCTGGACCACACGGGGATCCCAGGGCCGTTTCCATAGTGTGCCCTCCCTGTCACCACCAGCTCTCCCTTCCTGAATGCCAGAGGAACCCCCCCCACAGGCGGGGCTCAGGGGCCAGGGTGGGTCTGGGACTGGGGAGCCCGTCAGGCTCATTAGTGCATGAACCAAGCCTTCCCTCCCGCTCTGCGCCTGCCCACCTCTCCCTCCTGTCAGCCCCGGAGAAGCCCCCGGTCGACTTCACAGAGAGGCTGCTTCAAGGGAGGAAAGCCTGTCCCCAGAGTCATGGGCCGGGGGTCCCAGGGCAGCCACCCTCTGCCCAGACCTTGGGCTCACTCTCAGGGAATCAGCTCCCTCCCAGATGTTCTCGGGTCTTCAGCAGCGACAGATGCGGTCCGCAGCCCTGCTTCCCCCAGGCAGAAGGAGGGACCAGGGGCCTGCAGGGGCCCTGGCTGCTGCCCTCACTGAGCAGGAGCAGAGGGTCCGGGCCGGGTGTGGTGGGAAGGGCCAGGCTTATCAGTTCTGCACTGGGACTTTGCCGAGCCTGTGTCCGGTGTGCCCTGAGAAATGGGTTCCGGAAGAAGTGTCAAGGACAGCTTTGGAGCAAACTGCTTTCCCATGGTGTCCCATTGACTCTGCCCAATACTCAGAAATGAAATTTAGTAGAGGTGCAGGCAGATGGCCATGCGCTCTGTGCAGGGAGTGGCTGCAGGTGGGCTTTGTCCTCGGATCTTTGCTGGGGCCTGAAGGGTTTCAGTCAGTGTGTGTGTGTGTGTGTGGTGTGTGTATGTGTGTGTGCGTATGTGTGTGTGTATGTGTGTGGGTGTGTGTATGTATGCATGTGTGTGTGTATGTGTGTGTGTATGCATGTGTGTGTGTGTATGTGTGTGGGTGTGTGTGTGTGTGTGTATATATGCATGTGTGTGTGTATGTGTGTGTGTATGTGTGTGTGTGTGCGTATGTATGCATGTGTGTGTGTATGTGTGTGGGTGTGTGTATGTGTGTGTGCGTATATGTGTGTGTGTATATATGCATGTGTGTGTATGTATGCGTGTGTGTGTGTGTATGTGTATGTATGTGTGTGTGTGGGTGTGTATGGGGAGGGTAAAGGGATGCAATAAAGATAAATGCCCTCTTTCTCCAACACCGTCCTCCTACCCAGGGCCCCCCTTCTCCTCATGTGTCCCTCTTTCTGATCAGTTGCCCCTCCCCCTTACATGCACTCCCAGCTCAGACCCCCACCTAAGCTGCCCGAATTCTGGTTCTGCCATCTCCAACACCTGAGCCCTGCCTCTGGTGACCTTGGCCGCAGCTGTCCCCAAGTCCTGCTGTGGGTGCAGAGGAAGAGCAGCCCCTGGAGCAGTCCCTGGAGCAGCGGTTCCAAGCCCTGGCTCTGCTGCTGGTTGTGCTCATGGCCTCAGGCAGCCACTCGCCCTCCCAGGGCCTTGGACAAGCCCAGGGCCCTGGGACGAGAGGCGCACAGAGACTCTCCCTGGCTTCTCAGAATGCGCGTGCTCAGTCCTCTGCGGGCGGCAGCCCACTCCCCGTGCGTTCCTCACCCCGCCTTAGGCTTGACTCCTTCTGCACACGTCTTACCCTTGGCACACCTGCGTTCCTGACATAGAGTCCCCTCATTGTAGCTCCAGACATGTTTGATGAGACTTAGAGAAACACGAAGGGCGATCTGTGAGCTGGGAAGGAGAGGGAGCCCTCTACCCAGCCGTCAGACAGCTCTTGGCTCAGGGATCGGCTGCTTTCTGTGCGTGGGAACCGTCTGGCAGGTGGATGGCTGTGGGCAGGTGAAGGACGCATGAGCGACAGTTGTCTTTCCTGCAGACACAGAGGATCCTGGTTCCTTCAGTAGCTGGGCTCAGCTCTGGGTGGGAAGAGGTCCTCTCGGACGGGAAAGTGACACTTGTCCCTCTGTTCAGGGGGCCCAGGCGAGGACAGACTCTTCTATATTATTGCACAACTTCAGGGCACCCCAGGCCACGGGGCCCAGTGGAGTTAGAGAGCAGAGGCAGCTTGTCCCCATAAGTGGCCTGGGGTGCCCAGTGCACAGTCCTGCAGCCACGCCTTCGCCTGCCACCAGCCCAGGAGCCAAATTAGCAACTCGATGTGAAGCTAACGAGGGAATGTGGAGGGAAACCAGCGCTCTGGCTGCGTCCACGTGGGTCTGACGGACAAGAGCAGGTGGCAGGGGGCAGCACTCTGTATTCCAGCCTGTCTGGTGACACTTGATGGCCCATCTGACAGCAGGCCATGAGTGCTTTTCTAGCACCATTAAGGACTTTGATTTCTCTCGGTTCCTCTTCCTGGGTTTGATGTGGGACCTCCAAAGACCCCAGTGACCTCTCTCCAACAGCATCCTTGTCCCCCTCAGGTGTGCTCAGTGGGTCCCCACAGCCCATGGGGCTCCCAGTGTCGCTGACTGGTAGAGTCACCTGCCGTCCTTGGCCAGGCTACAGCCTTGGGTGACGGTCAGCTCATTCCCCCAGTTCCCCCTCACCATGTTTAACTCTGCAAACTTCTAAAAGCCCCGTTTGCATGGTCACAGTTTCTGCCACGTTGATCCCTGTCCTTTGTAGTCGGAATTGTCCTGGGTGGGAAAGGACAAATTGCACCTAGTGTACAGATGTCTGTCTCTTGGCTCAGATGGCAATCAGCCCTATGCCAGGGATTCTGTCTGGCCTGACCACTTTCATGGAAACAGGGATCCCAGAAAAGGAAAAGCAAGTGTCATAAGGGGGAGAAGGATCTATCCAAACCATCTGTTGAAAGACATAGCCGTCGAGCTCACGGAGGAAGGAAAGGGAACAAATTCTTTTTAAGATAATTATTCAAATGTTAAAAAATACATTTTTTTCCTAAATGCAGATGAAAACATAATTGTAGACAGTGGCGATCATGCATGTAAAATGTCTCTCTCAGTTGAATAGTTTAGTAATAAATGTGGTGCGGAGACGTGTGGTGGATGGATTGTTATAAGTATCTGGAGACCCAGGGCTGGGCAGGGCGTGTGAAGGGGGCAGACGGCCTGGGGACCTTCCAGGAGAGCCTGGAGCACCAGCCAGCTCTGCAGAGTGAACAGCTCCAGGTATTCTTGTGGACCCTGTGGACCTGGGCTGCCTGTTCTAATCGTGGTAGAACGCATGTGGTTTTCGTGTGGCCATTTCAACTGTGGGAGCGTTCAGCCCAGTGCTGCTGAGCCGCCCATCACCTGCCTGGGCAGCAGCTCCACCATAGGCTTCCAGAGCCTCTCATCTTGCAAAACTAAAACTCGCGCCTGCTGAACAGCTCCTCTCTGCCCCTCCCCACGCCCCAGCAGTCTGCTCTGTTCCCTGTTGCTATGGATTCCACGACACTGGGAAACTCTGATAAGTGGATCACAGTATTTATCTCTTCATGTCGGGCTCTTTCACTCCGCAGAATGACCTCAGGGTGTGTGCGTGAGGGTGCAGATATCACGATTTCCTTCCTTCTTAAGGCTGAACATACCCCCCCGCCCCCGTGTGGATGGGACACCTGGTGCTTGCATGTCCATTTGTGGGTGGACCCATGGGTTGCTTTCGGGCTATGGTCAACAATGTGAAACCTGGGTGCATGGTTTCCATTTGTAGACCCAGAGCAGAGTTGCTGGACCACGTGGTTCCTCCGTGGACCTCTGTGTAGCTTTCTGAGGGTCCCCATGCTGTTTTCCACGTGCACCTTCCCAAA